>NW_027327570.1:0-312850 GCF_047675955.1 Chlorocebus sabaeus
AGCCTTAGCGAAAGGTTTCTTGAAGGGAAAGATGTAACTCTGTGAGATGAATTCACAGAACACAGAGCAGTTTCTCAGAAAGCTTCTTTCCAGTTTTGAACGGAAGATATTTCCTTTTTCACCATAGCCGTCTATGGGCTTCCAAATATCCCTTTGCCAATTCCACAAGAACAGCCTTAGCGAAAGGCTTCTTGAAGGGAAAGATGTAACTCTCTGAGATGAATTCACAGAACACAGAGCAGTTTCTCAGAAAGCTTCTTTCCAGTTTTGATCGGAAGATATTTCCTTTTTCACCCTAGGCCTCTATGGGCTTCCAAATATCCCTTTGCCAATTCCACAAGAACAGACTTAGCGAAAGGCTTCTTGAAGGGAAAGATGTAACTCTGTGAGATGAATTCACAGAACACAGAGCAGTGTCTCAGAAAGCTTCTTTCCAGTTTTGAACGGAAGATATTTCCTTTTTCACCATAGCCCTCTATGGGCTTCCAAATATCCCTTTGCCATTTCCACAAGAACAGCCTTAGCGAAAGGCTTCTTGAAGGGAAAGATGTAACTCTGTGAGATGAATTAACAGAACACAGAGCAGTTTCTCAGAAAGCTTCTTTCCAGTTTTGAACGGAAGATATTTCCTTTTTCACCACAGCCCTCTATAGGCTTCCAAATATCCCTTTGCCAATTCCACAAGAACAGCCTTAGCGAAAGGCTTCTTGAAGGGAAAGATGTAACTCTGTGAGATGAATTCACAGAACACAGAGCAGTTTCTCAGAAAGCTTCTTTCCAGTTTTGAACGGAAGATATTTACTTTTCCACCATAGGCCTCTATGGGCTTCCAAATATCCCTTTGCCAATTCCACAAGAACAGCCTTAGCGAAAGGCTTCTTGAAGGGAAGGATGTAACTCTGTGAGATGAATTCACAGAACACAGAGCAGTTTCTCAGAAGGCTTCTTTCCAGTTTTGAACGGAAGATATTTCCTTTTTCACCGTAGCCGTCTATGGGCTTCCAAATATAACTTTGCCAATTCCTCAAGAACAGCCTTAGCGAAAGGCTTCTTGAAGGGAAAGATGTAACTCTGTGAGATGAATTAACACAACACAGGGCAGTTTCTCAGAAAGCTTCTATCCAGTTTTGAACGGAAGATATTTCCTTTTTCACCATAGTCGTCTAAGGGCTTCCAAATATCGCTTTGCCAATTCCACAAGAACAGCCTTAGCGAAAGGCTTCTTGAAGGGAAAGATGTAACTCTGTGAGATGAATTCACAGAACACAGAGCAGTTTCTCAGAAAGCTTCTTTCCAGTTTTGAACGGAAGATATTTCCTTTTTCACCATAGCCCTCTATGGGCTTCCAAATATCCCTTTGCCAATTCCACAAGAACAGCCTTAGCGAAAGGCTTCTTGAAGGGAAAGATGTAACTCTGTGAGATGAATTCACAGAACACAGAGCAGTTTCTCAGAAAGCTTCTTTCCAGTTTTGAACGGAAGATATTTCCTTTTTCACCATAGGCCTCTATGGGATTCCAAATATCCCTTTGCCATTCCACAAGAACAGCCTTAGCGAAAGACTTCTTGAAGGGAAAGATGTAACTCTGTGAGACGAATTAACAGAACACAGAGCAGTTTCTCAGAAAGCTTCTTTCCAGTTTTGAACGGAAGGTATTTACTTTTCCACCATAGCCGTCTATGGGCTTCCAAATATCCCTTTGCCAATTCCACAAGAACAGCCTTAGCGAAAGGCTTCTTGAAGGGAAAGATGTATCTCTGTGAGATGAATTAACAGAACACAGAGCAGTTTCTCAGAAAGCTTCTTTCCAGTATTGAACGGAAGATATTTCCTTTTTCACCATAGCCGTCTATGGGCTTCCAAATATCCCTTTGCCAATTCCTCAAGAACAGCCTTAGCGAAAGGCTTCTTGAAGGGAAAGATGTAACTCTGTGAGATGAATTAACAGAACACAGAGCAGTTTCTCAGAAAGCTTCTTTCCAGTTTTGAACGGAAGATATTTCCTTTTTCACCATAGCCCTCTATGGGCTTCCAAATATCCCTTTGCCAATTCCACAAGAACAGCCTTAGCGAAAGGCTTCTTGAAGGGAAAGATGTAACTCTGTGAGATGAATTCACAGAACACAGAGCAGTTTCTCAGAAAGCTTCTTTCCAGTTTTGAACGGAAGGTATTTCCTTTTTCACCATTGGCCTCTATGGGATTCCAAATATCCCTTTGCCAATTCCACAAGAACAGCCTTAGCGAAAGGCTTCTTGAAGGGAAAGATGTAACTCTGTGAGATGAATTAACAGAACACAGAGCAGTTTCTCAGAAAGCTTCTTTCCAGTTTTGAACGGAAGATATTTACTTTTCCACCATAGCCCTCTATGGGCTTCCAAATATCCCTTTGCCAATTCCACAAGAACAGCCTTAGCGAAAGGCTTCTTGAAGGGAAGGATGTAACTCTGTGAGATGAATTCACAGAACACAGAGCATTTTCTCAGAAGGCTTCTTTCCAGTTTTGAACGGAAGATATTTCCTTTTTCACCGTAGCCGTCTATGGGCTTCCAAATATCCCTTTGCCAATTCCTCAAGAACAGCCTTAGCGAAAGGCTTCTTGAAGGGAAAGATGTAACTCTGTGAGATGAATTAACACAACACAGAGCAGTTTCTCAGAAAGCTTCTTTCCAGTTTTGAACGGAAGATATTTCCTTTTTCACCATAGCCCTCTATGGGCTTCCAAATATCCCTTTGCCAATTCCACAAGAACAGCCTTAGCGAAAGGCTTCTTGAAGGGAAAGATGTAACTCTGTGAGATGAATTCACAGAACACAGAGCAGTTTCTCAGAAAGCTTCTTTCCAGTTTTGAACGGAAGATATTTCCTTTTTCACAATAGCCCTCTAAGGGCTTCCAAATATCCCTTTGCCAATTCCACAAGAACAGCCTTAGCGAAAGGCTTCTTGAAGGGAAAGATGTAACTCTGTGAGATGAATTCACAGAACACAGAGCAGTTTCTCAGAAAGCTTCTTTCCAGTTTTGAACAGAAGATATTTACTTTTCCACCATAGCCCTCTAAGGGCTTCCAAATATCCCTTTGCCAATTCCACAAGAACAGCCTTAGCGAAAGGCTTCTTGAAGGGAAAGATGTAACTCTGTGAGATGAATTCACAGAACACAGAGCAGTTTCTCAGAAAGATTCTTTCCAGTTTTGAACGGAAGATATTTCCTTTTTCACCATAGCCGTCTAAGTTCTTCGAAATATCCCTTTGCCAATTCCACAAGAACAGCCTTAGCGAAAGGCTTCTTGAAGGGAAAGATGTAACTCTGTGAGATGAATTTACAGAACACAGAGCAGTTTCTCAGAAAGCTTCTTTCCAGTTTTGAACGGAAGATATTTCCTTTGTCACCATAGCCCTCTAAGGGCTTCCAAATATCCCTTGGCCATTTCCACAAGAACAGCCTTAGCGAAAGGCTTCTTGAAGGGAAGATGTAACTCTGTTAGATGAATTAACAGAACACAGAGCAGTTTCTCAGAAAGCTTCTTTCCAGTTTTGAAGGGAAGGTATTTCCTTTTTCACCATAGCCCTCTATGGGCTTCCAAATATCGCTTTGCCAATTCCACAAGAACAGCCTTAGCGAAAGGTTTCTTGAAGGGAAAGATGTAACTCTGTGAGATGAATTCACAGAACACAGAGCAGTTTCTCAGAAAGCTTCTTTCCAGTTTTGAACGGAAGATATTTCCTTTTTCACCATAGCCGTCTATGGGCTTCCAAATATCCCTTTGCCAATTCCACAAGAACAGCCTTAGCGAAAGGCTTCTTGAAGGGAAAGATGTAACTCTCTGAGATGAATTCACAGAACACAGAGCAGTTTCTCAGAAAGCTTCTTTCCAGTTTTGATCGGAAGATATTTCCTTTTTCACCCTAGGCCTCTATGGGCTTCCAAATATCCCTTTGCCAATTCCACAAGAACAGACTTAGCGAAAGGCTTCTTGAAGGGAAAGATGTAACTCTGTGAGATGAATTCACAGAACACAGAGCAGTGTCTCAGAAAGCTTCTTTCCAGTTTTGAACGGAAGATATTTCCTTTTTCACCATAGCCCTCTATGGGCTTCCAAATATCCCTTTGCCATTTCCACAAGAACAGCCTTAGCGAAAGGCTTCTTGAAGGGAAAGATGTAACTCTGTGAGATGAATTAACAGAACACAGAGCAGTTTCTCAGAAAGCTTCTTTCCAGTTTTGAACGGAAGATATTTCCTTTTTCACCACAGCCCTCTATAGGCTTCCAAATATCCCTTTGCCAATTCCACAAGAACAGCCTTAGCGAAAGGCTTCTTGAAGGGAAAGATGTAACTCTGTGAGATGAATTCACAGAACACAGAGCAGTTTCTCAGAAAGCTTCTTTCCAGTTTTGAACGGAAGATATTTACTTTTCCACCATAGGCCTCTATGGGCTTCCAAATATCCCTTTGCCAATTCCACAAGAACAGCCTTAGCGAAAGGCTTCTTGAAGGGAAGGATGTAACTCTGTGAGATGAATTCACAGAACACAGAGCAGTTTCTCAGAAGGCTTCTTTCCAGTTTTGAACGGAAGATATTTCCTTTTTCACCGTAGCCGTCTATGGGCTTCCAAATATAACTTTGCCAATTCCTCAAGAACAGCCTTAGCGAAAGGCTTCTTGAAGGGAAAGATGTAACTCTGTGAGATGAATTAACACAACACAGGGCAGTTTCTCAGAAAGCTTCTATCCAGTTTTGAACGGAAGATATTTCCTTTTTCACCATAGTCGTCTAAGGGCTTCCAAATATCGCTTTGCCAATTCCACAAGAACAGCCTTAGCGAAAGGCTTCTTGAAGGGAAAGATGTAACTCTGTGAGATGAATTCACAGAACACAGAGCAGTTTCTCAGAAAGCTTCTTTCCAGTTTTGAACGGAAGATATTTCCTTTTTCACCATAGCCCTCTATGGGCTTCCAAATATCCCTTTGCCAATTCCACAAGAACAGCCTTAGCGAAAGGCTTCTTGAAGGGAAAGATGTAACTCTGTGAGATGAATTCACAGAACACAGAGCAGTTTCTCAGAAAGCTTCTTTCCAGTTTTGAACGGAAGATATTTCCTTTTTCACCATAGGCCTCTATGGGATTCCAAATATCCCTTTGCCATTCCACAAGAACAGCCTTAGCGAAAGACTTCTTGAAGGGAAAGATGTAACTCTGTGAGACGAATTAACAGAACACAGAGCAGTTTCTCAGAAAGCTTCTTTCCAGTTTTGAACGGAAGGTATTTACTTTTCCACCATAGCCGTCTATGGGCTTCCAAATATCCCTTTGCCAATTCCACAAGAACAGCCTTAGCGAAAGGCTTCTTGAAGGGAAAGATGTATCTCTGTGAGATGAATTAACAGAACACAGAGCAGTTTCTCAGAAAGCTTCTTTCCAGTATTGAACGGAAGATATTTCCTTTTTCACCATAGCCGTCTATGGGCTTCCAAATATCCCTTTGCCAATTCCTCAAGAACAGCCTTAGCGAAAGGCTTCTTGAAGGGAAAGATGTAACTCTGTGAGATGAATTAACAGAACACAGAGCAGTTTCTCAGAAAGCTTCTTTCCAGTTTTGAACGGAAGATATTTCCTTTTTCACCATAGCCCTCTATGGGCTTCCAAATATCCCTTTGCCAATTCCACAAGAACAGCCTTAGCGAAAGGCTTCTTGAAGGGAAAGATGTAACTCTGTGAGATGAATTCACAGAACACAGAGCAGTTTCTCAGAAAGCTTCTTTCCAGTTTTGAACGGAAGGTATTTCCTTTTTCACCATTGGCCTCTATGGGATTCCAAATATCCCTTTGCCAATTCCACAAGAACAGCCTTAGCGAAAGGCTTCTTGAAGGGAAAGATGTAACTCTGTGAGATGAATTAACAGAACACAGAGCAGTTTCTCAGAAAGCTTCTTTCCAGTTTTGAACGGAAGATATTTACTTTTCCACCATAGCCCTCTATGGGCTTCCAAATATCCCTTTGCCAATTCCACAAGAACAGCCTTAGCGAAAGGCTTCTTGAAGGGAAGGATGTAACTCTGTGAGATGAATTCACAGAACACAGAGCATTTTCTCAGAAGGCTTCTTTCCAGTTTTGAACGGAAGATATTTCCTTTTTCACCGTAGCCGTCTATGGGCTTCCAAATATCCCTTTGCCAATTCCTCAAGAACAGCCTTAGCGAAAGGCTTCTTGAAGGGAAAGATGTAACTCTGTGAGATGAATTAACACAACACAGAGCAGTTTCTCAGAAAGCTTCTTTCCAGTTTTGAACGGAAGATATTTCCTTTTTCACCATAGCCCTCTATGGGCTTCCAAATATCCCTTTGCCAATTCCACAAGAACAGCCTTAGCGAAAGGCTTCTTGAAGGGAAAGATGTAACTCTGTGAGATGAATTCACAGAACACAGAGCAGTTTCTCAGAAAGCTTCTTTCCAGTTTTGAACGGAAGATATTTCCTTTTTCACAATAGCCCTCTAAGGGCTTCCAAATATCCCTTTGCCAATTCCACAAGAACAGCCTTAGCGAAAGGCTTCTTGAAGGGAAAGATGTAACTCTGTGAGATGAATTAACAGAACACAGAGCAGTTTCTCAGAAAGCTTCTTTCCAGTTTTGAACGGAAGATATTTACTTTTCCACCATAGCCCTCTATGGGCTTCCAAATATCCCTTTGCCAATTCCACAAGAACAGCCTTAGCGAAAGGCTTCTTGAAGGGAAGGATGTAACTCTGTGAGATGAATTCACAGAACACAGAGCATTTTCTCAGAAGGCTTCTTTCCAGTTTTGAACGGAAGATATTTCCTTTTTCACCGTAGCCGTCTATGGGCTTCCAAATATCCCTTTGCCAATTCCTGAAGAACAGCCTTAGCGAAAGGCTTCTTGAAGGGAAAGATGTAACTCTGTGAGATGAATTAACACAACACAGAGCAGTTTCTCAGAAAGCTTCTTTCCAGTTTTGAACGGAAGATATTTCCTTTTTCACCATAGCCCTCTATGGGCTTCCAAATATCCCTTTGCCAATTCCACAAGAACAGCCTTAGCGAAAGGCTTCTTGAAGGGAAAGATGTAACTCTGTGAGATGAATTCACAGAACACAGAGCAGTTTCTCAGAAAGCTTCTTTCCAGTTTTGAACGGAAGATATTTCCTTTTTCACAATAGCCCTCTAAGGGCTTCCAAATATCCCTTTGCCAATTCCACAAGAACAGCCTTAGCGAAAGGCTTCTTGAAGGGAAAGATGTAACTCTGTGAGATGAATTCACAGAACACAGAGCAGTTTCTCAGAAAGCTTCTTTCCAGTTTTGAACAGAAGATATTTACTTTTCCACCATAGCCCTCTAAGGGCTTCCAAATATCCCTTTGCCAATTCCACAAGAACAGCCTTAGCGAAAGGCTTCTTGAAGGGAAAGATGTAACTCTGTGAGATGAATTAACAGAACACAGAGCAGTTTCTCAGAATGCTTCTTTCCAGTTTTGAACGGAAGATATTTCCTTTTTCACCACAGCCCTATATGGGCTTCCAAATATCCCTTTGCCAATTCCACAAGAACAGCCTTAGCGAAAGGCTTCTTGAAGGGAAAGATGTAACTCTGTGAGATGAATTCACAGAACACAGAACAGTTTCTCAGAAAGCTTCTTTCCAGTTTTGAACGGAAGATATTTCCTTTTTCACCATAGGCTTCTATGGGCTTCCAAATATCCCATTGCCAATTCCACAAGAACAGCCTTAGCGAAAGGCTTCTTGAAGGGAAAGATGTAACTCTGTAGATGAATTCACAGAACACAGAGCAGTGTCTCAGAAAGCTTCTTTCCAGTTTTGAACGGAAGATATTTCCTTTTTCACCATAGGCCTCTATGGGATTCCAAATATCCCTTTGCCAATTCCACAAGAACAGCCTTAGCGAAAGGCTTCTTGAAGCGAAAGATGTAACTCTGTGAGATGAATTAAGAGAACACAGAGCAGTTTCTCAGAAAGCTTCTTTCCAGTTTCGAACGGAAGATATTTACTTTTCCACCATAGCCCTCTATGGGCTTGCAAATATCCCTTTGCCAATTCCACAAGAACAGCCTTAGCGAAAGGCTTCTTGAAGGGAAAGATGTAACTCTGTGAGATGAATTCACAGAACACAGAGCAGTTTCTCAGAAAGCTTCTTTCCAGTTTTGAACGGAAGATATTTCCTTTTTCACCATAGGCCTCTATGGGCTTCCAAATATCCCTTTGCCAATTCCACAAGAACAGCCTTAGTGAAAGGCTTTTTGAAGGGAAAGATGTAACTCTGTTAGATGAATTAACAGAACACAGAGCAGTGTCTCAGAAAGCTTCTTTCCAGTTTTGAACGGAAGATATTTCCTTTTTCACCATAGTCGTCTAAGGGCTTCCAAATATCGCTTTGCCAATTCCACAAGAACAGCCTTAGCGAAAGGCTTTTTGAAGGGAAAGATGTAACTCTGTGAGATGAATTAACACAACACAGAGCAGTTTCTCAGAAAGCTTCTTTCCAGTTTTGAACGGAAGATATTTCCTTTTTCACCATAGCCCTCTATGGGCTTCCAAATATCCCTTTGCCAATTCCACAAGAACAGCCTTAGCGAAAGGCTTCTTGAAGGGAAAGATGTAACTCTGTGAGATGAATTCACAGAACACAGAGCAGTTTCTCAGAAAGCTTCTTTCCAGTTTTGAACGGAAGATATTTCCTTTTTCACAATAGCCCTCTAAGGGCTTCCAAATATCCCTTTGCCAATTCCACAAGAACAGCCTTAGCGAAAGGCTTCTTGAAGGGAAAGATGTAACTCTGTGAGATGAATTAACAGAACACAGAGCAGTTTCTCAGAAAGCTTCTTTCCAGTTTTGAACAGAAGATATTTACTTTTCCACCATAGCCCTCTAAGGGCTTCCAAATATCCCTTTGCCAATTCCACAAGAACAGCCTTAGCGAAAGGCTTCTTGAAGGGAAAGATGTAACTCTGTGAGATGAATTAACAGAACACAGAGCAGTTTCTCAGAATGCTTCTTTCCAGTTTTGAACGGAAGATATTTCCTTTTTCACCACAGCCCTATATGGGCTTCCAAATATCCCTTTGCCAATTCCACAAGAACAGCCTTAGCGAAAGGCTTCTTGAAGGGAAAGATGTAACTCTGTGAGATGAATTCACAGAACACAGAACAGTTTCTCAGAAAGCTTCTTTCCAGTTTTGAACGGAAGATATTTCCTTTTTCACCATAGGCCTCTATGGGCTTCCAAATATCCCATTGCCAATTCCACAAGAACAGCCTTAGCGAAAGGCTTCTTGAAGGGAAAGATGTAACTCTGTAGATGAATTCACAGAACACAGAGCAGTGTCTCAGAAAGCTTCTTTCCAGTTTTGAACGGAAGATATTTCCTTTTTCACCATAGGCCTCTATGGGATTCCAAATATCCCTTTGCCAATTCCACAAGAACAGCCTTAGCGAAAGGCTTCTTGAAGCGAAAGATGTAACTCTGTGAGATGAATTAAGAGAACACAGAGCAGTTTCTCAGAAAGCTTCTTTCCAGTTTCGAACGGAAGATATTTACTTTTCCACCATAGCCCTCTATGGGCTTGCAAATATCCCTTTGCCAATTCCACAAGAACAGCCTTAGCGAAAGGCTTCTTGAAGGGAAAGATGTAACTCTGTGAGATGAATTCACAGAACACAGAGCAGTTTCTCAGAAAGCTTCTTTCCAGTTTTGAACGGAAGATATTTCCTTTTCCACCATAGCCCTCTAAGGGCTTCCAAATATCCCTTTGCCAATTCCACAAGAACAGCCTTAGCGAAAGGCTTCTTGAAGGGAAAGATGTAACTCTGTGAGATGAATTCACAGAACACAGAGCAGTTTCTCAGAAAGATTCTTTCCAGTTTTGAACGGAAGATATTTCCTTTTTCACCATAGCCGTCTAAGTTCTTCGAAATATCCCTTTGCCAATTCCACAAGAACAGCCTTAGCGAAAGGCTTCTTGAAGGGAAAGATGTAACTCTGTGAGATGAATTTACAGAACACAGAGCAGTTTCTCAGAAAGCTTCTTTCCAGTTTTGAACGGAAGATATTTCCTTTGTCACCATAGCCCTCTAAGGGCTTCCAAATATCCCTTGGCCATTTCCACAAGAACAGCCTTAGCGAAAGGCTTCTTGAAGGGAAGATGTAACTCTGTTAGATGAATTAACAGAACACAGAGCAGTTTCTCAGAAAGCTTCTTTCCAGTTTTGAAGGGAAGATATTTCCTTTTTCACCATAGCCCTCTATGGGCTTCCAAATATCGCTTTGCCAATTCCACAAGAACAGCCTTAGCGAAAGGTTTCTTGAAGGGAAAGATGTAACTCTGTGAGATGAATTCACAGAACACAGAGCAGTTTCTCAGAAAGCTTCTTTCCAGTTTTGAACGGAAGATATTTCCTTTTTCACCATAGCCGTCTATGGGCTTCCAAATATCCCTTTGCCAATTCCACAAGAACAGCCTTAGCGAAAGGCTTCTTGAAGGGAAAGATGTAACTCTCTGAGATGAATTCACAGAACACAGAGCAGTTTCTCAGAAAGCTTCTTTCCAGTTTTGATCGGAAGATATTTCCTTTTTCACCCTAGGCCTCTATGGGCTTCCAAATATCCCTTTGCCAATTCCACAAGAACAGACTTAGCGAAAGGCTTCTTGAAGGGAAAGATGTAACTCTGTGAGATGAATTCACAGAACACAGAGCAGTGTCTCAGAAAGCTTCTTTCCAGTTTTGAACGGAAGATATTTCCTTTTTCACCATAGCCCTCTATGGGCTTCCAAATATCCCTTTGCCATTTCCACAAGAACAGCCTTAGCGAAAGGCTTCTTGAAGGGAAAGATGTAACTCTGTGAGATGAATTAACAGAACACAGAGCAGTTTCTCAGAAAGCTTCTTTCCAGTTTTGAACGGAAGATATTTCCTTTTTCACCACAGCCCTCTATAGGCTTCCAAATATCCCTTTGCCAATTCCACAAGAACAGCCTTAGCGAAAGGCTTCTTGAAGGGAAAGATGTAACTCTGTGAGATGAATTCACAGAACACAGAGCAGTTTCTCAGAAAGCTTCTTTCCAGTTTTGAACGGAAGATATTTACTTTTCCACCATAGGCCTCTATGGGCTTCCAAATATCCCTTTGCCAATTCCACAAGAACAGCCTTAGCGAAAGGCTTCTTGAAGGGAAGGATGTAACTCTGTGAGATGAATTCACAGAACACAGAGCAGTTTCTCAGAAGGCTTCTTTCCAGTTTTGAACGGAAGATATTTCCTTTTTCACCGTAGCCGTCTATGGGCTTCCAAATATAACTTTGCCAATTCCTCAAGAACAGCCTTAGCGAAAGGCTTCTTGAAGGGAAAGATGTAACTCTGTGAGATGAATTAACACAACACAGGGCAGTTTCTCAGAAAGCTTCTATCCAGTTTTGAACGGAAGATATTTCCTTTTTCACCATAGTCGTCTAAGGGCTTCCAAATATCGCTTTGCCAATTCCACAAGAACAGCCTTAGCGAAAGGCTTCTTGAAGGGAAAGATGTAACACTGTGAGATGAATTCACAGAACACAGAGCAGTTTCTCAGAAAGCTTCTTTCCAGTTTTGAACGGAAGATATTTCCTTTTTCACCATAGCCCTCTATGGGCTTCCAAATATCCCTTTGCCAATTCCACAAGAACAGCCTTAGCGAAAGGCTTCTTGAAGGGAAAGATGTAACTCTGTGAGATGAATTCACAGAACACAGAGCAGTTTCTCAGAAAGCTTCTTTCCAGTTTTGAACGGAAGATATTTCCTTTTTCACCATAGGCCTCTATGGGATTCCAAATATCCCTTTGCCATTCCACAAGAACAGCCTTAGCGAAAGACTTCTTGAAGGGAAAGATGTAACTCTGTGAGACGAATTAACAGAACACAGAGCAGTTTCTCAGAAAGCTTCTTTCCAGTTTTGAACGGAAGGTATTTACTTTTCCACCATAGCCGTCTATGGGCTTCCAAATATCCCTTTGCCAATTCCACAAGAACAGCCTTAGCGAAAGGCTTCTTGAAGGGAAAGATGTATCTCTGTGAGATGAATTAACAGAACACAGAGCAGTTTCTCAGAAAGCTTCTTTCCAGTATTGAACGGAAGATATTTCCTTTTTCACCATAGCCGTCTATGGGCTTCCAAATATCCCTTTGCCAATTCCTCAAGAACAGCCTTAGCGAAAGGCTTCTTGAAGGGAAAGATGTAACTCTGTGAGATGAATTAACAGAACACAGAGCAGTTTCTCAGAAAGCTTCTTTCCAGTTTTGAACGGAAGATATTTCCTTTTTCACCATAGCCCTCTATGGGCTTCCAAATATCCCTTTGCCAATTCCACAAGAACAGCCTTAGCGAAAGGCTTCTTGAAGGGAAAGATGTAACTCTGTGAGATGAATTCACAGAACACAGAGCAGTTTCTCAGAAAGCTTCTTTCCAGTTTTGAACGGAAGGTATTTCCTTTTTCACCATTGGCCTCTATGGGATTCCAAATATCCCTTTGCCAATTCCACAAGAACAGCCTTAGCGAAAGGCTTCTTGAAGGGAAAGATGTAACTCTGTGAGATGAATTAACAGAACACAGAGCAGTTTCTCAGAAAGCTTCTTTCCAGTTTTGAACGGAAGATATTTACTTTTCCACCATAGCCCTCTATGGGCTTCCAAATATCCCTTTGCCAATTCCACAAGAACAGCCTTAGCGAAAGGCTTCTTGAAGGGAAGGATGTAACTCTGTGAGATGAATTCACAGAACACAGAGCATTTTCTCAGAAGGCTTCTTTCCAGTTTTGAACGGAAGATATTTCCTTTTTCACCGTAGCCGTCTATGGGCTTCCAAATATCCCTTTGCCAATTCCTCAAGAACAGCCTTAGCGAAAGGCTTCTTGAAGGGAAAGATGTAACTCTGTGAGATGAATTAACACAACACAGAGCAGTTTCTCAGAAAGCTTCTTTCCAGTTTTGAACGGAAGATATTTCCTTTTTCACCATAGCCCTCTATGGGCTTCCAAATATCCCTTTGCCAATTCCACAAGAACAGCCTTAGCGAAAGGCTTCTTGAAGGGAAAGATGTAACTCTGTGAGATGAATTCACAGAACACAGAGCAGTTTCTCAGAAAGCTTCTTTCCAGTTTTGAACGGAAGATATTTCCTTTTTCACAATAGCCCTCTAAGGGCTTCCAAATATCCCTTTGCCAATTCCACAAGAACAGCCTTAGCGAAAGGCTTCTTGAAGGGAAAGATGTAACTCTGTGAGATGAATTAACAGAACACAGAGCAGTTTCTCAGAAAGCTTCTTTCCAGTTTTGAACGGAAGATATTTACTTTTCCACCATAGCCCTCTATGGGCTTCCAAATATCCCTTTGCCAATTCCACAAGAACAGCCTTAGCGAAAGGCTTCTTGAAGGGAAGGATGTAACTCTGTGAGATGAATTCACAGAACACAGAGCATTTTCTCAGAAGGCTTCTTTCCAGTTTTGAACGGAAGATATTTCCTTTTTCACCGTAGCCGTCTATGGGCTTCCAAATATCCCTTTGCCAATTCCTCAAGAACAGCCTTAGCGAAAGGCTTCTTGAAGGGAAAGATGTAACTCTGTGAGATGAATTAACACAACACAGAGCAGTTTCTCAGAAAGCTTCTTTCCAGTTTTGAACGGAAGATATTTCCTTTTTCACCATAGCCCTCTATGGGCTTCCAAATATCCCTTTGCCAATTCCACAAGAACAGCCTTAGCGAAAGGCTTCTTGAAGGGAAAGATGTAACTCTGTGAGATGAATTCACAGAACACAGAGCAGTTTCTCAGAAAGCTTCTTTCCAGTTTTGAACGGAAGATATTTCCTTTTTCACAATAGCCCTCTAAGGGCTTCCAAATATCCCTTTGCCAATTCCACAAGAACAGCCTTAGCGAAAGGCTTCTTGAAGGGAAAGATGTAACTCTGTGAGATGAATTCACAGAACACAGAGCAGTTTCTCAGAAAGCTTCTTTCCAGTTTTGAACAGAAGATATTTACTTTTCCACCATAGCCCTCTAAGGGCTTCCAAATATCCCTTTGCCAATTCCACAAGAACAGCCTTAGCGAAAGGCTTCTTGAAGGGAAAGATGTAACTCTGTGAGATGAATTAACAGAACACAGAGCAGTTTCTCAGAATGCTTCTTTCCAGTTTTGAACGGAAGATATTTCCTTTTTCACCACAGCCCTATATGGGCTTCCAAATATCCCTTTGCCAATTCCACAAGAACAGCCTTAGCGAAAGGCTTCTTGAAGGGAAAGATGTAACTCTGTGAGATGAATTCACAGAACACAGAACAGTTTCTCAGAAAGCTTCTTTCCAGTTTTGAACGGAAGATATTTCCTTTTTCACCATAGGCTTCTATGGGCTTCCAAATATCCCATTGCCAATTCCACAAGAACAGCCTTAGCGAAAGGCTTCTTGAAGGGAAAGATGTAACTCTGTAGATGAATTCACAGAACACAGAGCAGTGTCTCAGAAAGCTTCTTTCCAGTTTTGAACGGAAGATATTTCCTTTTTCACCATAGGCCTCTATGGGATTCCAAATATCCCTTTGCCAATTCCACAAGAACAGCCTTAGCGAAAGGCTTCTTGAAGCGAAAGATGTAACTCTGTGAGATGAATTAAGAGAACACAGAGCAGTTTCTCAGAAAGCTTCTTTCCAGTTTCGAACGGAAGATATTTACTTTTCCACCATAGCCCTCTATGGGCTTGCAAATATCCCTTTGCCAATTCCACAAGAACAGCCTTAGCGAAAGGCTTCTTGAAGGGAAAGATGTAACTCTGTGAGATGAATTCACAGAACACAGAGCAGTTTCTCAGAAAGCTTCTTTCCAGTTTTGAACGGAAGATATTTCCTTTTTCACCATAGGCCTCTATGGGCTTCCAAATATCCCTTTGCCAATTCCACAAGAACAGCCTTAGTGAAAGGCTTTTTGAAGGGAAAGATGTAACTCTGTTAGATGAATTAACAGAACACAGAGCAGTGTCTCAGAAAGCTTCTTTCCAGTTTTGAACGGAAGATATTTCCTTTTTCACCATAGTCGTCTAAGGGCTTCCAAATATCGCTTTGCCAATTCCACAAGAACAGCCTTAGCGAAAGGCTTTTTGAAGGGAAAGATGTAACTCTGTGAGATGAATTAACACAACACAGAGCAGTTTCTCAGAAAGCTTCTTTCCAGTTTTGAACGGAAGATATTTCCTTTTTCACCATAGCCCTCTATGGGCTTCCAAATATCCCTTTGCCAATTCCACAAGAACAGCCTTAGCGAAAGGCTTCTTGAAGGGAAAGATGTAACTCTGTGAGATGAATTCACAGAACACAGAGCAGTTTCTCAGAAAGCTTCTTTCCAGTTTTGAACGGAAGATATTTCCTTTTTCACAATAGCCCTCTAAGGGCTTCCAAATATCCCTTTGCCAATTCCACAAGAACAGCCTTAGCGAAAGGCTTCTTGAAGGGAAAGATGTAACTCTGTGAGATGAATTAACAGAACACAGAGCAGTTTCTCAGAAAGCTTCTTTCCAGTTTTGAACAGAAGATATTTACTTTTCCACCATAGCCCTCTAAGGGCTTCCAAATATCCCTTTGCCAATTCCACAAGAACAGCCTTAGCGAAAGGCTTCTTGAAGGGAAAGATGTAACTCTGTGAGATGAATTAACAGAACACAGAGCAGTTTCTCAGAATGCTTCTTTCCAGTTTTGAACGGAAGATATTTCCTTTTTCACCACACCCCTATATGGGCTTCCAAATATCCCTTTGCCAATTCCACAAGAACAGCCTTAGCGAAAGGCTTCTTGAAGGGAAAGATGTAACTCTGTGAGATGAATTCACAGAACACAGAACAGTTTCTCAGAAAGCTTCTTTCCAGTTTTGAACGGAAGATATTTCCTTTTTCACCATAGGCCTCTATGGGCTTCCAAATATCCCATTGCCAATTCCACAAGAACAGCCTTAGCGAAAGGCTTCTTGAAGGGAAAGATGTAACTCTGTAGATGAATTCACAGAACACAGAGCAGTGTCTCAGAAAGCTTCTTTCCAGTTTTGAACGGAAGATATTTCCTTTTTCACCATAGGCCTCTATGGGATTCCAAATATCCCTTTGCCAATTCCACAAGAACAGCCTTAGCGAAAGGCTTCTTGAAGCGAAAGATGTAACTCTGTGAGATGAATTAAGAGAACACAGAGCAGTTTCTCAGAAAGCTTCTTTCCAGTTTCGAACGGAAGATATTTACTTTTCCACCATAGCCCTCTATGGGCTTGCAAATATCCCTTTGCCAATTCCACAAGAACAGCCTTAGCGAAAGGCTTCTTGAAGGGAAAGATGTAACTCTGTGAGATGAATTCACAGAACACAGAGCAGTTTCTCAGAAAGCTTCTTTCCAGTTTTGAACGGAAGATATTTCCTTTTTCACCATAGGCCTCTATGGGCTTCCAAATATCCCTTTGCCAATTCCACAAGAACAGCCTTAGTGAAAGGCTTTTTGAAGGGAAAGATGTAACTCTGTTAGATGAATTAACAGAACACAGAGCAGTGTCTCAGAAAGCTTCTTTCCAGTTTTGAACGGAAGATATTTCCTTTTTCACCAGAGTCGTCTAAGGGCTTCCAAATATCGCTTTGCCAATTCCACAAGAACAGCCTTAGCGAAAGGCTTTTTGAAGGGAAAGATGTAACTCTGTTAGATGAATTAACAGAACACAGAGCAGTTTCTCAGAAAGCTTCTTTCCAGTTTTGAACGGAAGATATTTCCTTTTTCACCATAGTCGTCTAAGGGCTTCCAAGTATCGCTTTGCCAATTCCACAAGAACAGCCTTAGCGAAAGGCTTCTTGAAGGGAAAGATGTAACTCTGTGAGATGAATTCACAGAACACAGAGCAGTTTCTCAGAAAGCTTCTTTCCAGTTTTGAACGGAAGATATTTCCTTTTTCACCGTAGCCCTCTAAGGGCTCCCAAATATCCCTTGGCCAATTCCACAAGAACAGCCTTAGCGAAAGGCTTCTTGAAGGGAAAGATGTAACTCTGTGAGATGAATTCACAGAACACAGAGCAGTTTCTCAGAAAGCTTCTTTCCAGTTTTGAACGGGAGATATTTCCTTTTTCAATATAGGCCTCTATGGGCTTCCAAATATCCCATTGCCAATTCCACAAGAACAGCCTTAGCGAAAGGCTTCTTGAAGGGAAAGATGTAACTCTGTAGATGAATTCACAGAACACAGAGCAGTGTCTCAGAAAGCTTCTTTCCAGTTTTGAACGGAAGATATTTCCTTTTTCACCATAGGCCTCTATGGGATTCCAAATATCCCTTTGCCAATTCCACAAGAACAGCCTTAGCGAAAGGCTTCTTGAAGCGAAAGATGTAACTCTGTGAGATGAATTAAGAGAACACAGAGCAGTTTCTCAGAAAGCTTCTTTCCAGTTTCGAACGGAAGATATTTACTTTTCCACCATAGCCCTCTATAGGCTTGCAAATATCCCTTTGCCAATTCCACAAGAACAGCCTTAGCGAAAGGCTTCTTGAAGGGAAAGATGTAACTCTGTGAGATGAATTCACAGAACACAGAGCAGTTTCTCAGAAAGCTTCTTTCCAGTTTTGAACGGAAGATATTTACTTTTCCACCATAGGCCTCTATGGGCTTCCAAATATCCCTTTGCCAATTCCACAAGAACAGCCTTAGCGAAAGGCTTCTTGAAGGGAAGGATGTAACTCTGTGAGATGAATTAACAGAACACAGAGCAGTTTCTCAGAAAGCTTCTTTCCAGTTTTGAACGGAAGGTATTTCCTTTTTCACCATAGGCCTCAATGGGATTCCAAATATCCCTTTGCCAATTCCACAAGAACAGCTTTAGCGAAAGGCTTCTTGAAGGGAAAGATGTAACTCTGTGAGATGAATTAACAGAACACAGAGCAGTTTCTCAGAAAGCTTCTTTCCAGTTTTGAACGGAAGATATTTACTTTTCCACCATAGCCCTCTATGGGCTTCCAAATATCCCTTTGCCAATTCCACAAGAACAGCCTTAGCGAAAGGCTTCTTGAAGGGAAGGATGTAACTCTGTGAGATGAATTCACAGAACACAGAGCATTTTCTCAGAAGGCTTCTTTCCAGTTTTGAAGGGAAGATATTTCCTTTTTCACCGTAGCCGTCTATGGGCTTCCAAATATCCCTTTGCCAATTCCTCAAGAACAGCCTTAGCGAGAGGCTTCTTGAAGGGAAAGATGTAACTCTGTGAGATGAATTAACACAACACAGAGCAGTTTCTCAGAAAGCTTCTTTCCAGTTTTGAACGGAAGATATTTCCTTTTTCACCATAGCCCTCTATGGGCTTCCAAATATCCCTTTGCCAATTCCACAAGAACAGCCTTAGCGAAAGGCTTCTTGAAGGGAAAGATGTAACTCTGTGAGATGAATTCACAGAACACAGAGCAGTTTCTCAGAAAGCTTCTTTCCAGTTTTGAACGGAAGATATTTCCTTTTTCACAATAGCCCTCTAAGGGCTTCCAAATATCCCTTTGCCAATTCCACAAGAACAGCCTTAGCGAAAGGCTTCTTGAAGGGAAAGATGTAACTCTGTGAGATGAATTAACAGAACACAGAGCAGTTTCTCAGAAAGCTTCTTTCCACTTTTGAACAGAAGATATTTACTTTTCCACCATAGCCCTCTAAGGGCTTCCAAATATCCCTTTGCCAATTCCACAAGAACAGCCTTAGCGAAAGGCTTCTTGAAGGGAAAGATGTAACTCTGTGAGATGAATTAACAGAACACAGAGCAGTTTCTCAGAAAGCTTCTTTCCAGTTTTGAACGGAAGATATTTCCTTTTTCACCACAGCCCTATATGGGCTTCCAAATATCCCTTTGCCAATTCCACATGAACAGCCTTAGCGAAAGGCTTCTTGAAGGGAAAGATGTAACTCTGTGAGATGAATTCACAGAACACAGAACAGTTTCTCAGAAAGCTTCTTTCCAGTTTTGAACGGAAGATATTTCCTTTTTCACCATAGGCCTCTATGGGCTTCCAAATATCCCATTGCCAATTCCACAAGAACAGCCTTAGCGAAAGGCTTCTTGAAGGGAAAGATGTAACTCTGTAGATGAATTCACAGAACACAGAGCAGTGTCTCAGAAAGCTTCTTTCCAGTTTTGAACGGAAGATATTTCCTTTTTCACCATAGGCCTCTATGGGATTCCAAATATCCCTTTGCCAATTCCACAAGAACAGCCTTAGCGAAAGGCTTCTTGAAGCGAAAGATGTAACTCTGTGAGATGAATGAAGAGAACACAGAGCAGTTTCTCAGAAAGCTTCTTTCCAGTTTCGAACGGAAGGTATTTACTTTTCCACCATAGCCCTCTATGGGCTTTCAAATATCCCTTTGCCAATTCCACAAGAACAGCCTTAGCGAAAGGCTTCTTGAAGGGAAAGATGTAACTCTGTGAGATGAATTCACAGAACACAGAGCAGTTTCTCAGAAAGCTTCTTTCCAGTTTTGAACGGAAGATATTTCCTTTTTCACCATACCCCTCTAAGGGCTTCCAAAAATCCCTTGGCCAATACCACAAGAACAGCCTTAGCGAAAGGCTTCTTGAAGGGAAAGATGTAACTCTGTGAGATGAATTCACAGAACACAGAGCAGTTTCTCAGAAAGCTTCTTTCCAGTTTTGAACGGAAGGTATTTCCTTTTTCACCATAGGCCTCAATGGGATTCCAAATATCCCTTTGCCAATTCCACAAGAACAGCCTTAGCGAAAGGCTTCTTGAAGGGAAAGATGTAACTCTGTGAGATGAATTAACAGAACACAGAGCAGTTTCTCAGAAAGCTTCTTTCCAGTTTTGAACGGAAGATATTTACTTTTCCACCATAGCCCTCTATGGGCTTCCAAATATCCCTTTGCCAATTCCACAAGAACAGCCTTAGCGAAAGGCTTCTTGAAGGGAAGGATGTAACTCTGTGAGATGAATTCACAGAACACAGAGCATTTTCTCAGAAGGCTTCTTTCCAGTTTTGAAGGGAAGATATTTCCTTTTTCACCGTAGCCGTCTATGGGCTTCCAAATATCCCTTTGCCAATTCCTCAAGAACAGCCTTAGCGAAAGGCTTCTTGAAGGGAAAGATGTAACTCTGTGAGATGAATTAACACAACACAGAGCAGTTTCTCAGAAAGCTTCTTTCCAGTTTTGAACGGAAGATATTTCCTTTTTCACCATAGCCCTCTATGGGCTTCCAAATATCCCTTTGCCAATTCCACAAGAACAGCCTTAGCGAAAGGCTTCTTGAAGGGAAAGATGTAACTCTGTGAGATGAATTCACAGAACACAGAGCAGTTTCTCAGAAAGCTTCTTTCCAGTTTTGAACGGAAGATATTTCCTTTTTCACAATAGCCCTCTAAGGGCTTCCAAATATCCCTTTGCCAATTCCACAAGAACAGCCTTAGCGAAAGGCTTCTTGAAGGGAAAGATGTAACTCTGTGAGATGAATTAACAGAACACAGAGCAGTTTCTCAGAAAGCTTCTTTCCAGTTTTGAACAGAAGATATTTACTTTTCCACCATAGCCCTCTAAGGGCTTGCAAATATCCCTTTGCCAATTCCACAAGAACAGCCTTAGCGAAAGGCTTCTTGAAGGGAAAGATGTAACTCTGTGAGATGAATTAACAGAACACAGAGCAGTTTCTCAGAAAGCTTCTTTCCAGTTTTGAACGGAAGATATTTCCTTTTTCACCACAGCCCTATATGGGCTTCCAAATATCCCTTTGCCAATTCCACAAGAACAGCCTTAGCGAAAGGCTTCTTGAAGGGAAAGATGTAACTCTGTGAGATGAATTCACAGAACACAGAACAGTTTCTCAGAAAGCTTCTTTCCAGTTTTGAATGGAAGATATTTCCTTTTTCACCATAGGCCTCTATGGGCTTCCAAATATCCCATTGCCAATTCCACAAGAACAGCCTTAGCGAAAGGCTTCTTGAAGGGAAAGATGTAACTCTGTAGATGAATTCACAGAACACAGAGCAGTGTCTCAGAAAGCTTCTTTCCAGTTTTGAACGGAAGATATTTCCTTTTTCACCATAGGCCTCTATGGGATTCCAAATATCCCTTTGCCAATTCCACAAGAACAGCCTTAGCGAAAGGCTTCTTGAAGCGAAAGATGTAACTCTGTGAGATGAATTAAGAGAACACAGAGCAGTTTCTCAGAAAGCTTCTTTCCAGTTTCGAACGGAAGGTATTTACTTTTCCACCATAGCCCTCTATGGGCTTGCAAATATCCCTTTGCCAATTCCACAAGAACAGCCTTAGCGAAAGGCTTCTTGAAGGGAAAGATGTAACTCTGTGAGATGAATTCACAGAACACAGAGCAGTTTCTCAGAAAGCTTCTTTCCAGTTTTGAACGGAAGATATTTCCTTTTTCACCATACCCCTCTAAGGGCTTCCAAAAATCCCTTGGCCAATACCACAAGAACAGCCTTAGCGAAAGGCTTCTTGAAGGGAAAGATGTAACTCTGTGAGATGAATTCACAGAACACAGAGCAGTTTCTCAGAAAGCTTCTTTCCAGTTTTGAACGGAAGATATTTACTTTTCCACCTTAGCCCTCTATGGGCTTCCTAATATCCCTTTGCCAATTCCACAAGAACAGCCTTAGCGAAAGGCTTCTTGAAGGGAAAGATATAACTCTGTGAGATGAATTCACAGAACACAGAGCAGTTTCTCAGAAAGCTTCTTTCCAGTTTTGAACGGAAGATATTTCCTTTTTCACCACAGCCCTCTATAGGCTTCCAAATATCCCTTTGCCAATTCCACAAGAACAGCCTTAGCGAAAGGCTTCTTGAAGGGAAAGATGTAACTCTGTGAGATGAATTCACAGAACACAGAGCAGTTTCTCAGAAAGCTTCTTTCCAGTTTTGAACGGAAGATATTTCCTTTTTCACCATAGGCCTCTATGGGATTCCAATTATCCCTTTGCCATTCCACAAGAACAGCCTTAGCGAAAGACTTCTTGAAGGGAAAGATGTAACTCTGTGAGACGAATTAACAGAACACAGAGCAGTTTCTCAGAAAGCTTCTCTCCAGTTTTGAACGGAAGGTATTTACTTTTCCACCATAGCCGTCTATGGGCTTCCAAATATCCCTTTGCCAATTCCACAAGAACAGCCTTAGCGAAAGGCTTCTTGAAGGGAAAGATGTATCTGTGTGAGATGAATTAACAGAACACAGAGCAGTTTCTCAGAAAGCTTCTTTCCAGTATTGAACGGAAGATATTTCCTTTTTCACCATAGCCGTCTATGGGCTTCCAAATATCCCTTTGCCAATTCCTCAAAACAGCCTTAGCGAAAGGCTTCTTGAAGGGAAAGATGTAACTCTGTGAGATGAATTAACAGAACACAGAGCAGTTTCTCAGAAAGCTTCTTTCCAGTTTTGAACAGAAGATATTTCCTTTTTCACCATAGCCCTCTATGGGCTTCAAAATATCCCTTTGCCAATTCCACAAGAACAGCCTTAGCGAAAGGCTTCTTGAAGGGAAAGATGTAACTCTGTGAGATGAATTCACAGAACACAGAGCAGTTTCTCAGAAAGCTTCTTTCCAGTTTTGAACGGAAGATATTTCCTTTTTCACCATAGCCGTCTATGGGCTTCCAAAAATCCCTTGGCCAATTCCACAAGAACAGCCTTAGCGAAAGGCTTCTTGAAGGGAAAGATGTAGCTCTGTGAGATGAATTAACAGAACACAGAGCAGTTTCTCAGAAAGCTTCTTTCCAGTTTTGAACGGAAGATATTTCCTTTTTCACCATAGCCCTCTAAGGGCTTCCAAATATCCCTTGGCCAATTCCACAGGAACAGCCTTAGCGAAAGGCTTCTTGAAGGGAAAGATGTAACTCTGTGAGATGAATTCACAGAACACAGAGCAGTTTCTCAGAAAGCTTCTTTCCAGTTTTGAACGGAAGATATTTCCTTTTTCACCATAGGCCTCTATGGGCTTCCAAATATACCTTTGCCAATTCCACAAGAACAGTCTTAGCGAAAGGCTTCTTGAAGGGAAAGATGTAACTCTGTAGATGAATTCACAGAACACAGAGCAGTGTCTCAGAAAGCTTCTTTCCAGTTTTGAACGGAAGATATTTCCTTTTTCACCATAGCCGTCTATGGGCTTCCAAATATCGCTTTGCCAATTCCACAAGAACAGCCTTAGCGAAAGGCTTCTTGAAGGGAAAGATGTAACACTGTGAGATGAATTCACAGAACACAGAGCAGTTTCTCAGAAAGCTTCTTTCCAGTTTTGAACGGAAGGTATTTCCTTTTTCACCATAGGCCTCTATGGGATTCCAAATATCCCTTTGCCAATTCCACAAGAACAGCCTTAGCGAAAGGCTTCTTGAAGGGAAAGATGTAACTCTGTGAGATGAATTAACAGAACACAGAGCAGTTTCTCAGAAAGCTTCTTTCCAGTTTTGAACGGAAGATATTTACTTTTCCACCATAGCCCTCTATGGGCTTCCAAATATCCCTTTGCCAATTCCACAAGAACAGCCTTAGCGAAAGGCTTCTTGAAGGGAAGGATGTAACTCTGTGAGATGAATTCACAGAACACAGAGCAGTTTCTCAGAAGGCTTCTTTCCAGTTTTGAACGGAAGATATTTCCTTTTTCACCGTAGCCGTCTATGGCCTTCCAAATATCCCTTTGCCAATTCCTCAAGAACAGCCTTAGCGAAAGGCTTCTTGAAGGGAAAGATGTAACTCTGTGAGATGAATTAACAGAACACAGAGCAGTTTCTCAGAAAGCTTCTTTCCAGTTTTGAACGGAAGATATTTACTTTTCCACCATAGCCCTCTAAGGGCTTCCAAATATCCCTTTGCCAATTCCACAAGAACAGCCTTAGCGAAAGGCTTCTTGAAGGGAAAGATGTAACTCTGTGAGATGAATTAACAGAACACAGAGCAGTTTCTCAGAAAGCTTCTTTCCAGTTTTGAACGGAAGATATTTCCTTTTTCACCACAGCCCTATATGGGCTTCCAAATATCCCTTTGCCAATTCCACAAGAACAGCCTTAGCGAAAGGCTTCTTGAAGGGAAAGATGTAACTCTGTGAGATGAATTAACAGAACACAGAGCAGTTTCTCAGAAAGCTTCTTTCCAGTTTTGAACGGAAGATATTTCCTTTTTCAACATAGGCCTCTATGGGATTCCAAATATACCTTTGCCAATTCGATAAGAACAGCCTTAGCGAAAGGCTTCTTGAAGGGAAAGATGTAACTCTGTGAGATGAATTAAGAGAACACAGAGCAGTTTCTCAGAAAGCTTCTTTCTTGTTTTGAACGGAAGATATTTACTTTTCCAACATAGCCCTCTATGGGCTTCCAAATATCCCTTTGCCAATTCCACAAGAACAGCCTTAGCGAAAGGCTTCTTGAAGGGGAAGATGTAACTCTGTGAGATGAATTAACAGAACACAGAGCAGTTTCTCAGAAAGCTTCTTTCCAGTTTTGAACGGAAGATATTTCCTTTTTCACCATAGCCCTCTATGGGCTTCCAAATATCGCTTTGCCAATTCCACAAGAACAGCCTTAGCGAAAGGCTTCTTGAAGGGAAAGATGTAACTCTGTGAGATGAATTCACAGAACACAGAGCAGTTTCTCAGAAAGCTTCTTTCCAGTTTTGAACGGAAGATATTTCCTTTTTCACCATAGCCCTCTATGGGCTTCCAAATATCCCTTTGCCAATTCCTCAAGAACAGCCTTAGCGAAAGGCTTCTTGAAGGGAAAGATGTAACTCTGTGAGATGAATTAACAGAACACAGAGCAGTTTCTCAGAAAGCTTCTTTCCAGTTTTGAACGGAAGATATTTCCTTTTTCACCATAGCCCTCTATGGGCTTCCAAATATCCCTTTGCAAATTCCACAAGAACAGCCTTAGCGAAAGGCTTCCTGAAGGGAAAGATGTAACTCTGTGAGATGAATTAACAGAACACAGAGCAGTTTCTCAGAAAGCTTCTTTCCAGGTTTGAACGGAAGATAATTCCTTTTTCACCATAGCCCTCTAAGGGCTTCCAAATATTCCTTTGCCAATTCCACAAGAACAGCCTTAGCGAAAGGCTTCTTGAAGGGAAAGATGTAACTCTGTGAGATGAATTAACAGAACACAGAACAGTTTCTCAGAAAGCTTCTTTCCAGTTTTGAACGGAAGATATTTCCTTTTTCACCATAGCCCTCTATGGGCTTCCCAATATCCCTTTGCCAATTCCACAAGAACAGCCTTAGCGAAAGGCTTCTTGAAGGGAAAGATGTAACTCTGTGAGATGAATTCACAGAACACAGAGCAGTTTCTCAGAAAGCTTCTTTCCAGTTTTGAACGGAAGATATTTCCTTTTTCACCATAGCCCTCTATGGGCTTCCAAATATCCCTTTGCCAATTCCACAAGAACAGCCTTAGCGAAAGGCTTCTTGAAGGGAAAGATGTAACTCTGTGAGATGAATTCACAGAACACAGAGCAGTTTCTCAGAAAGCTTCTTTCCAGTTTTGAACGGAAGATATTTCCTTTCTCACCATAGCCCACTATGGGCTTCCAAATATCCCTTTGCCAATTCCACAAGAACAGCCTTAGCGAAAGGCTTCTTGAAGGGAAAGATGTAACTCTGTGAGATGAATTCACAGAACACAGAGCAGTTTCTTAGAAAGCTTCTTTCAAGTTTTGAACGGAAGATATTTCCTTTTTCACCCTAGCCCTCTATGGGCTTCCAAATATCCCTTTGCCAATTCCACAAGAACAGCCTTAGCGAAAGGCTTCTTGAAGGGAAAGATGTAACTCTGTGGGATGAATTCACAGAACACAGAGCAGTTTCTCAGAAAGCTTCTTTCCAGTTTTGAACGGAAGATATTTCCATTTTCACCATAGCCGTCTATGGGCTTCCAAATATCGCTTTGCCAATTCCACAAGAACAGCCTTAGCGAAAGGCTTCTTGAAGGGAAAGATGTAACTCTGTGAGATGAATTCACAGAACACAGAGCAGTTTCTCAGAAAGCTTCTTTCCAGTTTTGAACGGAAGATATTTCCTTTTTCACCATAGCCCTCTATGGGCTTCCAAATATCCCTTTGCCAATTCCACAAGAACAGCCTTAGCGAAAGGCTTCTTGAAGGGAAAGATGTAACTCTGTGAGATGAATTCACAGAACACAGAGCAGTTTCTCAGAAAGCTTCTTTCCAGTTTTGAACGGAAGGTATTTCCTTTTTCAACATAGCCTTCTATGGGCTTCCAAATATCCCTTTGCCAATTCCACAAGAACAGCCTTAGCGAAAGGCTTCTTGAAGGGAAAGATGTAACTCTGTGAGATGAATTAACAGAACACAGAGCAGTTTCTCAGAAAGCTTCTTTCCAGTTTTGAACGGAAGATATTTCCTTTTTCACCATAGCCCTCTATGAGCTTCCAAATATCCCTTTGCCAATTCCACAAGAACAGCCTTAGCGAAAGGCTTCTTGAAGGGAAAGATGTAACTCTGTGAGATGAATTCACAGAACACAGAGCAGTTTCTCAGAAAGCTTCTTTCCAGTGTTGAACGGAAGATATTTCCTTTTTCACCATAGTCCTCTATAGGCTTCCAAATATCCCTTTGCCAATTCCACAAGAACAGCCTTAGCGAAAGGCTTCTTGAAGGGAAAGATGTAACTCTGTGAGATGAATTCACAGAACACAGAGCAGTTTCTCAGAAAGCTTCTTTCCAGTTTTGAACGGAAGATATTTCCTTTTTCACCATAGGCCTCTATGGGATTCCAAATATCCCTTTGCCATTCCACAAGAACAGCCTTAGCGAAAGACTTCTTGAAGGGAAAGATGTAACTCTGTGAGACGAATTAACAGAACACAGAGCAGTTTCTCAGAAAGCTTCTTTCCAGTTTTGAACGGAAGGTATTTACTTTTCCACCATAGCCGTCTATGGGCTTCCAAATATCCCTTTGCCAATTCCACAAGAACAGCCTTAGCGAAAGGCTTCTTGAAGGGAAAGATGTATCTCTGTGACATGAATTAACAGAACACAGAGCAGTTTCTCAGAAAGCTTCTTTCCAGTATTGAACGGAAGATATTTCCTTTTTCACCATAGCCGTCTATGGGCTTCCAAATATCCCTTTGCCAATTCCTCAAGAACAGCCTTAGCGAAAGGCTTCTTGAAGGGAAAGATGTAACTCTGTGAGATGAATTAACAGAACACAGAGCAGTTTCTCAGAAAGCTTCTTTCCAGTTTTGAACGGAAGATATTTCCTTTTTCACCATAGCCCTCTATGGGCTTCAAAATATCCCTTTGCCAATTCCACAAGAACAGCCTTAGCGAAAGGCTTCTTGAAGGGAAAGATGTAACTCTGTGAGATGAATTCACAGAACACAGAGCAGTTTCTCAGAACGCTTCTTTCCAGTTTTGAACGGAAGATATTTCCTTTTTCACCATACCCCTCTAAGGGCTTCCAAAAATCCCTTGGCCAATTCCACAAGAACAGCCTTAGCGAAAGGCTTCTTGAAGGGAAAGATGTAACTCTGTGAGATGAATTCACAGAACACAGAGCAGTTTCTCAGAAAGCTTCTTTCCAGTTTTGAACGGAAGATATTTACTTTTCCACCATAGCCCTCTATGGGCTTCCTAATATCCCTTTGCCAAATCCACAAGAACAGCCTTAGCGAAAGGCTTCTTGAAGGGAAAGATATAACTCTGTGAGATGAATTCACAGAACACAGAGCAGTTTCTCAGAAAGCTTCTTTCCAGTTTTGAACGGAAGATATTTCCTTTTTCACCGTAGCCGTCTATGGGCTTCCAAATATCCCTTTGCCAATTCCACAAGAACAGCCTTAGCGAAAGGCTTCTTGAAGGGAAAGATGTAACTCTGTGAGATGAATTCACAGAACACAGAGCAGTTTCTCAGAAAGCTTCTTTCCAGTTTTGAACGGAAGATATTTCCTTTTTCACCATAGCCCTCTAAGGGCTTCCAAATATCCCTTGGCCAATTCCACAGGAACAACCTTAGCGAAAGGCTTCTTGAAGGGAAAGATGTAACTCTGTGAGATGAATTCACAGAACACAGAGCAGTTTCTCAGAAAGCTTCTTTCCAGTTTTGTACGGAAGATATTTCCTTTTTCACCATAGGCCTCTATGGGCTTCCAAATATACCTTTGCCAATTCCACAAGAACAGCCTTAGCGAAAGGCTTCTTGAAGGGAAAGATGTAACTCTGTAGATGAATTCACAGAACACAGAGCAGTGTCTCAGAAAGCTTCTTTCCAGTTTTGAACGGAAGATATTTCCTTTTTCACCATAGCCGTCTATGGGCTTCCAAATATCGCTTTGCCAATTCCACAAGAACAGCCTTAGCGAAAGGCTTCTTGAAGGGAAAGATGTATCTCTGTGAGATGAATTAACAGAACACAGAGCAGTTTCTCAGAAAGCTTCTTTCCAGTATTGAACGGAAGATATTTCCTTTTTCACCATAGCCGTCTATGGGCTTCCAAATATCCCTTTGCCAATTCCTCAAGAACAGCCTTAGCGAAAGGCTTCTTGAAGGGAAAGATGTAACTCTGTGAGATGAATTAACAGGAAACAGAGCAGTTTCTCAGAAAGCTTCTTTCCAGTTTTGAACGGAAGATATTTACTTTTCCACCATAGCCCTCTATGTGCTTCCAAATATCCCTTTGCCAATTCCACAAGAACAGCCTTAGCGAAAGGCTTCTTGAAGGGAAGGATGTAACTCTGTGAGATGAATTCACAGAACACAGAGCAGATTCTCAGAAGGCTTCTTTCCAGTTTTGAACGGAAGATATTTCCTTTTTCACGGTAGCCGTCTATGGGCTTCCAAATATCCCTTTGCCAATTCCACAAAAACAGCCTTAGCGAAAGGCTTCTTGAAGGGAAAGATGTAACTGTGTGAGATGAATTAACACAACACAGAGCAGTTTCTCAGAAAGCTTCTTTTCAGTTTTGAACGGAAGATATTTCCTTTTTCACCATAGCCCTCTATGGGCTTCCAAATATCCCTCTGCCAATTCCACAAGAACACCCTTAGCGAAAGGCTTCTTGAAGGGAAAGATGTAACTCTGTGAGATGAATTCACAGAACACAGAGCAGTTTCTCAGAAAGCTTCTTTCCAGTTTTGAACGGAAGATATTTACTTTTCCACCATAGCCCTCTATGTGCTTCCAAATATCCCTTTGCCAATTCCACAAGAACAGCCTTAGCGAAAGGCTTCTTGAAGGGAAGGATGTAACTCTGTGAGATGAATTCACAGAACACAGAGCAGATTCTCAGAAGGCTTCTTTCCAGTTTTGAACGGAAGATATTTCCTTTTTCACGGTAGCCGTCTATGGGCTTCCAAATATCCCTTTGCCAATTCCACAAAAACAGCCTTAGCGAAAGGCTTCTTGAAGGGAAAGATGTAACTCTGTGAGATGAATTAACACAACACAGAGCAGTTTCTCAGAAAGCTTCTTTTCAGTTTTGAACGGAAGATATTTCCTTTTTCACCATAGCCCTCTATGGGCTTCCAAATATCCCTCTGCCAATTCCACAAGAACACCCTTAGCGAAAGGCTTCTTGAAGGGAAAGATGTAACTCTGTGAGATGAATTAACAGAACACAGAGCAGTTTCTCAGAAAGCTTCTTTCCAGTTTTGAACGGAAGATATTTACTTTTCCACCATAGCCCTCTATGGGCTTCCAAATATCCCTTTGCCAATTCCACAAGAACAGCCTTAGCGAAAGGCTTCTTGAAGGGAAGGATGTAACTCTGTGAGATGAATTCACAGAACACAGAGCATTTTCTCAGAAGGCTTCTTTCCAGTTTTGAACGGAAGATATTTCCTTTTTCACCGTAGCCGTCTATGGGCTTCCAAATATCCCTTTGCCAATTCCTCAAGAACAGCCTTAGCGAAAGGCTTCTTGAAGGGAAAGATGTAACTCTGTGAGATGAATTAACACAACACAGAGCAGTTTCTCAGAAAGCTTCTTTCCAGTTTTGAACGGAAGATATTTCCTTTTTCACCATAGCCCTCTATGGGCTTCCAAATATCCCTTTGCCAATTCCACAAGAACAGCCTTAGCGAAAGGCTTCTTGAAGGGAAAGATGTAACTCTGTGAGATGAATTCACAGAACACAGAGCAGTTTCTCAGAAAGCTTCTTTCCAGTTTTGAACGGAAGATATTTCCTTTTTCACAATAGCCTTCTAAGGGCTTCCAAATATCCCTTTGCCAATTCCACAAGAACAGCCTTAGCGAAAGGCTTCTTGAAGGGAAAGATGTAACTCTGTGAGATGAATTAACAGAACACAGAGCAGTTTCTCAGAAAGCTTCTTTCCAGTTTTGAACAGAAGATATTTACTTTTCCACCATAGCCCTCTAAGGGCTTCCAAATATCCCTTTGCCAATTCCACAAGAACAGCCTTAGCGAAAGGCTTCTTGAAGGGAAAGATGTAACTCTGTGAGATGAATTAACAGAACACAGAGCAGTTTCTCAGAATGCTTCTTTCCAGTTTTGAACGGAAGATATTTCCTTTTTCACCACAGCCCTATATGGGCTTCCAAATATCCCTTTGCCAATTCCACAAGAACAGCCTTAGCGAAAGGCTTCTTGAAGGGAAAGATGTAACTCTGTGAGATGAATTCACAGAACACAGAACAGTTTCTCAGAAAGCTTCTTTCCAGTTTTGAACGGAAGATATTTCCTTTTTCACCATAGGCCTCTATGGGCTTCCAAATATCCCATTGCCAATTCCACAAGAACAGCCTTAGCGAAAGGCTTCTTGAAGGGAAAGATGTAACTCTGTAGATGAATTCACAGAACACAGAGCAGTGTCTCAGAAAGCTTCTTTCCAGTTTTGAACGGAAGATATTTCCTTTTTCACCATAGGCCTCTATGGGATTCCAAATATCCCTTTGCCAATTCCACAAGAACAGCCTTAGCGAAAGGCTTCTTGAAGCGAAAGATGTAACTCTGTGAGATGAATTAAGAGAACACAGAGCAGTATCTCAGAAAGCTTCTTTCCAGTTTCGAACGGAAGATATTTACTTTTCCACCATAGCCCTCTATGGGCTTGCAAATATCCCTTTGCCAATTCCACAAGAACAGCCTTAGCGAAAGGCTTCTTGAAGGGAAAGATGTAACTCTGTGAGATGAATTCACAGAACACAGAGCAGTTTCTCAGAAAGCTTCTTTCCAGTTTTGAACGGAAGATATTTCCTTTTTCACCATAGGCCTCTATGGGCTTCCAAATATCCCTTTGCCAATTCCACAAGAACAGCCTTAGTGAAAGGCTTTTTGAAGGGAAAGATGTAACTCTGTTAGATGAATTAACAGAACACAGAGCAGTGTCTCAGAAAGCTTCTTTCCAGTTTTGAACGGAAGATATTTCCTTTTTCACCATAGTCGTCTAAGGGCTTCCAAATATCGCTTTGCCAATTCCACAAGAACAGCCTTAGCGAAAGGCTTTTTGAAGGGAAAGATGTAACTCTGTGAGATGAATTAACACAACACAGAGCAGTTTCTCAGAAAGCTTCTTTCCAGTTTTGAACGGAAGATATTTCCTTTTTCACCATAGCCCTTTATGGGCTTCCAAATATCCCTTTGCCAATTCCACAAGAACAGCCTTAGCGAAAGGCTTCTTGAAGGGAAAGATGTAACTCTGTGAGATGAATTCACAGAACACAGAGCAGTTTCTCAGAAAGCTTCTTTCCAGTTTTGAACGGAAGATATTTCCTTTTTCACAATAGCCCTCTAAGGGCTTCCAAATATCCCTTTGCCAATTCCACAAGAACAGCCTTAGCGAAAGGCTTCTTGAAGGGAAAGATGTAACTCTGTGAGATGAATTAACAGAACACAGAGCAGTTTCTCAGAAAGCTTCTTTCCAGTTTTGAACAGAAGATATTTACTTTTCCACCATAGCCCTCTAAGGGCTTCCAAATATCCCTTTGCCAATTCCACAAGAACAGCCTTAGCGAAAGGCTTCTTGAAGGGAAAGATGTAACTCTGTGAGATGAATTAACAGAACACAGAGCAGTTTCTCAGAATGCTTCTTTCCAGTTTTGAACGGAAGATATTTCCTTTTTCACCACAGCCCTATATGGGCTTCCAAATATCACTTTGCCAATTCCACAAGAACAGCCTTAGCGAAAGGCTTCTTGAAGGGAAAGATGTAACTCTGTGAGATGAATTCACAGAACACAGAACAGTTTCTCAGAAAGCTTCTTTCCAGTTTTGAACGGAAGATATTTCCTTTTTCACCGTAGGCCTCTATGGGCTTCCAAATATCCCATTGCCAATTCCACAAGAACAGCCTTAGCGAAAGGCTTCTTGAAGGGAAAGATGTAACTCTGTAGATGAATTCACAGAACACAGAGCAGTGTCTCAGAAAGCTTCTTTCCAGTTTTGAACGGAAGATATTTCCTTTTTCACCATAGGCCTCTATGGGATTCCAAATATCCCTTTGCCAATTCCACAAGAACAGCCTTAGCGAAAGGCTTCTTGAAGCGAAAGATGTAACTCTGTGAGATGAATTAAGAGAACACAGAGCAGTTTCTCAGAAAGCTTCTTTCCAGTTTCGAACGGAAGATATTTTCTTTTCCACCATAGCCCTCTATGGGCTTGCAAATATCCCTTTGCCAATTCCACAAGAACAGCCTTAGCGAAAGGCTTCTTGAAGGGAAAGATGTAACTCTGTGAGATGAATTCACAGAACACAGAGCAGTTTCTCAGAAAGCTTCTTTCCAGTTTTGAACGGAAGATATTTCCTTTTTCACCATAGGCCTCTATGGGCTTCCAAATATCCCTTTGCCAATTCCACAAGAACAGCCTTAGTGAAAGGCTTTTTGAAGGGAAAGATGTAACTCTGTTAGATGAATTAACAGAACACAGAGCAGTGTCTCAGAAAGCTTCTTTCCAGTTTTGAACGGAAGATATTTCCTTTTTCACCATAGTCGTCTAAGGGCTTCCAAATATCGCTTTGCCAATTCCACAAGAACAGCCTTAGCGAAAGGCTTTTTGAAGGGAAAGATGTAACTCTGTTAGATGAATTAACAGAACACAGAGCAGTTTCTCAGAAAGCTTCTTTCCAGTTTTGAACGGAAGATATTTCCTTTTTCACCATAGTCGTCTAAGGGCTTCCAAGTATCGCTTTGCCAATTCCACAAGAACAGCCTTAGCGAAAGGCTTCTTGAAGGGAAAGATGTAACTCTGTGAGATGAATTCACAGAACACAGAGCAGTTTCTCAGAAAGCTTCTTTCCAGTTTTGAACGGGAGATATTTCCTTTTTCAATATAGGCCTCTATGGGCTTCCAAATATCCCATTGCCAATTCCACAAGAACAGCCTTAGCGAAAGGCTTCTTGAAGGGAAAGATGTAACTCTGTAGATGAATTCACAGAACACAGAGCAGTGTCTCAGAAAGCTTCTTTCCAGTTTTGAACGGAAGATATTTCCTTTTTCACCATAGGCCTCTATGGGATTCCAAATATCCCTTTGCCAATTCCACAAGAACAGCCTTAGCGAAAGGCTTCTTGAAGCGAAAGATGTAACTCTGTGAGATGAATTAAGAGAACACAGAGCAGTTTCTCAGAAAGCTTCTTTCCAGTTTCGAACGGAAGATATTTACTTTTCCACCATAGCCCTCTATAGGCTTGCAAATATCCCTTTGCCAATTCCACAAGAACAGCCTTAGCGAAAGGCTTCTTGAAGGGAAAGATGTAACTCTGTGAGATGAATTCACAGAACACAGAGCAGTTTCTCAGAAAGCTTCTTTCCAGTTTTGAACGGAAGATATTTACTTTTCCACCATAGGCCTCTATGGGCTTCCAAATATCCCTTTGCCAATTCCACAAGAACAGCCTTAGCGAAAGGCTTCTTGAAGGGAAGGATGTAACTCTGTGAGATGAATTAACAGAACACAGAGCAGTTTCTCAGAAAGCTTCTTTCCAGTTTTGAACGGAAGGTATTTCCTTTTTCACCATAGGCCTCAATGGGATTCCAAATATCCCTTTGCCAATTCCACAAGAACAGCCTTAGCGAAAGGCTTCTTGAAGGGAAAGATGTAACTCTGTGAGATGAATTAACAGAACACAGAGCAGTTTCTCAGAAAGCTTCTTTCCAGTTTTGAACGGAAGATATTTACTTTTCCACCATAGCCCTCTATGGGCTTCCAAATATCCCTTTGCCAATTCCACAAGAACAGCCTTAGCGAAAGGCTTCTTGAAGGGAAGGATGTAACTCTGTGAGATGAATTCACAGAACACAGAGCATTTTCTCAGAAGGCTTCTTTCCAGTTTTGAAGGGAAGATATTTCCTTTTTCACCGTAGCCGTCTATGGGCTTCCAAATATCCCTTTGCCAATTCCTCAAGAACAGCCTTAGCGAGAGGCTTCTTGAAGGGAAAGATGTAACTCTGTGAGATGAATTAACACAACACAGAGCAGTTTCTCAGAAAGCTTCTTTCCAGTTTTGAACGGAAGATATTTCCTTTTTCACCATAGCCCTCTATGGGCTTCCAAATATCCCTTTGCCAATTCCACAAGAACAGCCTTAGCGAAAGGCTTCTTGAAGGGAAAGATGTAACTCTGTGAGATGAATTCACAGAACACAGAGCAGTTTCTCAGAAAGCTTCTTTCCAGTTTTGAACGGAAGATATTTCCTTTTTCACAATAGCCCTCTAAGGGCTTCCAAATATCCCTTTGCCAATTCCACAAGAACAGCCTTAGCGAAAGGCTTCTTGAAGGGAAAGATGTAACTCTGTGAGATGAATTAACAGAACACAGAGCAGTTTCTCAGAAAGCTTCTTTCCACTTTTGAACAGAAGATATTTACTTTTCCACCATAGCCCTCTAAGGGCTTCCAAATATCCCTTTGCCAATTCCACAAGAACAGCCTTAGCGAAAGGCTTCTTGAAGGGAAAGATGTAACTCTGTGAGATGAATTAACAGAACACAGAGCAGTTTCTCAGAAAGCTTCTTTCCAGTTTTGAACGGAAGATATTTCCTTTTTCACCACAGCCCTATATGGGCTTCCAAATATCCCTTTGCCAATTCCACATGAACAGCCTTAGCGAAAGGCTTCTTGAAGGGAAAGATGTAACTCTGTGAGATGAATTCACAGAACACAGAACAGTTTCTCAGAAAGCTTCTTTCCAGTTTTGAACGGAAGATATTTCCTTTTTCACCATAGGCCTCTATGGGCTTCCAAATATCCCATTGCCAATTCCACAAGAACAGCCTTAGCGAAAGGCTTCTTGAAGGGAAAGATGTAACTCTGTAGATGAATTCACAGAACACAGAGCAGTGTCTCAGAAAGCTTCTTTCCAGTTTTGAACGGAAGATATTTCCTTTTTCACCATAGGCCTCTATGGGATTCCAAATATCCCTTTGCCAATTCCACAAGAACAGCCTTAGCGAAAGGCTTCTTGAAGCGAAAGATGTAACTCTGTGAGATGAATGAAGAGAACACAGAGCAGTTTCTCAGAAAGCTTCTTTCCAGTTTCGAACGGAAGGTATTTACTTTTCCATCATAGCCCTCTATGGGCTTTCAAATATCCCTTTGCCAATTCCACAAGAACAGCCTTAGCGAAAGGCTTCTTGAAGGGAAAGATGTAACTCTGTGAGATGAATTCACAGAACACAGAGCAGTTTCTCAGAAAGCTTCTTTCCAGTTTTGAACGGAAGATATTTCCTTTTTCACCATACCCCTCTAAGGGCTTCCAAAAATCCCTTGGCCAATACCACAAGAACAGCCTTAGCGAAAGGCTTCTTGAAGGGAAAGATGTAACTCTGTGAGATGAATTCACAGAACACAGAGCAGTTTCTCAGAAAGCTTCTTTCCAGTTTTGAACGGAAGATATTTACTTTTCCACCTTAGCCCTCTATGGGCTTCCTAATATCCCTTTGCCAATTCCACAAGAACAGCCTTAGCGAAAGGCTTCTTGAAGGGAAAGATATAACTCTGTGAGATGAATTCACAGAACACAGAGCAGTTTCTCAGAAAGCTTCTTTCCAGTTTTGAACGGAAGATATTTCCTTTTTCACCATAGCCGTCTATGGGCTTCCAAATATCCCTTTGCCAATTCCACAAGAACAGCCTTAGCGAAAGGCTTCTTGAAGGGAAAGATGTAACTCTGTGAGATGAATTCACAGAACACAGAGCAGTTTCTCAGAAAGCTTCTTTCCAGTTTTGAACGGAAGATATTTCCTTTTTCACCATAGCCCTCTAAGGGCTTCCAAATATCCCTTGGCCAATTCCACAGGAACAGCCTTAGCGAAAGGCTTCTTGAAGGGAAAGATGTAACTCTGTGAGATGAATTCACAGAACACAGAGCAGTTTCTCAGAAAGCTTCTTTCCAGTTTTGAACGGAAGATATTTCCTTTTTCACCATAGGCCTCTATGGGCTTCAAAATATACCTTTGCCAATTCCACAAGAACAGCCTTAGCGAAAGTCTTCTTGAAGGGAAAGATGTAACTCTGTAGATGAATTCACAGAACACAGAGCAGTGTCTCAGAAAGCTTCTTTCCAGTTTTGAACGGAAGATATTTCCTTTTTCACCATAGCCGTCTATGGGCTTCCAAATATCGCTTTGCCAATTCCACAAGAACAGCCTTAGCGAAAGGCTTCTTGAAGGGAAAGATGTAACTCTGTGAGATGAATTCACAGAACACAGAGCAGTTTCTCAGAAAGCTTCTTTCCAGTTTTGAACGGAAGGTATTTACTTTTCCACCATAGCCGTCTATGGGCTTCCAAATATCCCTTTGCCAATTCCACAAGAACAGCCTTAGCGAAAGGCTTCTTGAAGGGAAAGATGTATCTCTGTGAGATGAATTAACAGAACACAGAGCAGTTTCTCAGAAAGCTTCTTTCCAGTATTGAACGGAAGATATTTCCTTTTTCACCATAGCCGTCTATGGGCTTCCAAATATCCCTTTACCAATTCCTCAAGAACAGCCTTAGCGAAAGGCTTCTTGAAGGGAAAGATGTAACTCTGTGAGATGAATTAACAGAACACAGAGCAGTTTCTCAGAAAGCTTCTTTCCAATTTTGAACGGAAGATATTTCCTTTTTCACCATAGCCCTCTAGGGGCTTCCAAATATCCCTTTGCCAATTCCACAAGAACAGCCTTAGCGAAAGGCTTCTTGAAGGGAAAGATGTAACTCTGTGAGATGAATTCACAGAACACAGAGCAGTTTCTCAGAAAGCTTCTTTCCAGTTTTGAACGGAAGGTATTTCCTTTTTCACCATAGGCCTCAATGGGATTCCAAATATCCCTTTGCCAATTCCACAAGAACAGCCTTAGCGAAAGGCTTCCTGAAGGGAAAGATGTAACTCTGTGAGATGAATTAACAGAACACAGAGCAGTTTCTCAGAAAGCTTCTTTCCAGTTTTGAACGGAAGATATTTACTTTTCCACCATAGCCCTCTATGGGCTTCCAAATATCCCTTTGCCAATTCCACAAGAACAGCCTTAGCGAAAGGCTTCTTGAAGGGAAGGATGTAACTCTGTGAGATGAATTCACAGAACACAGAGCATTTTCTCAGAAGGCTTCTTTCCAGTTTTGAAGGGAAGATATTTCCTTTTTCACCGTAGCCGTCTATGGGCTTCCAAATATCCCTTTGCCAATTCCTCAAGAACAGCCTTAGCGAAAGGCTTCTTGAAGGGAAAGATGTAACTCTGTGAGATGAATTAACACAACACAGAGCAGTTTCTCAGAAAGCTTCTTTCCAGTTTTGAACGGAAGATATTTCCTTTTTCACCATAGCCCTCTATGGGCTTGCAAATATCCCTTTGCCAATTCCACAAGAACAGCCTTAGCGAAAGGCTTCTTGAAGGGAAAGATGTAACTCTGTGAGATGAATTCACAGAACACAGAGCAGTTTCTCAGAAAGCTTCTTTCCAGTTTTGAACGGAAGATATTTCCTTTTTCACCATACCCCTCTAAGGGCTTCCAAAAATCCCTTGGCCAATACCACAAGAACAGCCTTAGCGAAAGGCTTCTTGAAGGGAAAGATGTAACTCTGTGAGATGAATTCACAGAACACAGAGCAGTTTCTCAGAAAGCTTCTTTCCAGTTTTGAACGGAAGATATTTACTTTTCCACCTTAGCCCTCTATGGGCTTCCTAATATCCCTTTGCCAATTCCACAAGAACAGCCTTAGCGAAAGGCTTCTTGAAGGGAAAGATATAACTCTGTGAGATGAATTCACAGAACACAGAGCAGTTTCTCAGAAAGCTTCTTTCCAGTTTTGAACGGAAGATATTTCCTTTTTCACCATAGCCGTCTATGGGCTTCCAAATATCCCTTTGCCAATTCCACAAGAACAGCCTTAGCGAAAGGCTTCTTGAAGGGAAAGATGTAACTCTGTGAGATGAATTCACAGAACACAGAGCAGTTTCTCAGAAAGCTTCTTTCCAGTTTTGAACGGAAGATATTTCCTTTTTCACCATAGCCCTCTAAGGGCTTCCAAATATCCCTTGGCCAATTCCACAGGAACAGCCTTAGCGAAAGGCTTCTTGAAGGGAAAGATGTAACTCTGTGAGATGAATTCACAGAACACAGAGCAGTTTCTCAGAAAGCTTCTTTCCAGTTTTGAACGGAAGATATTTCCTTTTTCACCATAGGCCTCTATGGGATTCCAAATATCCCTTTGCCAATTCCACAAGAACAGCCTTAGCGAAAGGCTTCTTGAAGGGAAAGATGTAACTCTGTAGATGAATTCACAGAACACAGAGCAGTGTCTCAGAAAGCTTCTTTCCAGTTTTGAACGGAAGATATTTCCTTTTTCACCATAGCCGTCTATGGGCTTCCAAATATCGCTTTGCCAATTCCACAAGAACAGCCTTAGCGAAAGGCTTCTTGAAGGGAAAGATGTAACTCTGTGAGATGAATTCACAGAACACAGAGCAGTTTCTCAGAAAGCTTCTTTCCAGTTTTGAACGGAAGGTATTTCCTTTTTCACCATAGGCCTCTATGGGATTCCAAATATCCCTTTGCCAATTCCACAAGAACAGCCTTAGCGAAAGGCTTCTTGAAGGGAAAGATGTAACTCTGTGAGATGAATTAACAGAACACAGAGCAGTTTCTCAGAAAGCTTCTTTCCAGTTTTGAACGGAAGATATTTACTTTTCCACCATAGCCCTCTATGTGCTTCCAAATATCCCTTTGCCAATTCCACAAGAACAGCCTTAGCGAAAGGCTTCTTGAAGGGAAGGATGTAACTCTGTGAGATGAATTCACAGAACACAGAGCAGTTTCTCAGAAGGCTTCTTTCCAGTTTTGAACGGAAGATATTTCCTTTTTCACCGTAGCCGTCTATGGGCTTCCAAATATCCCTTTGCCAATTCCTCAAGAACAGCCTTAGCGAAAGGCTTCTTGAAGGGAAAGATGTAACTCTGTGAGATGAATTAACACAACACAGAGCAGTTTCTCAGAAAGCTTCTTTTCAGTTTTGAACGGAAGATATTTCCTTTTTCACCATAGCCCTCTATGGGCTTCCAAATATCCCTTTGCCAATTCCACAAGAACAGCCTTAGCGAAAGGCTTCTTGAAGGGAAACGATGTAACTCTGTGAGATGAATTCACAGAACACAGAGCAGTTTCTCAGAAAGCTTCTTTCCAGTTTTGAACGGAAGATATTTCCTTTTTCACAATAGCCCTCTAAGGGCTTCCAAATATCCCTTTGCCAATTCCACAAGAACAGCCTTAGCGAAAGGCTTCTTGAAGGGAAAGATGTAACTCTGTGAGATGAATTAACAGAACACAGAGCAGTTTCTCAGAAAGCTTCTTTCCAGTTTTGAACGGAAGATATTTACTTTTCCACCATAGCCCTCTAAGGGCTTCCAAATATCCCTTTGCCAATTCCACAAGAACAGCCTTAGCGAAAGGCTTCTTGAAGGGAAAGATGTAACTCTGTGAGATGAATTAACAGAACACAGAGCAGTTTCTCAGAAAGCTTCTTTCCAGTTTTGAACGGAAGATATTTCCTTTTTCACCACAGCCCTATATGGGCTTCCAAATATCCCTTTGCCAATTCCACAAGAGCAGCCTTAGCGAAAGGCTTCTTGAAGGGAAAGATGTAACTCTGTGAGATGAATTCACAGAACACAGAGCAGTTTCTCAGAAAGCTTCTTTCCAGTTTTGAACGGAAGATATTTCCTTTTTCACCATAGGCCTCTATGGGCTTCCAAATATCCCATTGCCAATTCCACAAGAACAGCCTTAGCGAAAGGCTTCTTGAAGGGAAAGATTTAACTCTGTAGATGAATTCACAGAACACAGAGCAGTGTCTCAGAAAGCTTCTTTCCAGTTTTGAACGGAAGATATTTCCTTTTTCACCAAAGGCCTCTATGGGATTCCAAATATCCCTTTGCCAATTCCACAAGAACAGCCTTAGCGAAAGGCTTCTTGAAGCGAAAGATGTAACTCTGTGAGATGAATTAAGAGAACACAGAGCAGTTTCTCAGAAAGCTTCTTTCCAGTTTCAAACGGAAGATATTTACTTTTCCACCATAGCCCTCTATGTGCTTGCAAATATCCCTTTGCCAATTCCACAAGAACAGCCTTAGCGAAAGGCTTCTTGAAGGGAAAGATGTAACTCTGTGAGATGAATTCACAGAACACAGAGCAGTTTCTCAGAAAGCTTCTTTCCAGTTTTGAACGGAAGATATTTCCTTTTTCACCATAGGAATCTATGGGCTTCCAAATATCCCTTTGCCAATTCCACAAGAACAGCCTTAGCGAAAGGCTTTTTGCAGGGAAAGATGTAACTCTGTTAGATGAATTAACAGAACACAGAGCAGTGTCTCAGAAAGCTTCTTTCCAGTTTTGAACGGAAGATATTTCCTTTTTCACCATAGTCGTCTAAGGGCTTCCAAATATCGCTTTGCCAATTCCACAAGAACAGCCTTAGCGAAAGGCTTTTTGAAGGGAAAGATGTAACTCTGTTAGATGAATTAACAGAACACAGAGCAGTTTCTCAGAAAGCTTCTTTCCAGTTTTGAACGGAAGATATTTCCTTTTTCACCATAGTCGTCTAAGGGCTTCCAAATATCGCTTTGCCAATTCCACAAGAACAGCCTTAGCGAAAGGCTTCTTGAAGGGAAAGATGTAACTCTGTGAGATGAATTCGCAGAACACAGAGCAGTTTCTCAGAAAGCTTCTTTCCAGTTTTGAACGGAAGATATTTCCTTTTTCACCATAGCCCTCTATGGGCTTCCAAATATCCCTTTGTCAATTCCACAAGAACAGCCTTAGCGAAAGGCTTCTTGAAGGGAAAGATGTAACTCTGTGAGATGAATTCACAGAACACAGAGCAGTTTCTCAGAAAGCTTCTTTCCAGTTTTGAACGGAAGATATTTCCTTTTTCACCACAGCCCTCTATAGGCTTCCAAATATCCCTTTGCCAATTCCACAAGAACAGCCTTAGCGAAAGGCTTCTTGAAGGGAAAGATGTAACTCTGTGAGATGAATTCACAGAACACAGAGCAGTTTCTCAGAAAGCTTCTTTCCAGTTTTGAACGGAAGATATTTCCTTTTTCACCATAGGCCTCTATGGGATTCCAAATATCCCTTTGCCATTCCACAAGAACAGCCTTAGCGAAAGACTTCTTGAAGGGAAAGATGTAACTCTGTGAGACGAATTAACAGAACACAGAGCAGTTTCTCAGAAAGCTTCTCTCCAGTTTTGAACGGAAGGTATTTACTTTTCCACCATAGCCGTCTATGGGCTTCCAAATATCCCTTTGCCAATTCCACAAGAACAGCCTTAGCGAAAGGCTTCTTGAAGGGAAAGATGTATCTGTGTGAGATGAATTAACAGAACACAGAGCAGTTTCTCAAAAAGCTTCTTTCCAGTATTGAACGGAAGATATTTCCTTTTTCACCATAGCCGTCTATGGGCTTCCAAATATCCCTTTGCCAATTCCTCAAAACAGCCTTAGCGAAAGGCTTCTTGAAGGGAAAGATGTAACTCTGTGAGATGAATTAACAGAACACAGAGCAGTTTCTCAGAAAGCTTCTTTCCAGTTTTGAACAGAAGATATTTCCTTTTTCACCATAGCCCTCTATGGGCTTCCAAATATCGCTTTGCCAATTCCACAAGAACAGCCTTAGCGAAAGGCTTCTTGAAGGGAAAGATGTAACTCTGTGAGATGAATTCACAGAACACAGAGCAGTTTCTCAGAAAGCTTCTTTCCAGTTTTGAACGGAAGATATTTCCTTTTTCACCATAGCCGTCTATGGGCTTCCAAAAATCCCTTGGCCAATTCCACAAGAACAGCCTTAGCGAAAGGCTTCTTGAAGGGAAAGATGTAGCTCTGTGAGATGAATTAACAGAACACAGAGCAGTTTCTCAGAAAGCTTCTTTCCAGTTTTGAACGGAAGATATTTCCTTTTTCACCATAGCCCTCTAAGGGCTTCCAAATATCCCTTGGCCAATTCCACAGGAACAGCCTTAGCGAAAGGCTTCTTGAAGGGAAAGATGTAACTCTGTGAGATGAATTCACAGAACACAGAGCAGTTTCTCAGAAAGCTTCTTTCCAGTTTTGAACGGAAGATATTTCCTTTTTCACCATAGGCCTCTATGGGCTTCCAAATATACCTTTGCCAATTCCACAAGAACAGTCTTAGCGAAAGGCTTCTTGAAGGGAAAGATGTAACTCTGTAGATGAATTCACAGAACACAGAGCAGTGTCTCAGAAAGCTTCTTTCCAGTTTTGAACGGAAGATATTTCCTTTTTCACCATAGCCGTCTATGGGCTTCCAAATATCGCTTTGCCAATTCCACAAGAACAGCCTTAGCGAAAGGCTTCTTGAAGGGAAAGATGTAACTCTGTGAGATGAATTCACAGAACACAGAGCAGTTTCTCAGAAAGCTTCTTTCCAGTTTTGAACGGAAGGTATTTCCTTTTTCACCATAGGCCTCTATGGGATTCCAAATATCCCTTTGCCAATTCCACAAGAACAGCCTTAGCGAAAGGCTTCTTGAAGGGAAAGATGTAACTCTGTGAGATGAATTAACAGAACACAGAGCAGTTTCTCAGAAAGCTTCTTTCCAGTTTTGAACGGAAGATATTTACTTTTCCACCATAGCCCTCTATGGGCTTCCAAATAACCCTTTGCCAATTCCACAAGAACAGCCTTAGCGAAAGGCTTCTTGAAGGGAAGGATGTAACTCTGTGAGATGAATTCACAGAACACAGAGCAGTTTCTCAGAAGGCTTCTTTCCAGTTTTGAACGGAAGATATTTCCTTTTTCACCGTAGCCGTCTATGGCCTTCCAAATATCCCTTTGCCAATTCCTCAAGAACAGCCTTAGCGAAAGGCTTCTTGAAGGGAAAGATGTAACTCTGTGACATGAATTAACAGAACACAGAGCAGTTTCTCAGAAAGCTTCTTTCCAGTTTTGAACGGAAGATATTTACTTTTCCACCATAGCCCTCTAAGGGCTTCCAAATATCCCTTTGCCAATTCCACAAGAACAGCCTTAGCGAAAGGCTTCTTGAAGGGAAAGATGTAACTCTGTGAGATGAATTAACAGAACACAGAGCAGTTTCTCAGAAAGCTTCTTTCCAGTTTTGAACGGAAGATATTTCCTTTTTCACCACAGCCCTATATGGGCTTCCAAATATCCCTTTGCCAATTCCACAAGAACAGCCTTAGCGAAAGGCTTCTTGAAGGGAAAGATGTAACTCTGTGAGATGAATTAACAGAACACAGAGCAGTTTCTCAGAAAGCTTCTTTCCAGTTTTGAACGGAAGATATTTCCTTTTTCAACATAGGCCTCTATGGGATTCCAAATATCCCTTTGCCAATTCGACAAGAACAGCCTTAGCGAAAGGCTTCTTGAAGGGAAAGATGTAACTCTGTGAGATGAATTAAGAGAACACAGAGCAGTTTCTCAGAAAGCTTCTTTCTTGTTTTGAACGGAAGATATTTACTTTTCCAACATAGCCCTCTATGGGCTTCCAAATATCCCTTTGCCAATTCCACAAGAACAGCCTTAGCGAAAGGCTTCTTGAAGGGGAAGATGTAACTCTGTGAGATGAATTAACAGAACACAGAGCAGTTTCTCAGAAAGCTTCTTTCCAGTTTTGAACGGAAGATATTTCCTTTTTCACCATAGCCCTCTATGGGCTTCCAAATATCGCTTTGCCAATTCCACAAGAACAGCCTTAGCGAAAGGCTTCTTGAAGGGAAAGATGTAACTCTGTGAGATGAATTCACAGAACACAGAGCAGTTTCTCAGAAAGCTTCTTTCCAGTTTTGAACGGAAGATATTTCCTTTTTCACCATAGCCCTCTATGGGCTTCCAAATATCCCTTTGCCAATTCCTCAAGAACAGCCTTAGCGAAAGGCTTCTTGAAGGGAAAGATGTAACTCTGTGAGATGAATTAACAGAACACAGAGCAGTTTCTCAGAAAGCTTCTTTCCAGTTTTGAACGGAAGATATTTCCTTTTTCACCATAGCCCTCTATGGGCTTCCAAATATCCCTTTGCAAATTCCACAAGAACAGCCTTAGCGAAAGGCTTCCTGAAGGGAAAGATGTAACTCTGTGAGATGAATTCACAGAACACAGAGCAGTTTCTCAGAAAGCTTCTTTCCAGGTTTGAACGGAAGATAATTCCTTTTTCACCATAGCCCTCTAAGGGCTTCCAAATATTCCTTTGCCAATTCCACAAGAACAGCCTTAGCGAAAGGCTTCTTGAAGGGAAAGATGTAACTCTGTGAGATGAATTAACAGAACACAGAACAGTTTCTCAGAAAGCTTCTTTCCAGTTTTGAACGGAAGATATTTCCTTTTTCACCATAGCCCTCTATGGGCTTCCCAATATCCCTTTGCCAATTCCACAAGAACAGCCTTAGCGAAAGGCTTCTTGAAGGGAAAGATGTAACTCTGTGAGATGAATTCACAGAACACAGAGCAGTTTCTCAGAAAGCTTCTTTCCAGTTTTGAACGGAAGATATTTCCTTTTTCACCATAGCCCTCTATGGGCTTCCAAATATCCCTTTGCCAATTCCACAAGAACAGCCTTAGCGAAAGGCTTCTTGAAGGGAAAGATGTAACTCTGTGAGATGAATTCACAGAACACAGAGCAGTTTCTCAGAAAGCTTCTTTCCAGTTTTGAACGGAAGATATTTCCTTTCTCACCATAGCCCACTATGGGCTTCCAAATATCCCTTTGCCAATTCCACAAGAACAGCCTTAGCGAAAGGCTTCTTGAAGGGAAAGATGTAACTCTGTGAGATGAATTCACAGAACACAGAGCAGTTTCTTAGAAAGCTTCTTTCAAGTTTTGAACGGAAGATATTTCCTTTTTCACCCTAGCCCTCTATGGGCTTCCAAATATCCCTTTGCCAATTCCACAAGAACAGCCTTAGCGAAAGGCTTCTTGAAGGGAAAGATGTAACTCTGTGGGATGAATTCACAGAACACAGAGCAGTTTCTCAGAAAGCTTCTTTCCAGTTTTGAACGGAAGATATTTCCATTTTCACCATAGCCGTCTATGGGCTTCCAAATATCGCTTTGCCAATTCCACAAGAACAGCCTTAGCGAAAGGCTTCTTGAAGGGAAAGATGTAACTCTGTGAGATGAATTAACAGAACACAGAGCAGTTTCTCAGAAAGCTTCTTTCCAGTTTTGAACGGAAGATATTTCCTTTTTCACCATAGCCCTCTATGGGCTTCCAAATATCCCTTTGCCAATTCCACAAGAACAGCCTTAGCGAAAGGCTTCTTGAAGGGAAAGATGTAACTCTGTGAGATGAATTCACAGAACACAGAGCAGTTTCTCAGAAAGCTTCTTTCCAGTTTTGAACGGAAGGTATTTCCTTTTTCAACATAGACTTCTATGGGCTTCCAAATATCCCTTTGCCAATTCCACAAGAACAGCCTTAGCGAAAGGCTTCTTGAAGGGAAAGATGTAACTCTGTGAGATGAATTAACAGAACACAGAGCAGTTTCTCAGAAAGCTTCTTTCCAGTTTTGAACGGAAGATATTTCCTTTTTCACCATAGCCCTCTATGAGCTTCCAAATATCCCTTTGCCAATTCCACAAGAACAGCCTTAGCGAAAGGCTTCTTGAAGGGAAAGATGTAACTCTGTGAGATGAATTCACAGAACACAGAGCAGTTTCTCAGAAAGCTTCTTTCCAGTGTTGAACGGAAGATATTTCCTTTTTCACCATAGTCCTCTATAGGCTTCCAAATATCCCTTTGCCAATTCCACAAGAACAGCCTTAGCGAAAGGCTTCTTGAAGGGAAAGATGTAACTCTGTGAGATGAATTCACAGAACACAGAGCAGTTTCTCAGAAAGCTTCTTTCCAGTTTTGAACGGAAGATATTTCCTTTTTCACCATAGGCCTCTATGGGATTCCAAATATCCCTTTGCCATTCCACAAGAACAGCCTTAGCGAAAGACTTCTTGAAGGGAAAGATGTAACTCTGTGAGACGAATTAACAGAACACAGAGCAGTTTCTCAGAAAGCTTCTTTCCAGTTTTGAACGGAAGGTATTTACTTTTCCACCATAGCCGTCTATGGGCTTCCAAATATCCCTTTGCCAATTCCACAAGAACAGCCTTAGCGAAAGGCTACTTGAAGGGAAAGATGTATCTCTGTGAGATGAATTAACAGAACACAGAGCAGTTTCTCAGAAAGCTTCTTTCCAGTATTGAACGGAAGATATTTCCTTTTTCACCATAGCCGTCTATGGGCTTCCAAATATCCCTTTGCCAATTCCTCAAGAACAGCCTTAGCGAAAGGCTTCTTGAAGGGAAAGATGTAACTCTGTGAGATGAATTAACAGAACACAGAGCAATTTCTCAGAAAGCTTCTTTCCAGTTTTGAACGGAAGATATTTCCTTTTTCACCATAGCCCTCTATGGGCTTCAAAATATCCCTTTGCCAATTCCACAAGAACAGCCTTAGCGAAAGGCTTCTTGAAGGGAAAGATGTAACTCTGTGAGATGAATTCACAGAACACAGAGCAGTTTCTCAGAACGCTTCTTTCCAGTTTTGAACGGAAGATATTTCCTTTTTCACCATACCCCTCTAAGGGCTTCCAAAAATCCCTTGGCCAATTCCACAAGAACAGCCTTAGCGAAAGGCTTCTTGAAGGGAAAGATGTAACTCTGTGAGATGAATTCACAGAACACAGAGCAGTTTCTCAGAAAGCTTCTTTCCAGTTTTGAACGGAAGATATTTACTTTTCCACCATAGCCCTCTATGGGCTTCCTAATATCCCTTTGCCAAATCCACAAGAACAGCCTTAGCGAAAGGCTTCTTGAAGGGAAAGATATAACTCTGTGAGATGAATTCACAGAACACAGAGCAGTTTCTCAGAAAGCTTCTTTCCAGTTTTGAACGGAAGATATTTCCTTTTTCAGCGTAGCCGTCTATGGGCTTCCAAATATCCCTTTGCCAATTCCACAAGAACAGCCTTAGCGAAAGGCTTCTTGAAGGGAAAGATGTAACTCTGTGAGATGAATTAACAGAACACAGAGCAGTTTCTCAGAAAGCTTCTTTCCAGTTTTGAACGGAAGATATTTCCTTTTTCACCATAGCCCTCTAAGGGCTTCCAAATATCCCTTGGCCAATTCCACAGGAACAGCCTTAGCGAAAGGCTTCTTGAAGGGAAAGATGTAACTCTGTGAGATGAATTCACAGAACACAGAGCAGTTTCTCAGAAAGCTTCTTTCCAGTTTTGAACGGAAGATATTTCCTTTTTCAACATAGGCCTCTATGGGCTTCCAAATATACCTTTGCCAATTCCACAAGAACAGCCTTAGCGAAAGGCTTCTTGAAGGGAAAGATGTAACTCTGTAGATGAATTCACAGAACACAGAGCAGTGTCTCAGAAAGCTTCTTTCCAGTTTTGAACGGAAGATATTTCCTTTTTCACCATAGCCGTCTATGGGCTTCCAAATATCGCTTTGCCAATTCCACAAGAACAGCCTTAGCGAAAGGCTTCTTGAAGGGAAAGATGTAACTCTGTGAGATGAATTCACAGAACACAGAGCAGTTTCTCAGAAAGCTTCTTTCCAGTTTTGAACGGAAGGTATTTCCTTTTTCACCATAGGCCTCTATGGGATTCCAAATATCCCTTTGCCAATTCCACAAGAACAGCCTTAGCGAAAGGCTTCTTGAAGGGAAAGATGTAACTCTGTGAGATGAATTAACAGAACACAGAGCAGTTTCTCAGAAAGCTTCTTTCCAGTTTTGAACGGAAGATATTTACTTTTCCACCATAGCCCTCTATGTGCTTCCAAATATCCCTTTGCCAATTCCACAAGAACAGCCTTAGCGAAAGGCTTCTTGAAGGGAAGGATGTAACTCTGTGAGATGAATTCACAGAACACAGAGCAGTTTCTCAGAAGGCTTCTTTCCAGTTTTGAACGGAAGATATTTCCTTTTTCACGGTAGCCGTCTATGGGCTTCCAAATATCCCTTTGCCAATTCCACAAAAACAGCCTTAGCGAAAGGCTTCTTGAAGGGAAAGATGTAACTCTGTGAGATGAATTAACACAACACAGAGCAGTTTCTCAGAAAGCTTCTTTTCAGTTTTGAACGGAAGATATTTCCTTTTTCACCATAGCCCTCTATGGGCTTCCAAATATCCCTCTGCCAATTCCACAAGAACAGCCTTAGCGAAAGGCTTCTTGAAGGGAAAGATGTAACTCTGTGAGATGAATTAACAGAACACAGAGCAGTTTCTCAGAAAGCTTCTTTCCAGTTTTGAAAGGAAGATATTTACTTTTCCACCATAGCCCTCTAAGGGCTTCCAAATATCCCTTTGCCAATTCCACAAGAACAGCCTTAGCGAAAGGCTTCTTGAAGGGAAAGATGTAACTCTGTGAGATGAATTAACAGAACACAGAGCAGTTTCTCAGAAAGCTTCTTTCCAGTTTTGAACGGAAGATATTTCCTTTTTCACCACAGCCCTATATGGGCTTCCAAATATCCCTTTGCCAATTCCACAAGAACAGCCTTAGCGAAAGGCTTCTTGAAGGGAAAGATGTAACTCTGTGAGATGAATTCACAGAACACAGAGCAGTTTCTCAGAAAGCTTCTTTCCAGTTTTGAACGGAAGATATTTCCTTTTTCACCATAGGCCTCTATGGGCTTCCAAATATCCCATTGCCAATTCCACAAGAACAGCCTTAGCGAAAGGCTTCTTGAAGGGAAAGATTTAACTCTGTAGATGAATTCACAGAACACAGAGCAGTGTCTCAGAAAGCTTCTTTCCAGTTTTGAACGGAAGATATTTCCTTTTTCACCATAGGCCTCTATGGGATTCCAAATATCCCTTTGTCAATTCCACAAGAACAGCCTTAGCGAAAGGCTTCTTGAAGCGAAAGATGTAACTCTGTGAGATGAATTAAGAGAACACAGAGCAGTTTCTCAGAAAGCTTCTTTCCAGTTTCGAACGGAAGTTATTTACTTTTCCACCATAGCCCTCTATGGGCTTGCAAATATCCCTTTGCCAATTCCACAAGAACAGCCTTAGCGAAAGGCTTCTTGAAGGGAAAGATGTAACTCTGTGAGATGAATTCACAGAACACAGAGCAGTTTCTCAGAAAGCTTCTTTCCAGTTTTGAACGGAAGATATTTCCTTTTTCACCATAGGCCTCTATGGGCTTCCAAATATCCCTTTGCCAATTCCACAAGAACAGCCTTAGCGAAAGGCTTTTTGCAGGGAAAGATGTATCTCTGTGAGATGAATTAACAGAACACAGAGCAGTTTCTCAGAAAGCTTCTTTCCAGTATTGAACGGAAGATATTTCCTTTTTCACCATAGCCGTCTATGGGCTTCCAAATATCCCTTTGCCAATTCCTCAAGAACAGCCTTAGCGAAAGACTTCTTGAAGGGAAAGATGTAACTCTGTGAGATGAATTAACAGAACACAGAGCAGTTTCTCAGAAAGCTTCTTTCCAGTTTTGAACGGAAGATATTTCCTTTTTCACCATAGCCCTCTAAGGGCTTCCAAATATCCCTTGGCCAATTCCACAGGAACAGCCTTAGCGAAAGGCTTCTTGAAGGGAAAGATGTAACTCTGTGAGATGAATTCACAGAACACAGAGCAGTTTCTCAGAAAGCTTCTTTCCAGTTTTGAACGGAAGATATTTCCTTTTTCACCATAGGCCTCTATGGGCTTCCAAATATACCTTTGCCAATTCCACAAGAATAGCCTTAGCGAAAGGCTTCTTGAAGGGAAAGATGTAACTCTGTAGATGAATTCACAGAACACAGAGCAGTGTCTCAGAAAGCTTCTTTCCAGTTTTGAACGGAAGATATTTCCTTTTTCACCATAGCCGTCTATGGGCTTCCAAATATCGCTTTTCCAATTCCACAAGAACAGCCTTAGCGAAAGGCTTCTTGAAGGGAAAGATGTAACTCTGTGAGATGAATTCACAGAACACAGGGCAGTTTCTCAGAAGGCTTCTTTCCAGTTTTGAACGGAAGATATTTCCTTTTTCACGGTAGCCGTCTATGGGCTTCCAAATATCCCTTTGCCAATTCCTCAAGAACAGCCTTAGCGAAAGGCTTCTTGAAGGGAAAGATGTAACTCTGTGAGATGAATTAACACAACACAGAGCAGTTTCTCAGAAAGCTTCTTTTCAGTTTTGAACGGAAGATATTTCCTTTTTCACCATAGCCCTCTATGGGCTTCCAAATATCCCTTTGCCAATTCCACAAGAACACCCTTAGCGAAAGGATTCTTGAAGGGAAAGATGTAACTCTGTGAGATGAATTCACAGAACACAGAGCAGTTTCTCAGAAAGCTTCTTTCCAGTTTTGAACGGAAGATATTTCCTTTTTCACAATAGCCCTCTAAGGGCTTCCAAATATCCCTTTGCCAATTCCACAAGAACAGCCTTAGCGAAAGGCTTCTTGAAGGGAAAGATGTAACTCTGTGAGATGAATTAACAGAACATAGAGCAGTTTCTCAGAAAGCTTCTTTCCAGTTTTGAACGGAAGATATTTCCTTTTTCACCATAGGCCTCTATGGGATTCCAAATATCCCTTTGCCAATTCGACAAGAACAGCCTTAGCCAAAGGCTTCTTGAAGGGAAAGATGTAACTCTGTGAGATGAATTAAGAGAACACAGAGCAGTTTCTCAGAAAGCTTCTTTCCTGTTTTGAACGGAAGATATTTACTTTTCCACCACAGCCCTATATGGGCTTCCAAATATCCCTTTGCCAATTCCACAAGAACAGCCTTAGCGAAAGGCTTCTTGAAGGGAAAGATGTAACTCTGTGAGATGAATTAACAGAACATAGAGCAGTTTCTCAGAAAGCTTCTTTCCAGTTTTGAACGGAAGATATTTCCTTTTTCACCATAGGCCTCTATGGGATTCCAAATATCCCTTTGCCAATTCGACAAGAACAGCCTTAGCCAAAGGCTTCTTGAAGGGAAAGATGTAACTCTGTGAGATGAATTAAGAGAACACAGAGCAGTTTCTCAGAAAGCTTCTTTCCTGTTTTGAACGGAAGATATTTACTTTTCCACCATAGCCCTCTATGGGCTTCCAAATATCCCTTTGCCAATTCCACAAGAACAGCCTTAGCGAAAGGCTTCTTGAAGGGGAAGATGTAACTCTGTGAGATGAATTAACAGAACACAGAGCAGTTTCTCAGAAAGCTTCTTTCCAGTTTTGAACGGAAGATATTTCCTTTCTCACCATAGCCCACTATGGGCTTCCAAATATCCCTTTGCCAATTCCACAAGAACAGCCTTAGCGAAAGGCTTCTTGAAGGGAAAGATGTAACTCTGTGAGATGAATTCACAGAACACAGAGCAGTTTCTTAGAAAGCTTCTTTCCAGTTTTGAACGGAAGATATTTCCTTTTTCACCCTAGCCCTCTATGGGCTTCCAAATATCCCTTTGCCAATTCCACAAGAACAGCCTTAGCGAAAGGCTTCTTGAAGGGAAAGATGTAACTCTGTGGGATGAATTCACATAACACAGAGCAGTTTCTCAGAAAGCTTCTTTCCAGTTTTGAACGGAAGATATTTCCATTTTCACCATAGCCGTCTATGGGCTTCCAAATATCGCTTTGCCAATTCCACAAGAACAGCCTTAGCGAAAGGCTTCTTGAAGGGAAAGATGTAACTCTGTGAGATGAATTAACAGAACACAGAGCAGTTTCTCAGAAAGCTTCTTTCCAGTTTTGAACGGAAGATATTTCCTTTTTCACCATAGCTCTCTATGGGCTTCCAAATATCCCTTTGCCAATTCCACAAGAACAGCCTTAGCGAAAGGCTTCTTGAAGGGAAAGATGTAACTCTGTGAGATGAATTCACAGAACACAGAGCAGTTTCTCAGAAAGCTTCTTTCCAGTTTTGAACGGAAGATATTTCCTTTTTCACCATAGCCTTCTATGGGCTTCCAAATATCCCATTGCCAATTCCACAAGAACAGCCTTAGCGAAAGGCTTCTTGAAGGGAAAGATGTAACTCTGTGAGATGAATTCACAGAACACAGAGCAGTTTCTCAGAAAGCTTCTTTCCAGTTTTGAACGGAAGATATTTCCTTTTTCACCATAGCCCTCTATGAGCTTCCAAATATCCCTTTGCCAATTCCACAAGAACAGCCTTAGCGAAAGGCTTCTTGAAGGGAAAGATGTAACTCTGTGAGATGAATTCACAGAACACAGAGCAGTTTCTCAGAAAGCTTCTTTCCAGTTTTGAACGGAAGGTACTTCCTTTTTCACCATAGGCCTCTATGGGATTCCAAATATCCCTTTGCCAATTCCACAAGAACAGCCTTAGCGAAAGGCTTCTTGAAGGGAAAGATGTAACTCTGTGATATGAATTAACAGAACACAGAGCAGTTTCTCAGAAAGCTTCTTTCCAGTTTTGAACGGAAGATATTTACTTTTCCACCATAGCCCTCTATGGGCTTCCAAATATCCCTTTGCCAATTCCACAAGAACAGCCTTAGCGAAAGGCTTCTTGAAGGGAAGGATGTAACTCTGTGAGATGAATTCACAGAACACAGAGCAGTTTCTCAGAAGGCTTCTTTCCAGTTTTGAACGGAAGATATTTCCTTTTTCACCGTAGCCGTCTATGGGCTTCCAAATATCCCTTTGCCAATTCCTCAAGAACAGCCTTAGCGAAAGGCTTCTTGAAGGGAAAGATGTAACTCTGTGAGATGAATTAACACAACACAGAGCAGTTTCTCAGAAAGCTTCTTTCCAGTTTTGAACGGAAGATATTTCCTTTTTCACCATAGCCCTCTATGGGCTTCCAAATATCCCTTTGCCAATTCCACAAGAACAGCCTTAGCGAAAGGCTTCTTGAAGGGAAAGATGTAACTCTGTGAGATGAATTCACAGAACACAGAGCAGTTTCTCAGAAAGCTTCTTTCCAGTTTTGAACGGAAGATATTTCCTTTTTCACAATAGCCCTCTAAGGGCTTCCAAATATCCCTTTGCCAATTCCACAAGAACAGCCTTAGCGAAAGGCTTCTTGAAGGGAAAGATGTCACTCTGTGAGATGAATTAACAGAACACAGAGCAGTTTCTCAGAAAGCTTCTTTCCAGTTTTGAACGGAAGATATTTACTTTTCCACCATAGCCCTCTAAGGGCTTCCAAATATCCCTTTGCCAATTCCACAAGAACAGCCTTAGCGAAAGGCTTCTTGAAGGGAAAGATGTAACTCTGTGAGATGAATTAACAGAACACAGAGCAGTTTCTCAGAAAGCTTCTTTCCAGTTTTGAACGGAAGATATTTCCTTTTTCACCACAGCCCTATATGGGCTTCCAAATATCCCTTTGCCAATTCCACAAGAACAGCCTTAGCGAAAGGCTTCTTGAAGGGAAAGATGTAACTCTGTGAGATGAATTAACAGAACACAGAGCAGTTTCTCAGAAAGCTTCTTTCCAGTTTTGAACGGAAGATATTTCCTTTTTCACCATAGGCCTCTATGGGATTCCAAATATCCCTTTGCCAATTCGACAAGAACAGCCTTAGCGAAAGGCTTCTTGAAGGGAAAGATGTAACTCTGTGAGATGAATTAAGAGAACACAGAGCAGTTTCTCAGAAAGCTTCTTTCCTGTTTTGAACGGAAGATATTTACTTTTCCACCATAGCCCTCTATGGGCTTCCAAATATCCCTTTGCCAATTCCACAAGAACAGCCTTAGCGAAAGGCTTCTTGAAGGGAAAGATGTAACTCTGTGAGATGAATTCACAGAACACAGAGCAGTTTCTCAGAAAGCTTCTTTCCAGTTTTGAACGGAAGATATTTCCTTTTTCACCATAGGCCTCTATGGGCTTCCAAATATCCCTTTGCCAATTCCACAAGAACAGCCTTAGCGAAAGGCTTCTTGAAGGGAAAGATGTAACTCTGTGAGATGAATTCACAGAACACAGAGCAGTTTCTCAGAAAGCTTCTTTCCAGTTTTGAACGGAAGATATTTCCTTTTTCACCATAGCCCTCTATGGGCTTCCAAATATCGCTTTGCCAATTCCCCAAGAACAGCCTTAGCGGAAGCCTTCTTGAAGGGAAAGATGTAACTCTGTGAGATGAATTCACAGAACACAGAGCAGTTTCTCAGAAAGCTTCTTTCCAGTTTTGAACGGAAGATATTTCCTTTTTCACCATAGCCGTCTATGGGCTTCCAAATATCCCTTTCCCAATTCCACAAGAACAGCCTTAGCGAAAGGCTTCTTGAAGGGAAAGATGTAACTCTGTGAGATGAATTAACAGAACACAGAGCGGTTTCTCAGAAAGCTTCTTTCCAGTTTTGAACGGAAGATATTTCCTTTTTCACCATAGCCCTCTATGGGCTTCCAAATATCCCTTTGCCAATTCCACAAGAACAGCCTTAGCGAAAGGCATCTTGAAGGGAAAGATGTAACTCTGTGAGATGAATTCACAGAACACAGAGCAGTTTCTCAGAAAGCTTCTTTCCAGTTTTGAACGGAAGATATTTCCTTTTTCACCATAGCCCTCTATGGGCTTCCAAATATCCCTTTGCCAATTCCACAAGAACAGCCTTAGCGAAAGGCTTCTTGAAGGGAAAGATGTAACTCTGTGAGATGAATTCACAGAACACAGAGCTGTTTCTGAGAAAGCTTCTTTCCAGTTTTGAACGGAAGATATTTCCTTTTTCACCATAGCCCTCTATGGGCTTCCAAATATCCCTTTGCCAATTCCACAAGAACAGCCGTAGCGAAAGGCTACTTGAAGGGAAAGATGTAACTCTGTGAGATGAATTCACAGAACACAGAGCAGTTTCTCAGAAAGCTTCTTTCCAGTTTTGAACGGAAGATATTTCCTTTTTCACCATAGCCCTCTATGGGCTTCCAAATATTGCTTTGCCAATTCCACAAGAACAGCCTTAGCGAAAGCCTTCTTGAAGGGAAAGATGTAACTCTGTGAGATGAATTCACAGAACACAGAGCAGTTTCTCAGAAAGCTTCTTTCCAGTTTTGAACGGAAGATATTTCCTTTTTCACCATAGCCGTCTTTGGCCTTCCAAATATCCCTTTCCCAATTCCACAAGAACAGCCTTAGCGAAAGGCTTCTTGAAGGGAAAGATGTAACTCTGTGAGATGAATTAGCAGAACACAGAGCAGTTTCTCAGAAAGCTTCTTTCCAGTTTTGAACGGAAGATATTTACTTTTTCACCATAGCCCTCTATGGGCTTCCAAATATCCCTTTGCCAATTCCACAAGAACAGCCTTAGCGAAAGGCTTCTTGAAGGGAAAGATGTAACTCTGTGAGATGAATTCACAGAACACAGAGCAGTTTCTCAGAAAGCTTCTTTCCAGTTTTGAACGGAAGATATTTCCTTTTTCAGCATAGCCGTCTATGGGCTTCCAAATATCCCTTTGCCAATTCCACAAGAACAGCCTTAGCGAAAGGCTTCTTGAAGGGAAAGATGTAACTCTGTGAGATGAATTCACAGAACACAGAGCAGTTTCTCAGAAAGCTTCTTTCCAGTTTTGAACGGAAGGTATTTCCTTTTTCACCATAGCCCTCTAGGGGCTTCCAAATATCCCTTTGCCAATTCCACAAAAACAGCCTTAGCGAAAGGCTTCTTGAAGGGAAAGATGTAACTCTGTGAGATGAATTCACAGAACACAGAGCAGTTTCTCAGAAAGCTTCTTACCAGTTTTGAACGGAAGATATTTCCTTTTTCACCATAACCCTCTATGGGCTTCCCAATATCCCTTTGCCAATTCCACAAGAACAGCCTTAGCGAAAGGCTTCTTGAAGGGAAAGATGTAACTCTGTGAGATGAATTCACAGAACACAGAGCAGTTTCTCAGAAAGCTTCTTTCCAGTTTTGAACGGAAGATATTTCCTTTTTCACCATAGGCCTCTATGGGCTTCCAAATATCCCTTTGCCAATTCCACAAGAACAGCCTTAGCGAAAGGCTTCTTGAAGGGAAAGATGTAACTCTGTGAGATGAATTCACAGAACACAGAGCAGTTTCTCAGAAAGCTTCTATCCAGTTTTGAACGGAAGATATTTCCTTTTTCACCATAGCCCTCTATGGGCTTCCAAATATCGCTTTGCCAATTCCACAAGAACAGCCTTAGCGAAAGCCTTCTTGAAGGGAAAGATGTAACTCTGTGAGATGAATTCACAGAACACAGAGCAGTTTCTCAGAAAGTTTCTTTCCAGTTTTGAACGGAAGATATTTCCTTTTTCACCATAGCGGTCTATGGGCTTCCAAATATCCCTTTCCCAATTCCACAAGAACAGCCTTAGCGAAAGGCTTCTTGAAGGGAAAGATGTAACTCTGTGAGATGAATTAAAAGAACACAGAGCAGTTTCTCAGAAAGCTTCTTTCCAGTTTTGAACGGAAGATATTTACTTTTTCACCATAGCCCTCTATGGGCTTCCAAATATCCCTTTGCCAATTCCACAAGAACAGCCTTAGCGAAAGGCTTCTTGAAGGGAAAGATGTAACTCTGTGAGATGAATTCACAGAACACAGAGCAGTTTCTCAGAAAGCTTCTTTCCAGTTTTGAACGGAAGATATTTCCTTTTTCAGCGTAGCCGTCTATGGGCTTCCAAATATCCCTTTGCCAATTCCACAAGAACAGCCTTAGCGAAAGGCTTCTTGAAGGGAAAGATGTAACTCTGTGAGATGAATTAACAGAACACAGAGCAGTTTCTCAGAAAGCTTCTTTCCAGTTTTGAACGGAAGATATTTCCTTTTTCACCATAGCCCCCTAGGGGCTTCCAAATATCCCTTTGCCAATTCCACAAAAACAGCCTTAGCGAAAGGCTTCTTGAAGGGAAAGATGTAACTCTGTGAGATGAATTCACAGAACACAGAGCAGTGTCTCAGAAAGCTTCTTTCCAGTTTTGAACGGAAGATATTTCCTTTTTCACTATAGCCCTCTGTGGGCTTCCAAATATCGCTTTGCCAATTCCACAAGAACAGCCTTAGCGAAAGGCTTCTTGAAGGGAAAGATGTAACTCTGTGAGATGAATTCACAGAACCCAGAGCAGTTTCTCAGAAAGCTTCTTTCCAGTTTTTAACGGAAGATATTTCCTTTTTCACCATAGCCCTCTATGGGCTTCCAAATATCCCTTTGCCAATTCCACAAGAACAGCCTTAGCGAAAGGCTTCTTGAAGGGAAAGATGTAACTCTGTGAGATGAATTCACAGAACACAGAGCAGTGTCTCAGAAAGCTTCTTTCCAGTTTTGAACGGAAGATATTTCCTTTTTCACCATAGCCCTCTATGGGCTTCCAAATATCCCTTTGCCAATTCCACAAGAACAGCCTTAGCGAAAGGCTTCTTGAAGGGAAAGATGTAACTCTGTGAGATGAATTCACAGAACACAGAGCAGTTTCTCAGAAAGCTTCTTTCCAGTTTTTAACTTAAGATATTTCCTTTTTCACCATAGGCCTCTATGGGCATCCAAATATCCCTTTGCCAATTCCACAAGAACAGCCTTAGCGAAAGGCTTCTTGAAGGGAAAGATGTAACTCTGTGAGATGAATTCACAGAACACAGAGCAGTTTCTCAGAAAGCTTCTTTCCAGTTTTGAACGGAAGATATTTCCTTTTTCACCATAGCCCTCTATGGGCTTCCAAATATCCCTTTGCCAATTCCACAAGAACAGCCTTATCGAAAAGGCTTCTTGAAGGGAAAGATGTAACTCTGTGAGATGAATTAACAGAACACAGAGCAGTTTCTCAGAAAGCTTCTTTCTAGTTTATAACTTAAGATATTTCCTTTTTCACCATAGGCCTCTATGGGCATCCAAATATCCCTTTGCCAATTCCACAAGAACAGCCTTAGCGAAAGGCTTCTTGAAGGGAAAGATGTAACTCTGTGAGATGAATTCACAGAACACAGAGCAGTTTCTCAGAAAGCTTCTTTCCAGTTTTGAACGCAAGATATTTCCTTTTTCACCATAGCCCTCTATGGGCTTCCAAATATCCCTTTGCCAATTCCACAAGAACAGCCTGAGCGAAAGGCTTCTTGAAGGGAAAGATGTAACTCTGTGAGATGAATTCACAGAACACAGAGCAGTTTCTCAGAAAGCTTCTTTCCAGTTTTGAACGGAAGATATTTCCTTTTTCACCATAGCCCTCTATGGGCTTCCAAATATCCCTTTGCCAATTCCACAAGAACAGCCTTAGCGAAAGGCTTCTTGACGGGAAAGATGTAACTCTGTGAGATGAATTCACAGAACACAGAGCAGTTTCTCAGAAAGCTTCTTTCCAGTTTTGAACGGAAGATATTTCCTTTTTCACCATAGCCCTCTATGGGCTTCCAAATATCGCTTTGCCAATTCCACAAGAACAACCTTAGCGAAAGCCTTCGTGAAGGGAAAGATGTAACTCTGTGAGATGAATTCACAGAACACAGAGCAGTTTCTCAGAAAGCTTCTTTCCAGTTTTGAACGGAAGATATTTCCTTTTTCACCATAGGCCTCTATGGGATTCCAAATATCCCTTTGCCAATTCCACAAGAACAGCCTTAGCGAAAGGCTTCGTGAAGGGAAAGATGTAACTCTGTGAGATGAATTAACAGAACACAGAGAAGTTTCTCAGAAAGCTTCTTTCCAGTTTTGAACGGAAGATATTTACTTTTTCACCATAGCCCTCTATGGGCTTCCCAATATCCCTTTGCCAATTCCACAAGAACAGCCTTAGCGAAAGGCTTCTTGAAGGGAAAGATGTAACTCTGTGAGATGAATTCACAGAACACAGAGCAGTTTCTCAGAAAGCTTCTTTCCAGTTTTGAACGGAAGATATTTCCTTTTTCACCATAGCCCTCTATGGGCTTCCAAATATCGCTTTGCCAATTCCACAAGAACAGCCTTAGCGAAAGCCTTCTTGAAGGGAAAGATGTAACTCTGTGAGATGACTTCACAGAACACAGAGCAGTTTCTCAGAAAGCTTCTTTCCAGTTTTGAACGGAAGATATTTCCTTTTTCACCATAGCCGTCTATGGGCTTCCAAATATCCCTTTCCCAATTCCACAAGAACAGCCTTAGCGAAAGGCTTCTTGAAGGGAAAGATGTAACTCTGTGAGATGAATTCACAGAACACAGAGCAGTTTCTCAGAAAGCTTCTTTCCAGTTTTGAACGGAAGATATTTACTTTTTCACCGTAGCCCTCTATGGGCTTCCAAATATCCCTTTGCCAATTCCACAAGAACTGCCTTAGCGAAAGGCTTCTTGAAGGGAAAGATGTAACTCTGTGAGATGAATTCACAGAACACAGAGCAGTTTCTCAGAAAGCTTCTTTCCAGTTTTGAACGGAAGATATTTCCTTTTTCACCATAGCCCTCTATGAGCTTCCAAATATCCCTTTGCCAATTCCACAAGAACAGCCTTAGCGAAAGGCTTCTTGAAGGGAAAGATGTAACTCTGTGAGATGAATTCACAGAACACAGAGCAGTTTCTCAGAAAGCTTCTTTCCAGTTTTGAACGGAAGATATTTCCTTTTTCACCATAGCCGTTTATGGGCTTCCATATATCCCTTTGCCAATTCCACAAGAACAGCCTTAGCGAAAGGCTTCTTGAAGGGAAAGATGTAACTCTGTGAGATGAATTCACAGAACACAGAGCAGTTTCTCAGAAAGCTTCTTTCCAGTTTTGAACGGAAGATATTTCCTTTTTCACCATAGCCCTCTAGGGGCTTCCAAATATCCCTTTGCCAATTCCACAAAAGCAGCCTTAGCGAAAGGCTTCTTGAAGGGAAAGATGTAACTCTGTGAGATGAATTCACAGAACACAGAGCAGTTTCTCAGAAAGCTTCTTTCCAGTTTTGAACGGAAGATATTTCCTTTTTCACCATAACCCTCTATGGGCTTCCAAATATCCCTTTGCCAATTCCACAAGAACAGCCTTAGCGAAAGGCTTCTTGAAGGGAAAGATGTAACTCTGTGAGATGAATTCACAGAACACAGAGCAGTTTCTCAGAAAGCTTCTTTCCAGTTTTGAACGGAAGATATTTCCTTTTTCACCATAGCCCTCTATGGGCTTCCAAATATCCCTTTGCCAATTCCACAAGAACAACCTTAGCGAAATGCTTCTTGAAGGGAAAGATGTAACTCTGCGAGATGAATTCACAGAACACAGAGCAGTTTCTCAGAAAGCTTCTTTCCAGTTTTGAACGGAAGATATTTCCTTTTTCACCATAGCCCTCTACGGGCTTCCAAATATCCCTTTGCCAATTCCACAAGAACAGCCTTAGCGAAAGGCTTCTTGAAGGGAAAGATGTAACTCTGTGAGATGAATTCACTGAACACAGAGCAGTGTCTCAGAAAGCTTCTTTCCAGTTTTGAACGGAAGATACTTCCTTTTTCACCATAGGCCTCTATGGGCATCCAAATATCCCTTTGCCAATTCCACAAGAACAGCCTTAGCGAAAGGCTTCTTGAAGGGAAAGATGTAACTCTGTGAGATGAATTCACAGAACACAGAGCAGTTTCTCAGAAAGCTTCTTTCCAGTTTTGAACCGAAGATATTTCCTTTTTCACCATAGCCGTCTATGGGCTTCCAAATATCGCTTTGCCAATTCCACAAGAACAGCCTTAGCGAAAGGCTTCTTGAAGGGAAAGATGTAACTCTGTGAGATGAATTCACAGAACACAGAGCAGTTTCTCAGAAAGCTTCTTTCCAGTTTTGAACGGAAGATATTTCCTTTTTCACCATAGCCTTCTATGGGCTTCCAAATATCCCTTTGCCAATTCCACAAGAACAGCCTGAGCGAAAGGCTTCTTGAAGGGAAAGATGTAACTCTGTGAGATGAATTCACAGAACACAGAGCAGTTTCTCAGAAAGCTTCTTTCCAGTTTTGAACGGAAGATATTTCCTTTTTCACCATAGCCCTCTATGGGCTTCCAAATATCCCTTTGCCAATTCCACAAGAACAGCCTTAGCGAAAGGCTTCGTGAAGGGAAAGATGTAACTCTGTGAGATGAATTCACAGAACACAGGGCAGTTTCTCAGAAAGCTTCTTTCCAGTTTTGAACGGAAGATATTTACTTTTTCACCATAGCCCTCTATGGGCTTCCAAATATCCCTTTGCCAATTCCACAAGAACAGCCTTAGCGAAAGGCTTCTTGAAGGAAAAGATGTAACTCTGTGAGATGAATTCACAGAACACAGAGCAGTTTCTCAGAAAGGTTCTTTCCAGTTTTGAACGGAAGATATTTCCTTTTTCAGCATAGCCGTCTATGGGCTTCCAAATATCCCTTTGCCAATTCCACAAGAACAGCCTTAGCGAAAGGCTTCTTGAAGGGAAAGATGTAACTCTGTGAGATGAATTCACAGAACACAGAGCAGTTTCTCAGAAAGCTTCTTTCCAGTTTTGAACGGAAGATATTTCCTTTTTCACCATAGCCCTCTAGGGGCTTCCAAATATCCCTTTGCCAATTCCACAAAAACAGCCTTAGCGAAAGGCTTCTTGAAGGGAAAGATGTAACTCTGTGAGATGAATTCACAGAACACAGAGCAGTTTCTCAGAAAGCTTCTTTCCAGTTTTGAACGGAAGATATTTCCTTTTTCACCATATCCCTCTATGGGCTTCCAAATATCCCTTTGCCAATTCCACAAGAACAGCCTTAGCGAAAGGCTTCTTGAAGGGAAAGATGTAACTCTGTGAGATGAATTCACAGAACACAGAGCAGTTTCTCAGAAAGCTTCTTTCCAGTTTTGAACGGAAGATATTTCCTTTTTCACCATAGCCCTCTACGGGCTTCCAAATATCCCTTTGCCAATTCCACAAGAACAACCTTAGCGAAATGCTTCTTGAAGGGAAAGATGTAACTCTGCGAGATGAATTCACAGAACACAGAGCAGTTTCTCAGAAAGCTTCTTTCCAGTTTTGAACGGAAGATATTTCCTTTTTCACCATAGCCGTTTATGGGCTTCCATATATCCCTTTGCCAATTCCACAAGAACAGCCTTAGCGAAAGGCTTCTTGAAGGGAAAGATGTAACTCTGTGAGATGAATTCACAGAACACAGAGCAGTTTCTCAGAAAGCTTCTTTCCAGTTTTGAACGGAAGATATTTCCTTTTTCACCATAGCCCTCTAGGGGCTTCCAAATATCCCTTTGCCAATTCCACAAAAACAGCCTTAGCGAAAGGCTTCTTGAAGGGAAAGATGTAACTCTGTGAGATGAATTCACAGAACACAGAGCAGTTTCTCAGAAAGCTTCTTTCCAGTTTTGAACGGAAGATATTTCCTTTTTCACCATAACCCTCTATGGGCTTACAAATATCCCTTTGCCAATTCCACAAGAACAGCCTTAGCGAAAGGCTTCTTGAAGGGAAAGATGTAACTCTGTGAGATGAATTCACAGAACCCAGAGCAGTTTCTCAGAAAGCTTCTTTCCAGTTTTGAACGGAAGATATTTCCTTTTTCACCATAGCCCTCTATGGGCTTCCAAATATCCCTTTGCCAATTCCACAAGAACAACCTTAGCGAAATGCTTCTTGAAGGGAAAGATGTAACTCTGCGAGATGAATTCACAGAACACAGAGCAGTTTCTCAGAAAGCTTCTTTCCAGTTTTGAACGGAAGATATTTCCTTTTTCACCATAGCCCTCTACGGGCTTCCAAATATCCCTTTGCCAATTCCACAAGAACAGCCTTAGCGAAAGGCTTCTTGAAGGGAAAGATGTAACTCTGTGAGATGAATTCACTGAACACAGAGCAGTGTCTCAGAAAGCTTCTTTCCAGTTTTGAACGGAAGATACTTCCTTTTTCACCATAGCCCTCTGTGGGCTTCCAAATATCGCTTTGCCAATTCCACAAGAACAGCCTTAGCGAAAGGCTTCTTGAAGGGAAAGATGTAACTCTGTGAGATGAATTCACAGAACCCAGAGCAGTTTCTCAGAAAGCTTCTTTCCAGTTTTTAATGGAAGATATTTCCTTTTTCACCATAGCCCTCTATGGGCTTCCAAATATCCCTTTGCCAATTCCACAAGAACAGCCTTAGCGAAAGGCTTCTTGAAGGGAAAGATGTATCTCTGTGAGATGAATTCACAGAACACAGAGCAGATTCTCAGAAAGCTTCTTTCCAGTTTTTAACGGAAGATATTTCCTTTTTCACCATAGGCCTCTATGGGCATCCAAATATCCCTTTGCCAATTCCACAAGAACAGCCTTAGCGAAAGGCTTCTTGAAGGGGAAGATGTAACTCTGTGAGATGAATTCACAGAACACAGAGCAGTGTCTCAGAAAGCTTCTTTCCAGTTTTGAACGGAAGATATTTCCTTTTTCACCATAGCCCTCTATGGGCTTCCAAATATCCCTTTGCCAATTCCACAAGAACAGCCTTAGCGAAAGGCTTCTTGAAGGGAAAGATGTAACTCTGTGAGATGAATTCACAGAACACAGAGCAGTTTCTCAGAAAGCTTCTTTCCAGTTTTTAACTTAAGATATTTCCTTTTTCACCATAGGCCTCTATGGGCATCCAAATATCCCTTTGCCAATTCCACAAGAACAGCCTTAGCGAAAGGCTTCTTGAAGGGAAAGATGTAACTCTGTGAGATGAATTCACAGAACACAGAGCAGTTTCTCAGAAAGCTTCTTTCCAGTTTTGAACGGAAGATATTTCCTTTTTCACCATAGCCCTCTATGGGCTTCCAAATGTCCCCTTGCCAATTCCACAAGAAGAGCCTTATCGAAAAGGCTTCTTGAAGGGAAAGATGTAACTCTGTGAGATGAATTAACAGAACACAGAGCAGTTTCTCAGAAAGCTTCTTTCTAGTTTTTAACTTAAGATATTTCCTTTTTCACCATAGGCCTCTAGGGGCATCCAAATATCCCTTTGCCAATTCCACAAGAACAGCCTTAGCGAAAGGCTTCTTGAAGAGAAAGGTGTAACTCTGTGAGATGAATTCACAGAACACAGAGCAGTTTCTCAGAAAGCTTCTTTCCAGTTTTGAACCGAAGATATTTCCTTTTTCACCATAGCCGTCTATGGGCTTCCAAATATCGCTTTGCCAATTCCACAAGAACAGCCTTAGCGAAAGGCTTCTTGAAGGGAAAGATGTAACTCTGTGAGATGAATTCACAGAACACAGAGCAGTTTCTCAGAAAGCTTCTTTCCAGTTTTGAACGGAAGATATTTCCTTTTTCACCATAGCCCTCTAGGGGCTTCCAAATATCCCTTTGCCAATTCCACAAGAACAGCCTTAGCGAAAGGCTTCTTGAAGGGAAAGATGTAACTCTGTGAGATGAATTCACAGAACACAGAGCAGTTTCTCAGAAAGCTTCTTTCCAGTTTTGAACGGAAGATATTTACTTTTTCACCATAGCCCTCTATGGGCTTCCAAATATCCCTTTGCCAATTCCACAAGAACAGCCTTAGCGAAAGGCTTCTTGAAGGGAAAGATGTAACTCTGTGAGATGAATTCACAGAACACAGAGCAGTTTCTCAGAAAGGTTCTTTCCAGTTTTGAACGGAAGATATTTCCTTTTTCAGCATAGCCGTCTATGGGCTTCCAAATATCCCTTTGCCAATTCCACAAGAACAGCCTTAGCGAAAGGCTTCTTGAAGGGAAAGATGTAACTCTGTGAGATGAATTCACAGAACACAGAGCAGTTTCTCAGAAAGCTTCTTTCCAGTTTTGAACGGAAGATATTTCCTTTTTCACCATAGCCCTCTAGGGGCTTCCAAATATCCCTTTGCCAATTCCACAAAAACAGCCTTAGCGAAAGGCTTCTTGAAGGGAAAGATGTAACTCTGTGAGATGAATTCACAGAACACAGAGCAGTTTCTCAGAAAGCTTCTTTCCAGTTTTGAACGGAAGATATTTCCTTTTTCACCATAGCCCTCTAAGGGCTTCCAAATATCCCTTTGCCAATTCCACAAGAACAACCTTAGCGAAATGCTTCTTGAAGGGAAAGATGTAACTCTGCCAGATGAATTCACAGAACACAGAGCAGTTTCTCAGAAAGCTTCTTTCCAGTTTTTAACGGAAGATATTTCTTTTTTCACCATAGCCCTCTACGGTCTTCCAAAAATCCCTTTGCCAATTCCACAAGAACAGCCTTAGCGAAAGGCTTCTTGAAGGGAAAGATGTAACTCTGTGAGATGAATTCACAGAACACAGAGCAGTGTCTCAGAAAGATTCTTTCCAGTTTTGAACGGAAGATATTTCCTTTTTCACCATAGCCCTCTATGGGCTTCCAAATATCCCTTTGCCAATTCCACAAGAACAGCCTTAGCGAAAGGCTTCTTGAAGGGAAAGATGTAACTCTGTGAGATGAATTCACAGAACACAGAGCAGTTTCTCAGAAAGCTTCTTTCCAGTTTTTAACTTAAGATATTTCCTTTTTCACCATAGGCCTCTATGGGCATCCAAATATCCCTTTGCCAATTCCACAAGAACAGCCTTAGCGAAAGGCTTCTTGAAGGGAAAGATGTAACTCTGTGAGATGAATTCACAGAACACAGAGCAGTTTCTCAGAAAGCTTCTTTCCAGTTTTGAACGGAAGATATTTCCTTTTTCACCATAGCCGTCTATGGGCTTCCAAATATCGCTTTGCCAATTCCACAAGAACAGCCTTAGCGAAAGGCTTCTTGAAGGGGAAGATGTAACTCTGTGAGATGAATTAACAGAACACAGAGCAGTGTATCAGAAAGCTTCTTTCCAGTTTTGAACGGAAGATATTTCCTTTTTCACCAGAGCCCTCTATGGGCTTCCAAATATCGCTTGGCCAATTCCACAAGAACAGCCTTAGCGAAAGGCTTCTTGAAGGGAAAGATGTAACTCTGTGAGATGAATTAACAGAACACAGAGCAGTTTCTCAGAAAGCTTCTTTCCAGATTTGAACGGAAGATATTTCCTTTTTCACCATAGCCCTCTATGGGCTTCCTAACATCCCTTTGCCAATTCCACAAGAACAGCCTTAGCGAAAGGCTTCTTGAAGGGAAAGATGTAACTCTGTGAGATGAATTCACAGAACACAGAGCAGTGTCTCAGAAAGCTTCTTTCCAGTTTTGAACGGAAGATATTTCCTTTTTCACCATAGCCCTCTATGGGCTTCCAAATATCGCTTTGCCAATTCCACAAGAACAGCCTTAGCGAAAGGCTTCTTGAAGGGAAAGATGTAACTCTGTGAGATGAATTCACAGAACACAGAGCAGTTTCTCAGAAAGCTTCTTTCCAGTTTTGAACGGAAGATAATTCCTTTTTCACCATCGGCGTCTAAGAGCTTCGAAATATCCCTTTGCCAATTCCACAAGAACAGCCTTAGCGAAAGGCTTCTTGAAGGGAAAGATGTAACTGTGAGATGAATTAACAGAACACAGAGCAGTTTCTCAGAAAGCTTCTTTCAAGTTTTGAACGGAAGATATTTCCTTTTTCACAATATACCTCTATGGGCTTCCAAATATCGCTTTGCCAATTCCACAAGAACAGCCTTAGCGAAAGGCTTCTTGAAGGGAAAGATGTACCTCTGTGAGATGAATTAACAAAACACAGAGCAGTTTCTCAGAAAGCTTCTTTCCAGTTTTGAACGGAAGATATTTCCTTTTTCACCATAGCCGTCTATGGCCTTCCAAATATCTCTTTGCCAATTCCACAAGAACAGTCTTAGCGAAAGGCTTCTTGAAGGGAAAGATGTAACTCTGTGAGATGAATTAAGAGAACACAGAGCAGTTTCTCAGAAATCTTCTTTCCAGTTTTGAACGGAAGATATTTCCTTTTTCACCATAGCCCTCTAGGGGCTTCCAAATATCCCTTTGCCAATTCCACAAAAACAGCCTTAGCGAAAGGCTTCTTGAAGGGAAAGATGTAACTCTGTGAGATGAATTCACAGAACACAGAGCAGTTTCTCAGAAAGCTTCTTTCCAGTTTTGAACGGAAGATATTTCCTTTTTCACCAAAGCCCTCTATGGGCTTCCCAATATCCCTTTGCCAATTCCACAGGAACAGCCTTAGCGAAAGGCTTCTTGAAGGGAAAGATGTAACTCTGCGAGATGAATTCACAGAACACAGAGCAGTTTCTCAGAAAGCTTCTTTCCAGTTTTGAACGGAAGATATTTCCTTTTTCACCATAGTCCTCTATGGGCATCCAAATATCCCTTTGCCAATTCCACAAGAACAACCTTAGCGAAATGCTTCTTGAAGGGAAAGATGTAACTCTGCGAGATGAATTCACAGAACACAGAGCAGTTTCTCAGAAAGCTTCTTTCCAGTTTTTAACGGAAGATATTTCCTTTTTCACCATAGCCCTCTACGGGCTTCCAAATATCCCTTTGCCAATTCCACAAGAACAGCCTTAGCGAAAGGCTTCTTGAAGGGAAAGATGTAACTCTGTGAGATGAATTCACAGAACACAGAGCAGTTTCTCAGAAAGCTTCTTTCCAGTTTTGAACGGAAGATATTTCCTTTTTCACCATAGCCCTCTATGGGCTTCCAAATATCCCTTTGCCAATTCCACAAGAACAGCCTTAGCGAAAGGCTTCTTGAAGGGAAAGATGTAACTCTGTGAGATGAATTCACAGAACACAGAGCAGTTTCTCAGAAAGCTTCTTTCCAGTTTTTAACTTAAGATATTTCCTTTTTCACCATAGGCCTCTATGGGCATCCAAATATCCCTTTGCCAATTCCACAAGAACAGACTTAGCGAAAGGCTTCTTGAAGGGAAAGATGTAACTCTGTGAGATGAATTCACAGAACACAGAGCAGTTTCTCAGAAAGCTTCTTTCCAGTTTTGAACGGAAGATATTTCCTTTTTCACCATAGCCCTCTATGGGCTTCCAAATATCCCTTTGCCAATTCCACAAGAACAGCCTTATCGAAAAGGCTTCTTGAAGGGAAAGATGTAAATCTGTGAGATGAATTAACAGAACACAGAGCAGTTTCTCAGAAAGCTTCTTTCTAGTTTTTAACTTAAGATATTTCCTTTTTCACCATAGTCCTCTATGGGCATCCAAATATCCCTTTGCCAATTCCACAAGAACAGCCTTAGCGAAAGGCTTCTTGAAGGGAAAGATGTAACTCTGTGAGATGAATTCACAGAACACAGAGCAGTTTCTCAGAAAGCTTCTTTCCAGTTTTGAACGGAAGATATTTCCTTTTTCACCATAGCCGTCTATGGGCTTCCAAATATCGCTTTGCCAATTCCACAAGAACAGCCTTAGCGAAAGGCTTCTTGAAGGGAAAGATGTAACTCTGTGAGATGAATTCACAGAACACAGAGCAGTTTCTCAGAAAGCTTCTTTCCAGTTTTTAACGGAAGATATTTCCTTTTTCACCATAGCCTTCTATGGGCTTCCAAATATCCCTTTGCCAATTCCACAAGAACAGCGTGAGCGAAAGGCTTCTTGAAGGGAAAGATGTAACTCTGTGAGATGAATTCACAGAACACAGAGCAGTTTCTCAGAAAGCTTCTTTCCAGTTTTGAACGGAAGATATTTCCTTTTTCACCATAGCCCTCTATGGGCTTCCAAATATCCCTTTGCCAATTCCACAAGAACAGCCTTAGCGAAAGGCTTCGTGAAGGGAAAGATGTAACTCTGTGAGATGAATTCACAGAACACAGAGCAGTTTCTCAGAAAGCTTCTTTCCAGTTTTTAACGGAAGATATTTACTTTTTCACCATAGCCCTCTATGGGCTTCCAAATATCCCTTTGCCAATTCCACAAGAACAGCCTTAGCGAAAGGCTTCTTGAAGGGAAAGATGTAACTCTGTGAGATGAATTCACAGAACACAGAGCAGTTTCTCAGAAAGGTTCTTTCCAGTTTTGAACGGAAGATATTTCCTTTTTCAGCATAGCCGTCTATGGGCTTCCAAATATCCCTTTGCCAATTCCACAAGAACAGCCTTAGCGAAAGGCTTCTTGAAGGGAAAGATGTAACTCTGTGAGATGAATTCACAGAACACAGAGCAGTTTCTCAGAAAGCTTCTTTCCAGTTTTGAACTTAAGATATTTCCTTTTTCACCATAGCCCTCTAGGGGCTTCCAAATATCCCTTTGCCAATTCCACAAAAACAACCTTAGCGAAAGGCTTCTTGAAGGGAAAGATGTAACTCTGTGAGATGAATTCACAGAACACAGAGCAGTTTCTCAGAAAGCTTCTTTCCAGTTTTGAACGGAAGATATTTCCTTTTTCACCATATCCCTCTATGGGCTTCCAAATATCCCTTTGCCAATTCCACAAGAACAGCCTTAGCGAAAGGCTTCTTGAAGGGAAAGATGTAAATCTGTGAGATGAATTCACAGAACACAGAGCAGTTTCTCAGAAAGCTTCTTTCCAGTTTTGAACGGAAGATATTTCCTTTTTCATCATAGCCCTCTACGGGCTTCCAAATATCCCTTTGCCAATTCCACAAGAACAACCTTAGCGAAATGCTTCTTGAAGGGAAAGATGTAACTCTGCGAGATGAATTCACAGAACACAGAGCAGTTTCTCAGAAAGCTTCTTTCCAGTTTTGAACGGAAGATATTTCCTTTTTCACCATAGCCCTCTACGGGCTTCCAAATATCCCCTTGCCAATTCCACAAGAACAGCCTTAGAGAAAGGCTTCTTGAAGGGAAAGATGTAACTCTGTGAGATGAATTCACAGAACACAGAGCAGTGTCTCAGAAAGCTTCTTACCAGTTTTGAACGGAAGATATTTCCTTTTTCACCATAGCCCTCAGTGGGCTTCCAAATATCGCTTTGCCAATTCCACAAGAACAGCCTTAGCGAAAGGCTTCTTGAAGGGAAAGATGTAACTCTGTGAGATGAATTAACAGAACACAGAGCAGTTTCTCAGAAAGCTTCTTTCCAGTTTTGAACGGAAGATATTTCCTTTTTCACCATAGCCGTCTATGGGCTTCCAAATATCGCTTTGCCATTTCCACAAGAACAGCCTTAGCGAAAGGCTTCTTGAAGGGAAAGATGTAACTCTGTGAGATGAATTAACAGAACACAGAGCAGTGTCTCAGAAAGCTTCTTTCCAGTTTTGAACGGAAGATATTTCCTTTTTCACCATAGCCCTCTATGGGCTTCCAAATATCCCTTTGCCAATTCCACAAGAACAGGCTTAGCGAAAGGCTTCTTGAAGTGAAAGATGTAACTCTGTGAGATGAATTCACAGAACACAGAGCAGTGTCTCAGAAAGCTTCTTTCCAGTTTTGAACGGAAGATATTTCCTTTTTCACCATAGCCGTCTACGGGCCTCCAAATATCCCTTTGCCAATTCCACAAGAACAGCCTTAGCGAAAGGCTTGTTGAAGGGAAAGATGTAACTCTGTGAGATGAATTCACAGAACACAGAGCAGTTTCTCAGAAAGCTTCTTTCCAGTTTTGAACGGAAGATATTTCCTTTTTCACCATAGCCCTCTATGGGCTTCCAAATATCGCTTTGCCAACTCCACAAGAACAGCCTTAGCGAAAGGCTTCTTGAAGGGAAAGATGTAACTCTGTGAGATGAATTCACAGAACACAGAGCACTTTCTCAGAAAGCTTCTTTCCAGTTTTGAACGGAAGATATTTCCTTTTTCACCATAGCCCTCTATGGGCTTCCAAATATCCCTTTGCCAATTCCACAAGAACAGCCTTAGCGAAAGGCTTCTTGAAGGGAAAGATGTAACTCTGTGAGATGAATTCACAGAACACAGAGCAGTTTCTCAGAAAGCTTCTTTCCAGCTTTGAACGAAAGATATTTCCTTTTTCACCATAGCACTCTATGGGCTTCCAAATATCCCTTTGCCAATTCCACAAGAACAGCCTTAGCGAAAGTCTTCTTGAAGGGAAAGATGTAACTCTGTGAGATGAATTCACAGAACACAGAGCAGTGTCTCAGAAAGCTTCTTTCCAGTTTTGAACGGAAGATATTTCCTTTTTCACCATAGCCCTCTATGGGCTTCCAAATATCCCTTTGCCAATTCCACAAGAACAGCCTTAGCGAAAGGCTTCTTGAAGGGAAAGATGTAACTCTGTGAGATGAATTCACAGAACACAGAGCAGTTTCTCAGAAAGCTTCTTTCCAGTTTTTAACTTAAGATATTTCCTTTTTCACCATATGCCTCTATGGGCATCCAAATATCCCTTTGCCAATTCCACAAGAACAGCCTTAGCGAAAGTCTTCTTGAAGGGAAAGATGTAACTCTGTGAGATGAATTCACAGAACACAGAGCAGTTTCTCAGAAAGCTTCTTTCCAGTTTTGAACGGAAGATATTTCCTTTTTCACCATAGCCCTCTATGGGCTTCCAAATATCCCTTTGCCAATTCCACAAGAAGAGCCTTATCGAAAAGGCTTCTTGAAGGGAAAGATGTAACTCTGTGAGATGAATTAACAGAACACAGAGCAGTTTCTCAGAAAGCTTCTTTCTAGTTTTTAACTTAAGATATTTCCTTTTTCACCATAGGCCTCTAGGGGCATCCAAATATCCCTTTGCCAATTCCACAAGAACAGCCTTAGCGAAAGGCTTCTTGAAGAGAAAGATGTAACTCTGTGAGATGAATTCACAGAACACAGAGCAGTTTCTCAGAAAGCTTCTTTCCAGTTTTGAACCGAAGATATTTCCTTTTTCACCATAGCCGTCTATGGGCTTCCAAATATCGCTTTGCCAATTCCACAAGAACAGCCTTAGCGAAAGGCTTCTTGAAGGGAAAGATGTAACTCTGTGAGATGAATTCACAGAACACAGAGCAGTTTCTCAGAAAGCTTCTTTCCAGTTTTGAACGGAAGATATTTCCTTTTTCACCATAGCCTTCTATGGGCTTCCAAATATCCCTTTGCCAATTCCACAAGAACAGCCTGAGCGAAAGGCTTCTTGAAGGGAAAGATGTAACTCTGTGAGATGAATTCACAGAACACAGAGCAGTTTCTCAGAAAGCTTCTTTCCAGTTTTGAACGGAAGATATTTCCTTTTTCACCATAGCCCTCTATGGGCTTCCAAATATCCCTTTGCCAATTCCACAAGAACAGCCTTAGCGAAAGGCTTCGTGCAGGGAAAGATGTAACTCTGTGAGATGAATTCACAGAACACAGAGCAGTTTCTCAGAAAGCTTCTTTCCAGTTTTGAACGGAAGATATTTACTTTTTCACCATAGCCCTCTATGGGCTTCCAAATATCCCTTTGCCAATTCCACAAGAACAGCCTTAGCGAAAGGCTTCTTGAAGGGAAAGATGTAACTCTGTGAGATGAATTCACAGAACACAGAGCAGTTTCTCAGAAAGCTTCTTTCCAGTTTTGAACGGAAGATATTTCCTTTTTCAGCATAGCCGTCTATGGGCTTCCAAATATCCCTTTGCCAATTCCACAAGAACAGCCTTAGCGAAAGGCTTCTTGAAGGGAAAGATGTAACTCTGTGAGATGAATTCACAGAACACAGAGCAGTTTCTCAGAAAGCTTCTTTCCAGTTTTGAACGGAAGATATTTCCTTTTTCACCATAGCCCTCTAGGGGCTTCCAAATATCCCTTTGCCAATTCCACAAAAACAGCCTTAGCGAAAGGCTTCTTGAAGGGAAAGATGTAACTCTGTGAGATGAATTCACAGAACACAGAGCAGTTTCTCAGAAAGCTTCTTTCCAGTTTTGAACGGAAGATATTTCCTTTTTCACCATAGCCCTCTAAGGGCTTCCAAATATCCCTTTGCCAATTCCACAAGAACAACCTTAGCGAAATGCTTCTTGAAGGGAAAGATGTAACTCTGCGAGATGAATTCACAGAACACAGAGCAGTTTCTCAGAAAGCTTCTTTCCAGTTTTTAACGGAAGATATTTCTTTTTTCACCATAGCCCTCTACGGTCTTCCAAATATCCCTTTGCCAATTCCACAAGAACAGCCTTAGCGAAAGGCTTCTTGAAGGGAAAGATGTAACTCTGTGAGATGAATTCACAGAACACAGAGCAGTGTCTCAGAAAGCTTCTTTCCAGTTTTGAACGGAAGATATTTCCTTTTTCACCATAGCCCTCTATGGGCTTCCAAATATCCCTTTGCCAATTCCACAAGAACAGCCTTAGCGAAAGGCTTCTTGAAGAGAAAGATGTAACTCTGTGAGATGAATTCACAGAACACAGAGCAGTTTCTCAGAAAGCTTCTTTCCAGTTTTTAACTTAAGATATTTCCTTTTTCACCATAGGCCTCTATGGGCATCCAAATATCCCTTTGCCAATTCCACAAGAACAGCCTTAGCGAAAGGCTTCTTGAAGGGAAAGATGTAACTCTGTGAGATGAATTCACAGAACACAGAGCAGTTTCTCAGAAAGCTTCTTTCCAGTTTTGAACGGAAGATATTTCCTTTTTCACCATAGCCCTCTATGGGCTTCCAAATATCCCCTTGCCAATTCCACAAGAAGAGCCTTATCGAAAAGGCTTCTTGAAGGGAAAGATGTAACTCTGTGAGATGAATTAACAGAACACAGAGCAGTTTCTCAGAAAGCTTCTTTCTAGTTTTTAACTTAAGATATTTCCTTTTTCACCATAGGCCTCTAGGGGCATCCAAATATCCCTTTGCCAATTCCACAAGAACAGCCTTAGCGAAAGGCTTCTTGAAGAGAAAGGTGTAACTCTGTGAGATGAATTCACAGAACACAGAGCAGTTTCTCAGAAAGCTTCTTTCCAGTTTTGAACCGAAGATATTTCCTTTTTCACCATAGCCGTCTATGGGCTTCCAAATATCGCTTTGCCAATTCCACAAGAACAGCCTTAGCGAAAGGCTTCTTGAAGGGAAAGATGTAACTCTGTGAGATGAATTCACAGAACACAGAGCAGTTTCTCAGAAAGCTTCTTTCCAGTTTTGAACGGAAGATATTTCCTTTTTCACCATAGCCCTCTAGGGGCTTCCAAATATCCCTTTGCCAATTCCACAAGAACAGCCTTAGCGAAAGGCTTCGTGAAGGGAAAGATGTAACTCTGTGAGATGAATTCACAGAACACAGAGCAGTTTCTCAGAAAGCTTCTTTCCAGTTTTGAACGGAAGATATTTACTTTTTCACCATAGCCCTCTATGGGCTTCCAAATATCCCTTTGCCAATTCCACAAGAACAGCCTTAGCGAAAGGCTTCTTGAAGGGAAAGATGTAACTCTGTGAGATGAATTCACAGAACACAGAGCAGTTTCTCAGAAAGGTTCTTTCCAGTTTTGAACGGAAGATATTTCCTTTTTCAGCATAGCCCTCTATGGGCTTCCAAATATCCCTTTGCCAATTCCACAAGAACAGCCTTAGCGAAAGGCTTCTTGAAGGGAAAGATGTAACTCTGTGAGATGAATTCACAGAACACAGAGCAGTTTCTCAGAAAGCTTCTTTCCAGTTTTGAACGGAAGATATTTCCTTTTTCACCATAGCCCTCCAGGGGCTTCCAAATATCCCTTTGCCAATTCCACAAAAACAGCCTTAGCGAAAGGCTTCTTGAAGGGAAAGATGTAACTCTGTGAGATGAATTCACAGAACACAGAGCAGTTTCTCAGAAAGCTTCTTTCCAGTTTTGAACGGAAGATATTTCCTTTTTCACCATAGCCCTCTAAGGGCTTCCAAATATCCCTTTGCCAATTCCACAAGAACAACCTTAGCGAAATGCTTCTTGAAGGGAAAGATGTAACTCTGCCAGATGAATTCACAGAACACAGAGCAGTTTCTCAGAAAGCTTCTTTCCAGTTTTTAACGGAAGATATTTCTTTTTTCACCATAGCCCTCTACGGTCTTCCAAAAATCCCTTTGCCAATTCCACAAGAACAGCCTTAGCGAAAGGCTTCTTGAAGGGAAAGATGTAACTCTGTGAGATGAATTCACAGAACACAGAGCAGTGTCTCAGAAAGATTCTTTCCAGTTTTGAACGGAAGATATTTCCTTTTTCACCATAGCCCTCTATGGGCTTCCAAATATCCCTTTGCCAATTCCACAAGAACAGCCTTAGCGAAAGGCTTCTTGAAGGGAAAGATGTAACTCTGTGAGATGAATTCACAGAACACAGAGCAGTTTCTCAGAAAGCTTCTTTCCAGTTTTTAACTTAAGATATTTCCTTTTTCACCATAGGCCTCTATGGGCATCCAAATATCCCTTTGCCAATTCCACAAGAACAGCCTTAGCGAAAGGCTTCTTGAAGGGAAAGATGTAACTCTGTGAGATGAATTCACAGAACACAGAGCAGTTTCTCAGAAAGCTTCTTTCCAGTTTTGAACGGAAGATATTTCCTTTTTCACCATAGCCGTCTATGGGCTTCCAAATATCGCTTTGCCAATTCCACAAGAACAGCCTTAGCGAAAGGCTTCTTGAAGGGGAAGATGTAACTCTGTGAGATGAATTAACAGAACACAGAGCAGTGTATCAGAAAGCTTCTTTCCAGTTTTGAACGGAAGATATTTCCTTTTTCACCAGAGCCCTCTATGGGCTTCCAAATATCGCTTGGCCAATTCCACAAGAACAGCCTTAGCGAAAGGCTTCTTGAAGGGAAAGATGTAACTCTGTGAGATGAATTAACAGAACACAGAGCAGTTTCTCAGAAAGCTTCTTTCCAGATTTGAACGGAAGATATTTCCTTTTTCACCATAGCCCTCTATGGGCTTCCTAACATCCCTTTGCCAATTCCACAAGAACAGCCTTAGCGAAAGGCTTCTTGAAGGGAAAGATGTAACTCTGTGAGATGAATTCACAGAACACAGAGCAGTGTCTCAGAAAGCTTCTTTCCAGTTTTGAACGGAAGATATTTCCTTTTTCACCATAGCCCTCTATGGGCTTCCAAATATCGCTTTGCCAATTCCACAAGAACAGCCTTAGCGAAAGGCTTCTTGAAGGGAAAGATGTAACTCTGTGAGATGAATTCACAGAACACAGAGCAGTTTCTCAGAAAGCTTCTTTCCAGTTTTGAACGGAAGATAATTCCTTTTTCACCATCGGCGTCTAAGAGCTTCGAAATATCCCTTTGCCAATTCCACAAGAACAGCCTTAGCGAAAGGCTTCTTGAAGGGAAAGATGTAACTGTGAGATGAATTAACAGAACACAGAGCAGTTTCTCAGAAAGCTTCTTTCAAGTTTTGAACGGAAGATATTTCCTTTTTCACCATATACCTCTATGGGCTTCCAAATATCGCTTTGCCAATTCCACAAGAACAGCCTTAGCGAAAGGCTTCTTGAAGGGAAAGATGTACCTCTGTGAGATGAATTAACAAAACACAGAGCAGTTTCTCAGAAAGCTTCTTTCCAGTTTTGAACGGAAGATATTTCCTTTTTCACCATAGCCGTCTATGGCCTTCCAAATATCTCTTTGCCAATTCCACAAGAACAGTCTTAGCGAAAGGCTTCTTGAAGGGAAAGATGTAACTCTGTGAGATGAATTAAGAGAACACAGAGCAGTTTCTCAGAAATCTTCTTTCCAGTTTTGAACGGAAGATATTTCCTTTTTCACCATAGCCCTCTAGGGGCTTCCAAATATCCCTTTGCCAATTCCACAAAAACAGCCTTAGCGAAAGGCTTCTTGAAGGGAAAGATGTAACTCTGTGAGATGAATTCACAGAACACAGAGCAGTTTCTCAGAAAGCTTCTTTCCAGTTTTGAACGGAAGATATTTCCTTTTTCACCAAAGCCCTCTATGGGCTTCCCAATATCCCTTTGCCAATTCCACAGGAACAGCCTTAGCGAAAGGCTTCTTGAAGGGAAAGATGTAACTCTGCGAGATGATTTCACAGAACACAGAGCAGTTTCTCAGAAAGCTTCTTTCCAGTTTTGAACGGAAGATATTTCCTTTTTCACCATAGCCCTCTATGGGCATCCAAATATCCCTTTGCCAATTCCACAAGAACAACCTTAGCGAAATGCTTCTTGAAGGGAAAGATGTAACTCTGCGAGATGAATTCACAGAACACAGAGCAGTTTCTCAGAAAGCTTCTTTCCAGTTTTTAACGGAAGATATTTCCTTTTTCACCATAGCCCTCTACGGGCTTCCAAATATCCCTTTGCCAATTCCACAAGAACAGCCTTAGCGAAAGGCTTCTTGAAGGGAAAGATGTAACTCTGTGAGATGAATTCACAGAACACAGAGCAGTTTCTCAGAAAGCTTCTTTCCAGTTTTGAACGGAAGATATTTCCTTTTTCACCATAGCCCTCTATGGGCTTCCAAATATCCCTTTGCCAATTCCACAAGAACAGCCTTAGCGAAAGGCTTCTTGAAGGGAAAGATGTAACTCTGTGAGATGAATTCACAGAACACAGAGCAGTTTCTCAGAAAGCTTCTTTCCAGTTTTTAACTTAAGATATTTCCTTTTTCACCATAGGCCTCTATGGGCATCCAAATATCCCTTTGCCAATTCCACAAGAACAGACTTAGCGAAAGGCTTCTTGAAGGGAAAGATGTAACTCTGTGAGATGAATTCACAGAACACAGAGCAGTTTCTCAGAAAGCTTCTTTCCAGTTTTGAACGGAAGATATTTCCTTTTTCACCATAGCCCTCTATGGGCTTCCAAATATCCCTTTGCCAATTCCACAAGAACAGCCTTATCGAAAAGGCTTCTTGAAGGGAAAGATGTAAATCTGTGAGATGAATTAACAGAACACAGAGCAGTTTCTCAGAAAGCTTCTTTCTAGTTTTTAACTTAAGATATTTCCTTTTTCACCATAGTCCTCTATGGGCATCCAAATATCCCTTTGCCAATTCCACAAGAACAGCCTTAGCGAAAGGCTTCTTGAAGGGAAAGATGTAACTCTGTGAGATGAATTCACAGAACACAGAGCAGTTTCTCAGAAAGCTTCTTTCCAGTTTTGAACGGAAGATATTTCCTTTTTCACCATAGCCGTCTATGGGCTTCCAAATATCGCTTTGCCAATTCCACAAGAACAGCCTTAGCGAAAGGCTTCTTGAAGGGAAAGATGTAACTCTGTGAGATGAATTCACAGAACACAGAGCACTTTCTCAGAAAGCTTCTTTCCAGTTTTGAACGGAAGATATTTCCTTTTTCACCATAGCCTTCTATGGGCTTCCAAATATCCCTTTGCCAATTCCACAAGAACAGCCTGAGCGAAAGGCTTCTTGAAGGGAAAGATGTAACTCTGTGAGATGAATTCACAGAACACAGAGCAGTTTCTCAGAAAGCTTCTTTCCAGTTTTGAACGGAAGATATTTCCTTTTTCACCATAGCCCTCTATGGGCTTCCAAATATCCCTTTGCCAATTCCACAAGAACAGCCTTAGCGAAAGGCTTCGTGAAGGGAAAGATGTAACTCTGTGAGATGAATTCACAGAACACAGAGCAGTTTCTCAGAAAGCTTCTTTCCAGTTTTGAACGGAAGATATTTACTTTTTCACCATAGCCCTCTATGGGCTTCCAAATATCCCTTTGCCAATTCCACAAGAACAGCCTTAGCGAAAGGCTTCTTGAAGGGAAAGATGTAACTCTGTGAGATGAATTCACAGAACACAGAGCAGTTTCTCAGAAAGGTTCTTTCCAGTTTTGAACGGAAGATATTTCCTTTTTCAGCATAGCCGTCTATGGGCTTCCAAATATCCCTTTGCCAATTCCACAAGAACAGCCTTAGCGAAAGGCTTCTTGAAGGGAAAGATGTAACTCTGTGAGATGAATTAACAGAACACAGAGCAGTTTCTCAGAAAGCTTCTTTCCAGTTTTGAACTTAAGATATTTCCTTTTTCACCATAGCCCTCTAGGGGCTTCCAAATATCCCTTTGCCAATTCCACAAAAACAGCCTTAGCGAAAGGCTTCTTGAAGGGAAAGATGTAACTCTGTGAGATGAATTCACAGAACACAGAGCAGTTTCTCAGAAAGCTTCTTTCCAGTTTTGAACGGAAGATATTTCCTTTTTCACCATATCCCTCTATGGGCTTCCAAATATCCCTTTGCCAATTCCACAAGAACAGCCTTAGCGAAAGGCTTCTTGAAGGGAAATTGTAAATCTGTGAGATGAATTCACAGAACACAGAGCAGTTTCTCAGAAAGCTTCTTTCCAGTTTTGAACGGAAGATATTTCCTTTTTCATCATAGCCCTCTACGGGCTTCCAAATATCCCTTTGCCAATTCCACAAGAACAACCTTAGCGAAATGCTTCTTGAAGGGAAAGATGTAACTCTGCGAGATGAATTCACAGAACACAGAGCAGTTTCTCAGAAAGCTTCTTTCCAGTTTTGAACGGAAGATATTTCCTTTTTCACCATAGCCCTCTACGGGCTTCCAAATATCCCCTTGCCAATTCCACAAGAACAGCCTTAGAGAAAGGCTTCTTGAAGGGAAAGATGTAACTCTGTGAGATGAATTCACAGAACACAGAGCAGTGTCTCAGAAAGCTTCTTACCAGTTTTGAACGGAAGATATTTCCTTTTTCACCATAGCCCTCAGTGGGCTTCCAAATATCGCTTTGCCAATTCCACAAGAACAGCCTTAGCGAAAGGCTTCTTGAAGGGAAAGATGTAACTCTGTGAGATGAATTAACAGAACACAGAGCAGTTTCTCAGAAAGCTTCTTTCCAGTTTTGAACGGAAGATATTTCCTTTTTCACCATAGCCGTCTATGGGCTTCCAAATATCGCTTTGCCATTTCCACAAGAACAGCCTTAGCGAAAGGCTTCTTGAAGGGAAAGATGTAACTCTGTGAGATGAATTAACAGAACACAGAGCAGTGTCTCAGAAAGCTTCTTTCCAGTTTTGAACGGAAGATATTTCCTTTTTCACCATAGCCCTCTATGGGCTTCCAAATATCCCTTTGCCAATTCCACAAGAACAGGCTTAGCGAAAGGCTTCTTGAAGTGAAAGATGTAACTCTGTGAGATGAATTCACAGAACACAGAGCAGTGTCTCAGAAAGCTTCTTTCCAGTTTTGAACGGAAGATATTTCCTTTTTCACCATAGCCGTCTACGGGCTTCCAAATATCCCTTTGCCAATTCCACAAGAACAGCCTTAGCGAAAGGCTTGTTGAAGGGAAAGATGTAACTCTGTGAGATGAATTCACAGAACACAGAGCAGTTTCTCAGAAAGCTTCTTTCCAGTTTTGAACGGAAGATATTTCCTTTTTCACCATAGCCCTCTATGGGCTTCCAAATATCGCTTTGCCAACTCCACAAGAACAGCCTTAGCGAAAGGCTTCTTGAAGGGAAAGATGTAACTCTGTGAGATGAATTCACAGAACACAGAGCAGTTTCTCAGAAAGCTTCTTTCCAGTTTTGAACGGAAGATATTTCCTTTTTCACCATAGCCCTCTATGGGCTTCCAAATATCCCTTTGCCAATTCCACAAGAACAGCCTTAGCGAAAGGCTTCTTGAAGGGAAAGATGTAACTCTGTGAGATGAATTCACAGAACACAGAGCAGTTTCTCAGAAAGCTTCTTTCCAGCTTTGAACGAAAGATATTTCCTTTTCCACCATAGCACTCTATGGGCTTCCAAATATCCCTTTGCCAATTCCACAAGAACAGCCTTAGCGAAAGTCTTCTTGAAGGGAAAGATGTAACTCTGTGAGATGAATTCACAGAACACAGAGCAGTGTCTCAGAAAGCTTCTTTCCAGTTTTGAACGGAAGATATTTCCTTTTTCACCATAGCCCTCTATGGGCTTCCAAATATCCCTTTGCCAATTCCACAAGAACAGCCTTATCGAAAAGGCTTCTTGAAGGGAAAGATGTAAATCTGTGAGATGAATTAACAGAACACAGAGCAGTTTCTCAGAAAGCTTCTTTCTAGTTTTTAACTTAAGATATTTCCTTTTTCACCATAGTCCTCTATGGGCATCCAAATATCCCTTTGCCAATTCCACAAGAACAGCCTTAGCGAAAGGCTTCTTGAAGGGAAAGATGTAACTCTGTGAGATGAATTCACAGAACACAGAGCAGTTTCTCAGAAAGCTTCTTTCCAGTTTTGAACGGAAGATATTTCCTTTTTCACCATAGCCGTCTATGGGCTTCCAAATATCGCTTTGCCAATTCCACAAGAACAGCCTTAGCGAAAGGCTTCTTGAAGGGAAAGATGTAACTCTGTGAGATGAATTCACAGAACACAGAGCAGTTTCTCAGAAAGCTTCTTTCCAGTTTTTAACGGAAGATATTTCCTTTTTCACCATAGCCTTCTATGGGCTTCCAAATATCCCTTTGCCAATTCCACAAGAACAGCGTGAGCGAAAGGCTTCTTGAAGGGAAAGATGTAACTCTGTGAGATGAATTCACAGAACACAGAGCAGTTTCTCAGAAAGCTTCTTTCCAGTTTTGAACGGAAGATATTTCCTTTTTCACCATAGCCCTCTATGGGCTTCCAAATATCCCTTTGCCAATTCCACAAGAACAGCCTTAGCGAAAGGCTTCGTGAAGGGAAAGATGTAACTCTGTGAGATGAATTCACAGAACACAGAGCAGTTTCTCAGAAAGCTTCTTTCCAGTTTTTAACGGAAGATATTTACTTTTTCACCATAGCCCTCTATGGGCTTCCAAATATCCCTTTGCCAATTCCACAAGAACAGCCTTAGCGAAAGGCTTCTTGAAGGGAAAGATGTAACTCTGTGAGATGAATTCACAGAACACAGAGCAGTTTCTCAGAAAGGTTCTTTCCAGTTTTGAACGGAAGATATTTCCTTTTTCAGCATAGCCGTCTATGGGCTTCCAAATATCCCTTTGCCAATTCCACAAGAACAGCCTTAGCGAAAGGCTTCTTGAAGGGAAAGATGTAACTCTGTGAGATGAATTCACAGAACACAGAGCAGTTTCTCAGAAAGCTTCTTTCCAGTTTTGAACTTAAGATATTTCCTTTTTCACCATAGCCCTCTAGGGGCTTCCAAATATCCCTTTGCCAATTCCACAAAAACAACCTTAGCGAAAGGCTTCTTGAAGGGAAAGATGTAACTCTGTGAGATGAATTCACAGAACACAGAGCAGTTTCTCAGAAAGCTTCTTTCCAGTTTTGAACGGAAGATATTTCCTTTTTCACCATATCCCTCTATGGGCTTCCAAATATCCCTTTGCCAATTCCACAAGAACAGCCTTAGCGAAAGGCTTCTTGAAGGGAAAGATGTAAATCTGTGAGATGAATTCACAGAACACAGAGCAGTTTCTCAGAAAGCTTCTTTCCAGTTTTGAACGGAAGATATTTCCTTTTTCATCATAGCCCTCTACGGGCTTCCAAATATCCCTTTGCCAATTCCACAAGAACAACCTTAGCGAAATGCTTCTTGAAGGGAAAGATGTAACTCTGCGAGATGAATTCACAGAACACAGAGCAGTTTCTCAGAAAGCTTCTTTCCAGTTTTGAACGGAAGATATTTCCTTTTTCACCATAGCCCTCTACGGGCTTCCAAATATCCCCTTGCCAATTCCACAAGAACAGCCTTAGAGAAAGGCTTCTTGAAGGGAAAGATGTAACTCTGTGAGATGAATTCACAGAACACAGAGCAGTGTCTCAGAAAGCTTCTTACCAGTTTTGAACGGAAGATATTTCCTTTTTCACCATAGCCCTCAGTGGGCTTCCAAATATCGCTTTGCCAATTCCACAAGAACAGCCTTAGCGAAAGGCTTCTTGAAGGGAAAGATGTAACTCTGTGAGATGAATTAACAGAACACAGAGCAGTTTCTCAGAAAGCTTCTTTCCAGTTTTGAACGGAAGATATTTCCTTTTTCACCATAGCCGTCTATGGGCTTCCAAATATCGCTTTGCCATTTCCACAAGAACAGCCTTAGCGAAAGGCTTCTTGAAGGGAAAGATGTAACTCTGTGAGATGAATTAACAGAACACAGAGCAGTGTCTCAGAAAGCTTCTTTCCAGTTTTGAACGGAAGATATTTCCTTTTTCACCATAGCCCTCTATGGGCTTCCAAATATCCCTTTGCCAATTCCACAAGAACAGGCTTAGCGAAAGGCTTCTTGAAGTGAAAGATGTAACTCTGTGAGATGAATTCACAGAACACAGAGCAGTGTCTCAGAAAGCTTCTTTCCAGTTTTGAACGGAAGATATTTCCTTTTTCACCATAGCCGTCTACGGGCCTCCAAATATCCCTTTGCCAATTCCACAAGAACAGCCTTAGCGAAAGGCTTGTTGAAGGGAAAGATGTAACTCTGTGAGATGAATTCACAGAACACAGAGCAGTTTCTCAGAAAGCTTCTTTCCAGTTTTGAACGGAAGATATTTCCTTTTTCACCATAGCCCTCTATGGGCTTCCAAATATCGCTTTGCCAACTCCACAAGAACAGCCTTAGCGAAAGGCTTCTTGAAGGGAAAGATGTAACTCTGTGAGATGAATTCACAGAACACAGAGCACTTTCTCAGAAAGCTTCTTTCCAGTTTTGAACGGAAGATATTTCCTTTTTCACCATAGCCCTCTATGGGCTTCCAAATATCCCTTTGCCAATTCCACAAGAACAGCCTTAGCGAAAGGCTTCTTGAAGGGAAAGATGTAACTCTGTGAGATGAATTCACAGAACACAGAGCAGTTTCTCAGAAAGCTTCTTTCCAGCTTTGAACGAAAGATATTTCCTTTTTCACCATAGCACTCTATGGGCTTCCAAATATCCCTTTGCCAATTCCACAAGAACAGCCTTAGCGAAAGTCTTCTTGAAGGGAAAGATGTAACTCTGTGAGATGAATTCACAGAACACAGAGCAGTGTCTCAGAAAGCTTCTTTCCAGTTTTGAACGGAAGATATTTCCTTTTTCACCATAGCCCTCTATGGGCTTCCAAATATCCCTTTGCCAATTCCACAAGAACAGCCTTAGCGAAAGGCTTCTTGAAGGGAAAGATGTAACTCTGTGAGATGAATTCACAGAACACAGAGCAGTTTCTCAGAAAGCTTCTTTCCAGTTTTTAACTTAAGATATTTCCTTTTTCACCATATGCCTCTATGGGCATCCAAATATCCCTTTGCCAATTCCACAAGAACAGCCTTAGCGAAAGTCTTCTTGAAGGGAAAGATGTAACTCTGTGAGATGAATTCACAGAACACAGAGCAGTTTCTCAGAAAGCTTCTTTCCAGTTTTGAACGGAAGATATTTCCTTTTTCACCATAGCCCTCTATGGGCTTCCAAATATCCCTTTGCCAATTCCACAAGAAGAGCCTTATCGAAAAGGCTTCTTGAAGGGAAAGATGTAACTCTGTGAGATGAATTAACAGAACACAGAGCAGTTTCTCAGAAAGCTTCTTTCTAGTTTTTAACTTAAGATATTTCCTTTTTCACCATAGGCCTCTAGGGGCATCCAAATATCCCTTTGCCAATTCCACAAGAACAGCCTTAGCGAAAGGCTTCTTGAAGAGAAAGATGTAACTCTGTGAGATGAATTCACAGAACACAGAGCAGTTTCTCAGAAAGCTTCTTTCCAGTTTTGAACCGAAGATATTTCCTTTTTCACCATAGCCGTCTATGGGCTTCCAAATATCGCTTTGCCAATTCCACAAGAACAGCCTTAGCGAAAGGCTTCTTGAAGGGAAAGATGTAACTCTGTGAGATGAATTCACAGAACACAGAGCAGTTTCTCAGAAAGCTTCTTTCCAGTTTTGAACGGAAGATATTTCCTTTTTCACCATAGCCTTCTATGGGCTTCCAAATATCCCTTTGCCAATTCCACAAGAACAGCCTGAGCGAAAGGCTTCTTGAAGGGAAAGATGTAACTCTGTGAGATGAATTCACAGAACACAGAGCAGTTTCTCAGAAAGCTTCTTTCCAGTTTTGAACGGAAGATATTTCCTTTTTCACCATAGCCCTCTATGGGCTTCCAAATATCCCTTTGCCAATTCCACAAGAACAGCCTTAGCGAAAGGCTTCGTGCAGGGAAAGATGTAACTCTGTGAGATGAATTCACAGAACACAGAGCAGTTTCTCAGAAAGCTTCTTTCCAGTTTTGAACGGAAGATATTTACTTTTTCACCATAGCCCTCTATGGGCTTCCAAATATCCCTTTGCCAATTCCACAAGAACAGCCTTAGCGAAAGGCTTCTTGAAGGGAAAGATGTAACTCTGTGAGATGAATTCACAGAACACAGAGCAGTTTCTCAGAAAGCTTCTTTCCAGTTTTGAACGGAAGATATTTCCTTTTTCAGCATAGCCGTCTATGGGCTTCCAAATATCCCTTTGCCAATTCCACAAGAACAGCCTTAGCGAAAGGCTTCTTGAAGGGAAAGATGTAACTCTGTGAGATGAATTCACAGAACACAGAGCAGTTTCTCAGAAAGCTTCTTTCCAGTTTTGAACGGAAGATATTTCCTTTTTCACCATAGCCCTCTAGGGGCTTCCAAATATCCCTTTGCCAATTCCACAAAAACAGCCTTAGCGAAAGGCTTCTTGAAGGGAAAGATGTAACTCTGTGAGATGAATTCACAGAACACAGAGCAGTTTCTCAGAAAGCTTCTTTCCAGTTTTGAACGGAAGATATTTCCTTTTTCACCATAGCCCTCTAAGGGCTTCCAAATATCCCTTTGCCAATTCCACAAGAACAACCTTAGCGAAATGCTTCTTGAAGGGAAAGATGTAACTCTGCGAGATGAATTCACAGAACACAGAGCAGTTTCTCAGAAAGCTTCTTTCCAGTTTTTAACGGAAGATATTTCTTTTTTCACCATAGCCCTCTACGGTCTTCCAAATATCCCTTTGCCAATTCCACAAGAACAGCCTTAGCGAAAGGCTTCTTGAAGGGAAAGATGTAACTCTGTGAGATGAATTCACAGAACACAGAGCAGTGTCTCAGAAAGCTTCTTTCCAGTTTTGAACGGAAGATATTTCCTTTTTCACCATAGCCCTCTATGGGCTTCCAAATATCCCTTTGCCAATTCCACAAGAACAGCCTTAGCGAAAGGCTTCTTGAAGAGAAAGATGTAACTCTGTGAGATGAATTCACAGAACACAGAGCAGTTTCTCAGAAAGCTTCTTTCCAGTTTTTAACTTAAGATATTTCCTTTTTCACCATAGGCCTCTATGGGCATCCAAATATCCCTTTGCCAATTCCACAAGAACAGCCTTAGCGAAAGGCTTCTTGAAGGGAAAGATGTAACTCTGTGAGATGAATTCACAGAACACAGAGCAGTTTCTCAGAAAGCTTCTTTCCAGTTTTGAACGGAAGATATTTCCTTTTTCACCATAGCCCTCTATGGGCTTCCAAATATCCCCTTGCCAATTCCACAAGAAGAGCCTTATCGAAAAGGCTTCTTGAAGGGAAAGATGTAACTCTGTGAGATGAATTAACAGAACACAGAGCAGTTTCTCAGAAAGCTTCTTTCTAGTTTTTAACTTAAGATATTTCCTTTTTCACCATAGGCCTCTAGGGGCATCCAAATATCCCTTTGCCAATTCCACAAGAACAGCCTTAGCGAAAGGCTTCTTGAAGAGAAAGGTGTAACTCTGTGAGATGAATTCACAGAACACAGAGCAGTTTCTCAGAAAGCTTCTTTCCAGTTTTGAACCGAAGATATTTCCTTTTTCACCATAGCCGTCTATGGGCTTCCAAATATCGCTTTGCCAATTCCACAAGAACAGCCTTAGCGAAAGGCTTCTTGAAGGGAAAGATGTAACTCTGTGAGATGAATTCACAGAACACAGAGCAGTTTCTCAGAAAGCTTCTTTCCAGTTTTGAACGGAAGATATTTCCTTTTTCACCATAGCCCTCTAGGGGCTTCCAAATATCCCTTTGCCAATTCCACAAGAACAGCCTTAGCGAAAGGCTTCGTGAAGGGAAAGATGTAACTCTGTGAGATGAATTCACAGAACACAGAGCAGTTTCTCAGAAAGCTTCTTTCCAGTTTTGAACGGAAGATATTTACTTTTTCACCATAGCCCTCTATGGGCTTCCAAATATCCCTTTGCCAATTCCACAAGAACAGCCTTAGCGAAAGGCTTCTTGAAGGGAAAGATGTAACTCTGTGAGATGAATTCACAGAACACAGAGCAGTTTCTCAGAAAGGTTCTTTCCAGTTTTGAACGGAAGATATTTCCTTTTTCAGCATAGCCCTCTATGGGCTTCCAAATATCCCTTTGCCAATTCCACAAGAACAGCCTTAGCGAAAGGCTTCTTGAAGGGAAAGATGTAACTCTGTGAGATGAATTCACAGAACACAGAGCAGTTTCTCAGAAAGCTTCTTTCCAGTTTTGAACGGAAGATATTTCCTTTTTCACCATAGCCCTCCAGGGGCTTCCAAATATCCCTTTGCCAATTCCACAAGAACAGCCTTAGCGAAAGGCTTCTTGAAGGGAAAGATGTAACTCTGTGAGATGAATTCACAGAACACAGAGCAGTTTCTCAGAAAGCTTCTTTCCAGTTTTGAACGGAAGATATTTCCTTTTTCACCATAGCCGTCTATGGGCTTCCAAATATCGCTTTGCCAATTCCACAAGAACAGCCTTAGCGAAAGGCTTCTTGAAGGGAAAGATGTAACTCTGTGAGATGAATTCACAGAACACAGAGCAGTTTCTCAGAAAGCTTCTTTCCAGTTTTGAACGGAAGATATTTCCTTTTTCACCATAGCCTTCTATGGGCTTCCAAATATCCCTTTGCCAATTCCACAAGAACAGCCTGAGCGAAAGGCTTCTTGAAGGGAAAGATGTAACTCTGTGAGATGAATTCACAGAACACAGAGCAGTTTCTCAGAAAGCTTCTTTCCAGTTTTGAACGGAAGATATTTCCTTTTTCACCATAGCCCTCTATGGGCTTCCAAATATCCCTTTGCCAATTCCACAAGAACAGCCTTAGCGAAAGGCTTCGTGAAGGGAAAGATGTAACTCTGTGAGATGAATTCACAGAACACAGAGCAGTTTCTCAGAAAGCTTCTTTCCAGTTTTGAACGGAAGATATTTACTTTTTCACCATAGCCCTCTATGGGCTTCCAAATATCCCTTTGCCAATTCCACAAGAACAGCCTTAGCGAAAGGCTTCTTGAAGGGAAAGATGTAACTCTGTGAGATGAATTCACAGAACACAGAGCAGTTTCTCAGAAAGGTTCTTTCCAGTTTTGAACGGAAGATATTTCCTTTTTCAGCATAGCCGTCTATGGGCTTCCAAATATCCCTTTGCCAATTCCACAAGAACAGCCTTAGCGAAAGGCTTCTTGAAGGGAAAGATGTAACTCTGTGAGATGAATTAACAGAACACAGAGCAGTTTCTCAGAAAGCTTCTTTCCAGTTTTGAACTTAAGATATTTCCTTTTTCACCATAGCCCTCTAGGGGCTTCCAAATATCCCTTTGCCAATTCCACAAAAACAGCCTTAGCGAAAGGCTTCTTGAAGGGAAAGATGTAACTCTGTGAGATGAATTCACAGAACACAGAGCAGTTTCTCAGAAAGCTTCTTTCCAGTTTTGAACGGAAGATATTTCCTTTTTCACCATATCCCTCTATGGGCTTCCAAATATCCCTTTGCCAATTCCACAAGAACAGCCTTAGCGAAAGGCTTCTTGAAGGGAAAGATGTAAATCTGTGAGATGAATTCACAGAACACAGAGCAGTTTCTCAGAAAGCTTCTTTCCAGTTTTGAACGGAAGATATTTCCTTTTTCATCATAGCCCTCTACGGGCTTCCAAATATCCCTTTGCCAATTCCACAAGAACAACCTTAGCGAAATGCTTCTTGAAGGGAAAGATGTAACTCTGCGAGATGAATTCACAGAACACAGAGCAGTTTCTCAGAAAGCTTCTTTCCAGTTTTGAACGGAAGATATTTCCTTTTTCACCATAGCCCTCTACGGGCTTCCAAATATCCCCTTGCCAATTCCACAAGAACAGCCTTAGAGAAAGGCTTCTTGAAGGGAAAGATGTAACTCTGTGAGATGAATTCACAGAACACAGAGCAGTGTCTCAGAAAGCTTCTTACCAGTTTTGAACGGAAGATATTTCCTTTTTCACCATAGCCCTCAGTGGGCTTCCAAATATCGCTTTGCCAATTCCACAAGAACAGCCTTAGCGAAAGGCTTCTTGAAGGGAAAGATGTAACTCTGTGAGATGAATTAACAGAACACAGAGCAGTTTCTCAGAAAGCTTCTTTCCAGTTTTGAACGGAAGATATTTCCTTTTTCACCATAGCCGTCTATGGGCTTCCAAATATCGCTTTGCCATTTCCACAAGAACAGCCTTAGCGAAAGGCTTCTTGAAGGGAAAGATGTAACTCTGTGAGATGAATTAACAGAACACAGAGCAGTGTCTCAGAAAGCTTCTTTCCAGTTTTGAACGGAAGATATTTCCTTTTTCACCATAGCCCTCTATGGGCTTCCAAATATCCCTTTGCCAATTCCACAAGAACAGGCTTAGCGAAAGGCTTCTTGAAGTGAAAGATGTAACTCTGTGAGATGAATTCACAGAACACAGAGCAGTGTCTCAGAAAGCTTCTTTCCAGTTTTGAACGGAAGATATTTCCTTTTTCACCATAGCCGTCTACGGGCTTCCAAATATCCCTTTGCCAATTCCACAAGAACAGCCTTAGCGAAAGGCTTGTTGAAGGGAAAGATGTAACTCTGTGAGATGAATTCACAGAACACAGAGCAGTTTCTCAGAAAGCTTCTTTCCAGTTTTGAACGGAAGATATTTCCTTTTTCACCATAGCCCTCTATGGGCTTCCAAATATCGCTTTGCCAACTCCACAAGAACAGCCTTAGCGAAAGGCTTCTTGAAGGGAAAGATGTAACTCTGTGAGATGAATTCACAGAACACAGAGCAGTTTCTCAGAAAGCTTCTTTCCAGTTTTGAACGGAAGATATTTCCTTTTTCACCATAGCCCTCTATGGGCTTCCAAATATCCCTTTGCCAATTCCACAAGAACAGCCTTAGCGAAAGGCTTCTTGAAGGGAAAGATGTAACTCTGTGAGATGAATTCACAGAACACAGAGCAGTTTCTCAGAAAGCTTCTTTCCAGCTTTGAACGAAAGATATTTCCTTTTCCACCATAGCACTCTATGGGCTTCCAAATATCCCTTTGCCAATTCCACAAGAACAGCCTTAGCGAAAGTCTTCTTGAAGGGAAAGATGTAACTCTGTCAGATGAATTCACAGAACACAGAGCAGTGTCTCAGAAAGCTTCTTTCCAGTTTTGAACGGAAGATATTTCCTTTTTCACCATAGCCCTCTATGGGCTTCCAAATATCCCTTTGCCAATTCCACAAGAACAGCCTTAGCGAAAGGCTTCTTGAAGGGAAAGATGTAACTCTGTGAGATGAATTCACAGAACACAGAGCAGTTTCTCAGAAAGCTTCTTTCCAGTTTTTAACTTAAGATATTTCCTTTTTCACCATATGCCTCTATGGGCATCCAAATATCCCTTTGCCAATTCCACAAGAACAGCCTTAGCGAAAGTCTTCTTGAAGGGAAAGATGTAACTCTGTGAGATGAATTCACAGAACACAGAGCAGTTTCTCAGAAAGCTTCTTTCCAGTTTTGAACGGAAGATATTTCCTTTTTCACCATAGCCCTCTATGGGCTTCCAAATATCCCTTTGCCAATTCCACAAGAAGAGCCTTATCGAAAAGGCTTCTTGAAGGGAAAGATGTAACTCTGTGAGATGAATTAACAGAACACAGAGCAGTTTCTCAGAAAGCTTCTTTCTAGTTTTTAACTTAAGATATTTCCTTTTTCACCATAGGCCTCTAGGGGCATCCAAATATCCCTTTGCCAATTCCACAAGAACAGCCTTAGCGAAAGGCTTCTTGAAGAGAAAGATGTAACTCTGTGAGATGAATTCACAGAACACAGAGCAGTTTCTCAGAAAGCTTCTTTCCAGTTTTGAACCGAAGATATTTCCTTTTTCACCATAGCCGTCTATGGGCTTCCAAATATCGCTTTGCCAATTCCACAAGAACAGCCTTAGCGAAAGGCTTCTTGAAGGGAAAGATGTAACTCTGTGAGATGAATTCACAGAACACAGAGCAGTTTCTCAGAAAGCTTCTTTCCAGTTTTGAACGGAAGATATTTCCTTTTTCACCATAGCCTTCTATGGGCTTCCAAATATCCCTTTGCCAATTCCACAAGAACAGCCTGAGCGAAAGGCTTCTTGAAGGGAAAGATGTAACTCTGTGAGATGAATTCACAGAACACAGAGCAGTTTCTCAGAAAGCTTCTTTCCAGTTTTGAACGGAAGATATTTCCTTTTTCACCATAGCCCTCTATGGGCTTCCAAATATCCCTTTGCCAATTCCACAAGAACAGCCTTAGCGAAAGGCTTCGTGCAGGGAAAGATGTAACTCTGTGAGATGAATTCACAGAACACAGAGCAGTTTCTCAGAAAGCTTCTTTCCAGTTTTGAACGGAAGATATTTACTTTTTCACCATAGCCCTCTATGGGCTTCCAAATATCCCTTTGCCAATTCCACAAGAACAGCCTTAGCGAAAGGCTTCTTGAAGGGAAAGATGTAACTCTGTGAGATGAATTCACAGAACACAGAGCAGTTTCTCAGAAAGCTTCTTTCCAGTTTTGAACGGAAGATATTTCCTTTTTCAGCATAGCCGTCTATGGGCTTCCAAATATCCCTTTGCCAATTCCACAAGAACAGCCTTAGCGAAAGGCTTCTTGAAGGGAAAGATGTAACTCTGTGAGATGAATTCACAGAACACAGAGCAGTTTCTCAGAAAGCTTCTTTCCAGTTTTGAACGGAAGATATTTCCTTTTTCACCATAGCCCTCTAGGGGCTTCCAAATATCCCTTTGCCAATTCCACAAAAACAGCCTTAGCGAAAGGCTTCTTGAAGGGAAAGATGTAACTCTGTGAGATGAATTCACAGAACACAGAGCAGTTTCTCAGAAAGCTTCTTTCCAGTTTTGAACGGAAGATATTTCCTTTTTCACCATAGCCCTCTAAGGGCTTCCAAATATCCCTTTGCCAATTCCACAAGAACAACCTTAGCGAAATGCTTCTTGAAGGGAAAGATGTAACTCTGCGAGATGAATTCACAGAACACAGAGCAGTTTCTCAGAAAGCTTCTTTCCAGTTTTTAACGGAAGATATTTCTTTTTTCACCATAGCCCTCTACGGTCTTCCAAATATCCCTTTGCCAATTCCACAAAAACAGCCTTAGCGAAAGGCTTCTTGAAGGGAAAGATGTAACTCTGTGAGATGAATTCACAGAACACAGAGCAGTGTCTCAGAAAGCTTCTTTCCAGTTTTGAACGGAAGATATTTCCTTTTTCACCATAGCCCTCTATGGGCTTCCAAATATCCCTTTGCCAATTCCACAAGAACAGCCTTAGCGAAAGGCTTCTTGAAGGGAAAGATGTAACTCTGTGAGATGAATTCACAGAACACAGAGCAGTTTCTCAGAAAGCTTCTTTCCAGTTTTTAACTTAAGATATTTCCTTTTTCACCATAGGCCTCTATGGGCATCCAAATATCCCTTTGCCAATTCCACAAGAACAGCCTTAGCGAAAGGCTTCTTGAAGGGAAAGATGTAACTCTGTGAGATGAATTCACAGAACACAGAGCAGTTTCTCAGAAAGCTTCTTTCCAGTTTTGAACGGAAGATATTTCCTTTTTCACCATAGCCGTCTATGGGCTTCCAAATATCGCTTTGCCAATTCCACAAGAACAGCCTTAGCGAAAGGCTTCTTGAAGGGGAAGATGTAACTCTGTGAGATGAATTAACAGAACACAGAGCAGTGTATCAGAAAGCTTCTTTCCAGTTTTGAACGGAAGATATTTCCTTTTTCACCAGAGCCCTCTATGGGCTTCCAAATATCGCTTGGCCAATTCCACAAGAACAGCCTTAGCGAAAGGCTTCTTGAAGGGAAAGATGTAACTCTGTGAGATGAATTAACACAACACAGAGCAGTTTCTCAGAAAGCTTCTTTCCAGATTTGAACGGAAGATATTTCCTTTTTCACCATAGCCCTCTATGGGCTTCCTAACATCCCTTTGCCAATTCCACAAGAACAGCCTTAGCGAAAGGCTTCTTGAAGGGAAAGATGTAACTCTGTGAGATGAATTCACAGAACACAGAGCAGTGTCTCAGAAAGCTTCTTTCCAGTTTTGAACGGAAGATATTTCCTTTTTCACCATAGCCCTCTATGGGCTTCCAAATATCGCTTTGCCAATTCCACAAGAACAGCCTTAGCGAAAGGCTTCTTGAAGGGAAAGATGTAACTCTGTGAGATGAATTCACAGAACACAGAGCAGTTTCTCAGAAAGCTTCTTTCCAGTTTTGAACGGAAGATAATTCCTTTTTCACCATCGGCGTCTAAGAGCTTCGAAATATCCCTTTGCCAATTCCACAAGAACAGCCTTAGCGAAAGGCTTCTTGAAGGGAAAGATGTAACTGTGAGATGAATTAACAGAACACAGAGCAGTTTCTCAGAAAGCTTCTTTCCAGTTTTGAACGGAAGATATTTCCTTTTTCACCATATACCTCTATGGGCTTCCAAATATCGCTTTGCCAATTCCACAAGAACAGCCTTAGCGAAAGGCTTCTTGAAGGGAAAGATGTACCTCTGTGAGATGAATTAACAAAACACAGAGCAGTTTCTCAGAAAGCTTCTTTCCAGTTTTGAACGGAAGATATTTCCTTTTTCACCATAGCCGTCTATGGCCTTCCAAATATCTCTTTGCCAATTCCACAAGAACAGCCTTAGCGAAAGGCTTCTTGAAGGGAAAGATGTAACTCTGTGAGATGAATTAAGAGAACACAGAGCAGTTTCTCAGAAATCTTCTTTCCAGTTTTGAACGGAAGATATTTCCTTTTTCACCATAGCCCTCTAGGGGCTTCCAAATATCCCTTTGCCAATTCCACAAAAACAGCCTTAGCGAAAGGCTTCTTGAAGGGAAAGATGTAACTCTGTGAGATGAATTCACAGAACACAGAGCAGTTTCTCAGAAAGCTTCTTTCCAGTTTTGAACGGAAGATATTTCCTTTTTCACCAAAGCCCTCTATGGGCTTCCCAATATCCCTTTGCCAATTCCACAAGAACAGCCTTAGCGAAAGGCTTCTTGAAGGGAAAGATGTAACTCTGCGAGATGAATTCACAGAACACAGAGCAGTTTCTCAGAAAGCTTCTTTCCAGTTTTGAACGGAAGATATTTCCTTTTTCACCATAGCCCTCTATGGGCATCCAAATATCCCTTTGCCAATTCCACAAGAACAACCTTAGCGAAATGCTTCTTGAAGGGAAAGATGTAACTCTGCGAGATGAATTCACAGAACACAGAGCAGTTTCTCAGAAAGCTTCTTTCCAGTTTTTAACGGAAGATATTTCCTTTTTCACCATAGCCCTCTACGGGCTTCCAAATATCCCTTTGCCAATTCCACAAGAACAGCCTTAGCGAAAGGCTTCTTGAAGGGAAAGATGTAACTCTGTGAGATGAATTCACAGAACACAGAGCAGTTTCTCAGAAAGCTTCTTTCCAGTTTTGAACGGAAGATATTTCCTTTTTCACCATAGCCCTCTATGGGCTTCCAAATATCCCTTTGCCAATTCCACAAGAACAGCCTTAGCGAAAGGCTTCTTGAAGGGAAAGATGTAACTCTGTGAGATGAATTCACAGAACACAGAGCAGTTTCTCAGAAAGCTTCTTTCCAGTTTTTAACTTAAGATATTTCCTTTTTCACCATAGGCCTCTATGGGCATCCAAATATCCCTTTGCCAATTCCACAAGAACAGACTTAGCGAAAGGCTTCTTGAAGGGAAAGATGTAACTCTGTGAGATGAATTCACAGAACACAGAGCAGTTTCTCAGAAAGCTTCTTTCCAGTTTTGAACGGAAGATATTTCCTTTTTCACCATAGCCGTCTATGGGCTTCCAAATATCCCTTTGCCAATTCCACAAGAACAGCCTTATCGAAAAGGCTTCTTGAAGGGAAAGATGTAACTCTGTGAGATGAATTAACAGAACACAGAGCAGTTTCTCAGAAAGCTTCTTTCTAGTTTTTAACTTAAGATATTTCCTTTTTCACCATAGTCCTCTATGGGCATCCAAATATCCCTTTGCCAATTCCACAAGAACAGCCTTAGCGAAAGGCTTCTTGAAGGGAAAGATGTAACTCTGTGAGATGAATTCACAGAACACAGAGCAGTTTCTCAGAAAGCTTCTTTCCAGTTTTGAACGGAAGATATTTCCTTTTTCACCATATCCCTCTATGGGCTTCCAAATATCCCTTTGCCAAATCCACAAGAACAGCCTTAGCGAAAGGCTTCTTGAAGGGAAAGATGTAACTCTGTGAGATGAATTCACAGAACACAGAGAAGTGTCTCAGAAAGCTTCTTTCCAGTTTTGAACGAAAGATATTTCCTTTTTCACCATAGGCCTCTATGGGCTTCCAAATATCCCTTTGCCAATTCCACAAGAACAGCCGTAGCATAAGGCTTCTTGAATTGATAGATGTAACTCTGTGAGATGAATTTACAGAACACAGAGCCGTTTCTCAGAAAGCTTCTTTCCAGTTTTTAACGGAAGATATTTCCTTTTTCACCATAGCCCTCTTTGGGCTTCCAAATATCCCTTTGCCAATTCCACAAGAACAGCCTTAGCGAAAGGCTTCTTGAAGGGAAAGATGTAACTCTGTGAGATGAATTCACAGAACACTGAGCAGTTTCTCAGAAAGCTTCTTTCCAGTTTTGAACGGAAGATATTTCCTTTTTCACCATAGCCCTCTATGGGCTTCCAAATATCGCTTTGCCAATTCCACAAGAACAGCCTTAGCGAAAGGCTTCTTGAAGGGAACGATGTAACACTGTGAGATGAATTCACAGAACACAGAGCAGTTTCTCAGAAAGCTTCTTTCCAGTTTTGAACGGAAGATATTTCCTTTTTCACCATAGCCCTCTATGGGCTTCCAAATATCGCTTTGCCAATTCCACAAGAACAGCCTTTGCGAAAGGCTTCTTGAAGGGAAAGATGCAACTCTGTGAGATGAATTCACAGAACACAGAGCACTTTCTCAGAAAGCTTCTTTCCAGTTTTGAACGGAAGATATTTCCTTTTTCACCATAGCCGTCTATGGGCTTCCAAATATCCCTTTGCCAATTCCTCAAGAACAGCCTTAGCGAAAGGCTTCTTGAAGGGAAAGATGTAACTCTGTGAGATGAGTTAACAGAACACAGAGCCGTTTATCAGAAAGCTTCTTTCCAGTTTTGAACGGAAGATATTTCCTTTTTCACCATAGCCCTCTATGGGCTTCCAAATATCCCTTTGCCAATTCCACAAGAACAGCCTTAGCGAAAGGCTTCTTGAAGGGAAAGATGTAACTCTGTGAGATGAATTCACAGAACACAGAGCAGTTTCTCAGAAAGCTTCTTTCCAGTTTTGAACGGAAGATATTTCCTTTTTCACCATAGCCCTCTATTGGCTTCCAAATATCCCTTTGCCAATTCCACAAGAACAGCCTTAGCGAAAGGCTTCTTGAAGGGAAAGATGTAACTCTGTGAGATGAATTCACAGAACACAGAGCAGTTTCTCAGAAAGCTTCTTTCCAGTTTTGAACGGAAGATATTTCCTTTTTCAACATAGCCCTCTATGGGCTTCCAAATATCCCTTTGCCAATTACACAAGAACAGCCTTAGCGAAAGGCTTCTTGAAGGGAAAGATGTAACTCTGTGAGATGAATTAACAGAACACAGAGCAGTTTCTCAGAAAGCTTCTCTCCAGTTTTGAACGGAAGATATTTCCTTTTTTACCATAGCCGTCTACGGGCTTCCAAATATCGCTTTGCGAATTCCACAAGAACAGCCTTAGCGAAAGGCTTCTTGAAGGGAAAGATGTAACTCTGTGAGATGAATTAACAGAAGACAGAGCAGTTTCTCAGAAAGCTTCTTTCCAGTTTTGAACGGAAGATATTTCGCTTTTCAGCATAGCCGTCTATGGGCTTCCAAATATCCCTTTGCCAATTCCACAAGAACAGCCTTAGCGAAAGGCTTCTTGAAGGGAAAGATGTAACCCTGTGAGAAGAATTAACAGAACACAGAGCAGTTTCTCAGAAAGCTTCTTTCCAGTTTTTAACGGAAGATATTTCCTTTTTCACGATAGCCCTCTATGGGCTTCCAAATATCCCTTTGCCAATTCCACAAGAACAGCCTTAGCGAAAGGCTTCTTGAAGGGAAAGATGTAACACTGTGAGATGAATTCACAGAACACAGAGCAGTTTCTCAGAAAGCTTCTTTCCAGTTTTGAACGGAAGATATTTCCTTTTTCACCATAGCCCTCTATGGGCTTCCAAATATCCCTTTGCCAATTCCACAAGAACAGCCTTAGCGAAAGGCTTCTGGAAGGGAAAGATGTAACTCTGTGAGATGAATTTACAGAACACAGAGCAGTTTCTCAGAAAGCTTCTTTCCAGTTTTGAACGGAAGATATTTCCTTTTTCACCATAGCCCTCTAAGGGCTTCCAAATATCCCTTTGCCAATTCCACAAGAACAACTTTAGCGAAATGCTTCTTGAAGGGAAAGATGTAACTCTGCGAGATGAATTCACAGAACACAGAGCAGTTTCTCAGAAAGCTTCTTTCCAGTTTTGAACGGAAGATATTTCCTTTTTCACCATAGCCGTCTATGGGCTTCCATATATCGCTTTGCCAATTCCACAAGAACAGCCTTAGCGAAAGGCTTCTTGAAGGGAAAGATGTAACTCTGTGAGATGAATTAACAGAACACAGAGCAGTTTCTCAGAAAGCTTCTTTCCAGTTTTGAACGGAAGATATTTCCTTTTTCACCATAGCCCTCTATGGGCTTCCAAATATCCCTTTGCCAATTCCACAAGAACAGCCTTAGCGAAAGGCTTCTTGAAGGGAAAGATGTAACTCTGTGAGATGAATTAACAGAACACAGAGCAGTTTCTCAGAAAGCTTCTTTCCAGTTTTGAACGGAAGATATTTCCTTTTTCACCATAGCCCTCTATGGGCTTCCAAATATCCCTTTGCCAATTCCACAAGAACAGCCTTAGCGAAAGGCTTCTTGAAGGGAAAGATGTAACTCTGTGAGATGAATTCACAGAACACAGAGCAGTTTCTCAGAAAGCTTCTTTCCAGTTTTGAACGGAAGGTATTTCCTTTTTCACCATAGCCCTCTACGGGCTTCCAAATATCCCTTTGCCAATTCCACAAGAACAGCCTTAGCGAAAGGCTTCTTGAAGGGAAAGATGTAACTCTGTGAGATGAATTCACAGAACACAGAGCAGTTTCTCAGAAAGCTTCTTTCCAGTTTTGAACGGAAGATATTTCCTTTTTCACCATAGCCGTCTAAGAGCTTCGAAATATCCCTTTGCCAATTCCACAAGAACAGCCTTAGCGAAAGGCTTCTTGAAGGGAAAGATGTAACTGTGAGAGGAATTAACAGAACACAGAGCAGTTTCTCAGAAAGCTTCTTTCCAGTTTTGAACGGAAGATATTTCCTTTTTCACCATATACCTCTATGGGCTTCCAAATATCGCTTTGCCAATTCCACAAGAACAGCCTTAGCGAAAGGCTTCTTGAAGGGAAAGATGTACCTCTGTGAGATGAATTAACAAAACACAGAGCAGTTTCTCAGAAAGCTTCTTTCCAGTTTTGAACGGAAGATATTTCCTTTTTCACCATAGCCGTCTATGGCCTTCCAAATATCTCTTTGCCAATTCCACAAGAACAGCCTTAGCGAAAGGCTTCTTGAAGGGAAAGATGTACCTCTGTGAGATGAATTAACAGAACACAGAGCAGTTTCTCAGAAATCTTCTTTCCAGTTTTGAACGGAAGATATTTCCTTTTTCACCATAGCCCTCTATGGGCTTCCAAATATCCCTTTGTCAATTCCACAAGAACAGCCTTAGCGAAAGGCTTCTTGAAGGGAAAGATGTAACTCTGTGACATGAACTCACAGAACACAGAGCAGTTTCTCAGAAAGCTTCTTTCCAGTTTGAACGGAAGATATTTCCTTTTTCACCATAGCACTCTATGGGCTTCCAAATATCCCTTTGCCAATTCCACAAGAACAGCCTTAGCGAAAGGCTTCTTGAAGGGAAAGATGTAACTCTGTGAGATGAATTCACAGAACACAGAGCAGTTTCTCAGAAAGCTTCTTTTAAGTTTTGAACGGAAGATATTTCCTTTTTCACCATAGCCGTCTATGGGCTTCCAAATATCGCTTTGCCAATTCCACAAGAACAGCCTTAGCGACAGGCTTCTTGAAGGGAAAGATGTAACTCTGTGAGATGAATTAACAGAACACAGAGCAGTGTCTCAGAAAGCTTCTTTCCAGTTTTGAACGGAAGATATTTCCTTTTTCACCATAGCCCTCTATGGGCTTCCAAATATCCCTTTGCCAATTCCACAAGAACAGGCTTAGCGAAAGGCTTCTTGAAGGGAAAGATGTAACTCTGTGAGATGAATTCACAGAACACAGAGCAGTTTCTCAGAAAGCTTCTTTCCTGTTTTGAACGGAAGATATTTCCTTTTTCACCATAGCCCTCTATGGGCTTCCAAATATCCCTTTGCCAATTCCTCAAGAACAGCCTTAGCGAAAGGCTTCTTGAAGGGAAAGTTGTAACTCTGTGAGATGAATTCAAAGAACACAGAGCAGTTTCTCAGAAAGCTTCTTTCCAGTTTTGAACGGAAGATATTTCCTTTTTCACCATAGCCCTCTATGGGCTTCCAAATATCGCTTTGCCAATTCCACAAGAACAGCCTTAGCGAAAGGCTTCTTGAAGGGAAAGATGTAACTCTGTGAGATGAATTCACAGAACACAGAGCAGTTTCTCAGAAAGCTTCTTTCCAGTTTTGAACGGAAGATATTTCCTTTTTCACCATAGCCCTCTATGGGCTTCCAAATATCCGTTTGCCAATTCCACAAGAACAGCCTTAGCGAAAGGCTTCTTGAAGGGAAAGATGTAACTCTGTGAGATGAATTCACAGAACACAGAGCAGTGTCTCAGAAAGCTTCTTTCCAGTTTTGAACGGAAGATATTTCCTTTTTCACCATAGCCCTCTATGGGCTTCCAAATATCGCTTTGCCAATTCCACAAGAACAGCCTTAGCGAAAGGCTTCTTGAAGGGAAAGATGTAACTCTGTGAGATGAATTCACAGAACACAGAGCAGTTTCTCAGAAAGCTTCTTTCCAGTTTTGAACGGAAGATATTTCCCTTTTCACCATAGCCCTCTATGGGCTTCCAAATATCCCTTTGCCAATTCCACAAGAACAACCTTAGCGAAAGGCTTCTTGAAGGGAAAGATGTAACTCTGTGAGATGAATTCACAGAACACAGAGCAGTTTCTCAGAAAGCTTCTTTCCAGTTTTGAACGGAAGATATTTCCTTTTTCACCATAGCCCTCTAGGGGCTTCCAAATATCCCTTTGCCAATTCCACAAAAACAGCCTTAGCGAAAGGCTTCTTGAAGGGAAAGATGTAACTCTGTGAGATGAATTCACAGAACACAGAGCAGTTTCTCAGAAAGCTTCTTTCCAGTTTTGAACGGAAGATATTTCCTTTTTCACCATAACCCTCTATGGGCTTCCAAATATCCCTTTGCCAATTCCACAAGAACAGCCTTAGCGAAAGGCTTCTTGAAGGGAAAGATGTAACTCTGTGAGATGAATTCACAGAACACAGAGCAGTTTCTCAGAAAGCTTCTTTCCAGTTTTGAACGGAAGATATTTCCTTTTTCACCATAGCCCTCTATGGGCTTCCAAATATCCCTTTGCCAATTCCACAAGAACAACCTTAGCGAAAGGCTTCTTGAAGGGAAAGATGTAACTCTGTGAGATGAATTCACTGAACACAGAGCAGTGTCTCAGAAAGCTTCTTTCCAGTTTTGAACGGAAGATACTTCCTTTTTCACCATAGCCCTCTGTGGGCTTCCAAATATCGCTTTGCCAATTCCACAAGAACAGCCTTAGCGAAAGGCTTCTTGAAGGGAAAGATGTAACTCTGTGAGATGAATTCACAGAACCCAGAGCAGTTTCTCAGAAAGCTTCTTTCCAGTTTTTAATGGAAGATATTTCCTTTTTCACCATAGCCCTCTATGGGCTTCCAAATATCCCTTTGCCAATTCCACAAGAACAGCCTTAGCGAAAGGCTTCTTGAAGGGAAAGATGTATCTCTGTGAGATGAATTCACAGAACACAGAGCAGTTTCTCAGAAAGCTTCTTTCCAGTTTTTAACGGAAGATATTTCCTTTTTCACCATAGGCCTCTATGGGCATCCAAATATCCCTTTGCCAATTCCACAAGAACAGCCTTAGCGAAAGGCTTCTTGAAGGGAAAGATGTAACTCTGTGAGATGAATTCACAGAACACAGAGCAGTGTCTCAGAAAGCTTCTTTCCAGTTTTGAACGGAAGATATTTCCTTTTTCACCATAGCCCTCTATGGGCTTCCAAATATCCCTTTGCCAATTCCACAAGAACAGCCTTAGCGAAAGGCTTCTTGAAGGGAAAGATGTAACTCTGTGAGATGAATTCACAGAACACAGAGCAGTTTCTCAGAAAGCTTCTTTCCAGTTTTTAACTTAAGATATTTCCTTTTTCACCATAGGCCTCTATGGGCATCCAAATATCCCTTTGCCAATTCCACAAGAACAGCCTTAGCGAAAGGCTTCTTAAAGGGAAAGATGTAACTCTGTGAGATGAATTCACAGAACACAGAGCAGTTTCTCAGAAAGCTTCTTTCCAGTTTTGAACGGAAGATATTTCCTTTTTCACCATAGCCCTCTATGGGCTTCCAAATATCCCTTTGCCAATTCCACAAGAACAGCCTTATCGAAAAGGCTTCTTGAAGGGAAAGATGTAACTCTGTGAGATGAATTAACAGAACACAGAGCAGTTTCTCAGAAAGCTTCTTTCTAGTTTTTAACTTAAGATATTTCCTTTTTCACCATAGGCCTCTAGGGGCATCCAAATATCCCTTTGCCAATTCCACAAGAACAGCCTTAGCGAAAGGCTTCTTGAAGAGAAAGATGTAACTCTGTGAGATGAATTCACAGAACACAGAGCAGTTTCTCAGAAAGCTTCTTTCCAGTTTTGAACCGAAGATATTTCCTTTTTCACCATAGCCGTCTATGGGCTTCCAAATATCGCTTTGCCAATTCCACAAGAACAGCCTTAGCGAAAGGCTTCTTGAAGGGAAAGATGTAACTCTGTGAGATGAATTCACAGAACACAGAGCAGTTTCTCAGAAAGCTTCTTTCCAGTTTTGAACGGAAGATATTTCCTTTTTCACCATAGCCTTCTATGGGCTTCCAAATATCCCTTTGCCAATTCCACAAGAACAGCCTGAGCGAAAGGCTTCTTGAAGGGAAAGATGTAACTCTGTGAGATGAATTCACAGAACACAGAGCAGTTTCTCAGAAAGCTTCTTTCCAGTTTTGAACGGAAGATATTTCCTTTTTCACCATAGCCCTCTATGGGCTTCCAAATATCCCTTTGCCAATTCCACAAGAACAGCCTTAGCGAAAGGCTTCGTGAAGGGAAAGATGTAACTCTGTGAGATGAATTCACAGAACACAGAGCAGTTTCTCAGAAAGCTTCTTTCCAGTTTTGAACGGAAGATATTTACTTTTTCACCATAGCCCTCTATGGGCTTCCAAATATCCCTTTGCCAATTCCACAAGAACAGACTTAGCGAAAGGCTTCTTGAAGGGAAAGATGTAACTCTGTGAGATGAATTCACAGAACACAGAGCAGTTTCTCAGAAAGGTTCTTTCCAGTTTTGAACGGAAGATATTTCCTTTTTCAGCATAGCCGTCTATGGGCTTCCAAATATCCCTTTGCCAATTCCACAAGAACAGCCTTAGCGAAAGGCTTCTTGAAGGGAAAGATGTAACTCTGTGAGATGAATTCACAGAACACAGAGCAGTTTCTCAGAAAGCTTCTTTCCAGTTTTGAACGGAAGATATTTCCTTTTTCACCATAGCCCTCTAGGGGCTTCCAAATATCCCTTTGCCAATTCCACAAAAACAGCCTTAGCGAAAGGCTTCTTGAAGGGAAAGATGTAACTCTGTGAGATGAATTCACAGAACACAGAGCAGTGTCTCAGAAAGCTTCTTTCCAGTTTTGAACGGAAGATATTTCCTTTTTCACCATATCCCTCTATGTTCTTCCAAATATCCCTTTGCCAATTCCACAAGAACAGCCTTAGCGAAAGGCTTCTTGAAGGGAAAGATGTAACTCTGTGAGATGAATTCACAGAACACAGAGCAGTTTCTCAGAAAGCTTCTTTCCAGTTTTGAACGGAAGATATTTCCTTTTTCACCATAGCCCTCTACGGGCTTCCAAATATCCCTTTGCCAATTCCACAAGAACAACCTTAGCGAAATGCTTCTTGAAGGGAAAGATGTAACTCTGCGAGATGAATTCACAGAACACAGAGCAGTTTCTCAGAAAGCTTCTTTCCAGTTTTGAACGGAAGATATTTCCTTTTTCACCATAGCCCTCTACGGGCTTCCAAATATCCCTTTGGCAATTCCACAAGAACAGCCTTAGCGAAAGGCTTCTTGAAGGGAAAGATGTAACTCTGTGAGATGAATTCACAGAACACAGAGCAGTTTCTCAGAAAGGTTCTTTCCAGTTTTGAACGGAAGATATTTCCTTTTTCACCATAGCCCTCTAAGGGCATCCAAATATCCCTTTGCCAATTCCACAAGAACAACCTTAGCGAAATGCTTCTTGAAGGGAAAGATGTAACTCTGCGAGATGAATTCACAGAACACAGAGCAGTTTCTCAGAAAGCTTCTTTCCAGTTTTTAACGGAAGATATTTCCTTTTTCACCATAGCCCTCTACGGGCTTCCAAATATCCCTTTGCCAATTCCACAAGAACAGCCTTAGCGAAAGGCTTCTTGAAGGGAAAGATGTAACTCTGTGAGATGAATTCACAGAACACAGAGCAGTGTCTCAGAAAGCTTCTTTCCAGTTTTGAACGGAAGATATTTCCTTTTTCACCATAGCCCTCTATGGGCTTCCAAATATCCCTTTGCCAATTCCACAAGAACAGCCTTAGCGAAAGGCTTCTTGAAGGGAAAGATGTAACTCTGTGAGATGAATTCACAGAACACAGAGCAGTTTCTCAGAAAGCTTCTTTCCAGTTTTTAACTTAAGATATTTCCTTTTTCACCATAGGCCTCTATGGGCATCCAAATATCCCTTTGCCAATTCCACAAGAACAGCCTTAGCGAAAGGCTTCTTGAAGGGATAGATGTAACTCTCTGAGATGAATTCACAGAACACAGAGCAGTTTCTCAGAAAGCTTCTTTCCAGTTTTGAACGGAAGATATTTCCTTTTTCACCATAGCCCTCCATGGGCTTCCAAATATCCCTTTGCCAATTCCACAAGAACAGCCTTAGCGAAAGGCTTCTTGAAGGGAAAGATGTAACTCTGTGAGATGAATTAACAGAACACAGAGCAGTTTCTCAGAAAGCTTCTTTCCAGTTTTGAACGGAAGATATTTCCTTTTTCACCATAGGCCTCTATGGGATTCCAAATACCCCTTTGCCAATTCCACAAGAACAGCCTTAGCGAAAGGCTTCTTGAAGGGAAAGATGTAACTCTGTGAGATGAATTAACAGAACACAGAGAAGTTTCTCAGAAGGCTTCTTTCCGGTTTTGAACGGAAGATATTTACTTTTCCACCATAGACCTCTATGGGCTTCCGAATATCCCTTTGCCAATTCCACAAGAACAGCCTTAGCGAAAGGCTTCTTGAAGGGAAAGATGTAACTCTGTGAGATGAATTCACAGAACACAGAGCAGTTTCTCAGAAAGCTTCTTTCCAGTTTTGAACGGAAGATATTTCCTTTTTCACCATAGCCGTCTATGGGCTTCCAAATATCCCGTTGCCAATTAAACAAGAACAGCCTTAGCCAAAGGCTTCTTGAAGCGAAAGATGTAACTCTGTCAGATGATTTAACAGAACACAGAGCAGTTTCTCAGAAAGCTTCTTTCCAGTTTTGAACGAAAGATATTTCCTTTTTCAGAATAGCACTCTATGGGCTTCCAAATATCCCTTTGCCAATTCCACAAGAACAGCCTTAGCGAAAGGCTTCTTGAAGGGAAAGATGTAACTCTGTGAGATGAATTCACAGAACACAGAGCAGTTTCTCAGAAAGCTTCTTTCCAGTTTGAACGGAAGATATTTCCTTTTTCACCATAGCCCTCTAAGGGCTTCCAAATATCCCTTTGCCAATTCCACAAGAACAGACTTAGCGAAAGGCTTCTTGAAGGGAAAGATGTAACTCTGTGAGATGAATTCACAGAACACAGAGCAGTTTCTCAGAAAGCTTCTTTCCAGTTTTGAACGGAAGATATTTCCCTTTTCACCATAGCCCTCTATGGGCTTCCAAATATCCCTTTGCCAATTCCACAAGAACAACCTTAGCGAAAGGCTTCTTGAAGGGAAAGATGTAACTCTGTGAGATGAATTCACAGAACACAGAGCAGTTTCTCAGAAAGCTTCTTTCCAGTTTTGAACGGAAGATATTTCCTTTTTCACCATAGCCCTCTATGGGCTTCCAAATATCCCTTTGCCAATTCCACAAGAACAACCTTAGCGAAATGCTTCTTGAAGGGAAAGATGTAACTCTGCGAGATGAATTCACAGAACACAGAGCAGTTTCTCAGAAAGCTTCTTTCTAGTTTTTAACTTAAGATATTTCCTTTTTCACCATAGGCCTCTAGGGGCATCCAAATATCCCTTTGCCAATTCCACAAGAACAGCCTTAGCGAAAGGCTTCTTGAAGAGAAAGATGTAACTCTGTGAGATGAATTCACAGAACACAGAGCAGTTTCTCAGAAAGCTTCTTTCCAGTTTTGAACCGAAGATATTTCCTTTTTCACCATAGCCGTCTATGGGCTTCCAAATATCGCTTTGCCAATTCCACAAGAACAGCCTTAGCGAAAGGCTTCTTGAAGGGAAAGATGTAACTCTGTGAGATGAATTCACAGAACACAGAGCAGTTTCTCAGAAAGCTTCTTTCCAGTTTTGAACGGAAGATATTTCCTTTTTCACCATAGCCTTCTATGGGCTTCCAAATATCCCTTTGCCAATTCCACAAGAACAGCCTGAGCGAAAGGCTTCTTGAAGGGAAAGATGTAACTCTGTGAGATGAATTCACAGAACACAGAGCAGTTTCTCAGAAAGATTCTTTCCAGTTTTGAACGGAAGATATTTCCTTTTTCACCATAGCCCTCTATGGGCTTCCAAATATCCCTTTGCCAATTCCACAAGAACAGCCTTAGCGAAAGGCTTCGTGAAGGGAAAGATGTAACTCTGTGAGATGAATTCACAGAACACAGAGCAGTTTCTCAGAAAGCTTCTTTCCAGTTTTGAACGGAAGATATTTACTTTTTCACCATAGCCCTCTATGGGCTTCCAAATATCCCTTTGCCAATTCCACAAGAACAGCCTTAGCGAAAGGCTTCTTGAAGGGAAAGATGTAACTCTGTGAGATGAATTCACAGAACACAGAGCAGTTTCTCAGAAAGGTTCTTTCCAGTTTTGAACGGAAGATATTTCCTTTTTCAGCATAGCCGTCTATGGGCTTCCAAATATCCCTTTGCCAATTCCACAAGAACAGCCTTAGCGAAAGGCTTCTTGAAGGGAAAGATGTAACTCTGTGAGATGAATTCACAGAACACAGAGCAGTTTCTCAGAAAGCTTCTTTCCAGTTTTGAACGGAAGATATTTCCTTTTTCACCATAGCCCTCTATGGGCTTCCAAATATCCCTTTGCCAATTCCACAAGAACAGCCTTAGCGAAAGGCTTCTTGAAGGGAAAGATGTAACTCTGTGAGATGAATTCACAGAACACAGAGCAGTTTCTCAGAAAGCTTCTTTCCAGTTTTGAACGGAAGATATTTCCTTTTTCACCATAGCCCTCTACGGGCTTCCAAATATCCCTTTGCCAATTCCACAAGAACAACCTTAGCGAAATGCTTCTTGAAGGGAAAGATGTAACTCTGCGAGATGAATTCACAGAACACAGAGCAGTTTCTCAGAAAGCTTCTTTCCAGTTTTGAACGGAAGATATTTCCTTTTTCACCATAGCCCTCTACGGGCTTCCAAATATCCCTTTGGCAATTCCACAAGAACAACCTTAGCGAAATGCTTCTTGAAGGGAAAGATGTAACTCTGCGAGATGAATTCACAGAACACAGAGCAGTTTCTCAGAAAGCTTCTTTCCAGTTTTGAACGGAAGATATTTCCTTTTTCACCATAGCCCTCTACGGGCTTCCAAATATCCCTTTGGCAATTCCACAAGAACAGCCTTAGCGAAAGGCTTCTTGAAGGGAAAGATGTAACTCTGTGAGATGAATTCACAGAACACAGAGCAGTTTCTCAGAAAGGTTCTTTCCAGTTTTGAACGGAAGATATTTCCTTTTTCACCATAGCCCTCTAAGGGCTTCCAAATATCCCTTTGCCAATTCCACAAGAACAACCTTAGCGAAATGCTTCTTGAAGGGAAAGATGTAACTCTGCGAGATGAATTCACAGAACACAGAGCAGTTTCTCAGAAAGCTTCTTTCCAGTTTTTAACGGAAGATATTTCCTTTTTCACCATAGCCCTCTACGGGCTTCCAAATATCCCTTTGCCAATTCCACAAGAACAGCCTTAGCGAAAGGCTTCTTGAAGGGAAAGATGTAACTCTGTGAGATGAATTCACAGAACACAGAGCAGTTTCTCAGAAAGCTTCTTTCCAGTTTTGAACGGAAGATATTTCCTTTTTCACCATAGCCCTCTATGGGCTTCCAAATATCCCTTTGCCAATTCCACAAGAACAGCCTTAGCGAAAGGCTTCTTGAAGGGAAAGATGTAACTCTGTGAGATGAATTCACAGAACACAGAGCAGTTTCTCAGAAAGCTTCTTTCCAGTTTTTAACTTAAGATATTTCCTTTTTCACCATAGGCCTCTATGGGCATCCAAATATCCCTTTGCCAATTCCACAAGAACAGCCTTAGCGAAAGGCTTCTTGAAGGGATAGATGTAACTCTCTGAGATGAATTCACAGAACACAGAGCAGTTTCTCAGAAAGCTTCTTTCCAGTTTTGAACGGAAGATATTTCCTTTTTCACCATAGCCCTCCATGGGCTTCCAAATATCCCTTTGCCAATTCCACAAGAACAGCCTTAGCGAAAGGCTTCTTGAAGGGAAAGATGTAACTCTGTGAGATGAATTAACAGAACACAGAGCAGTTTCTCAGAAAGCTTCTTTCCAGTTTTGAACGGAAGATATTTCCTTTTTCACCATAGGCCTCTATGGGATTCCAAATACCCCTTTGCCAATTCCACAAGAACAGCCTTAGCGAAAGGCTTCTTGAAGGGAAAGATGTAACTCTGTGAGATGAATTAACAGAACACAGAGCAGTTTCTCAGAAGGCTTCTTTCCGGTTTTCAACGGAAGATATTTACTTTTCCACCATAGACCTCTATGGGCTTCCGAATATCCCTTTGCCAATTCCACAAGAGCAGCCTTAGCGAAAGGCTTCTTGAAGGGAAAGATGTAACTCTGTGAGATGAATTCACAGAACACAGAGCAGTTTCTCAGAAAGCTTCTTTCCAGTTTTGAACGGAAGATATTTCCTTTTTCACCATAGCCGTCTATGGGCTTCCAAATATCCCGTTGCCAATTAAACAAGAACAGCCTTAGCCAAAGGCTTCTTGAAGGGAAAGATGTAACTCTGTCAGATGATTTAACAGAACACAGAGCAGTTTCTCAGAAAGCTTCTTTCCAGTTTTGAACGAAAGATATTTCCTTTTTCAGAATAGCACTCTATGGGCTTCCAAATATCCCTTTGCCAATTCCACAAGAACAGCCTTAGCGAAAGGCTTCTTGAAGGGAAAGATGTAACTCTGTGAGATGAATTCACAGAACACAGAGCAGTTTCTCAGAAAGCTTCTTTCCAGTTTGAACGGAAGATATTTCCTTTTTCACCATAGCCCTCTAAGGGCTTCCAAATATCCCTTTGCCAATTCCACAAGAACAGACTTAGCGAAAGGCTTCTTGAAGGGAAAGATGTAACTCTGTGAGATGAATTCACAGAACACAGAGCAGTTTCTCAGAAAGCTTCTTTCCAGTTTTGAACGGAAGATATTTCCCTTTTCACCATACCCCTCTATGGGCTTCCAAATATCCCTTTGCCAATTCCACAAGAACAGCCTTAGCGAAAGGCTTCTTGAAGGGAAAGATGTAACTCTGTGAGATGAATTCACAGAACACAGAGCAGTTTCTCAGAAAGGTTCTTTCCAGTTTTGAACGGAAGATATTTCCTTTTTCAGCATAGCCGTCTATGGGCTTCCAAATATCCCTTTGCCAATTCCACAAGAACAGCCTTAGCGAAAGGCTTCTTGAAGGGAAAGATGTAACTCTGTGAGATGAATTCACAGAACACAGAGCAGTTTCTCAGAAAGCTTCTTTCCAGTTTTGAACGGAAGATATTTCCTTTTTCACCATAGCCCTCTATGGGCTTCCAAATATCCCTTTGCCAATTCCACAAGAACAGCCTTAGCGAAAGGCTTCTTGAAGGGAAAGATGTAACTCTGTGAGATGAATTCACAGAACACAGAGCAGTTTCTCAGAAAGCTTCTTTCCAGTTTTGAACGGAAGATATTTCCTTTTTCACCATAGCCCTCTACGGGCTTCCAAATATCCCTTTGCCAATTCCACAAGAACAACCTTAGCGAAATGCTTCTTGAAGGGAAAGATGTAACTCTGCGAGATGAATTCACAGAACACAGAGCAGTTTCTCAGAAAGCTTCTTTCCAGTTTTGAACGGAAGATATTTCCTTTTTCACCATAGCCCTCTACGGGCTTCCAAATATCCCTTTGGCAATTCCACAAGAACAGCCTTAGCGAAAGGCTTCTTGAAGGGAAAGATGTAACTCTGTGAGATGAATTCACAGAACACAGAGCAGTTTCTCAGAAAGGTTCTTTCCAGTTTTGAACGGAAGATATTTCCTTTTTCACCATAGCCCTCTAAGGGCTTCCAAATATCCCTTTGCCAATTCCACAAGAACAACCTTAGCGAAATGCTTCTTGAAGGGAAAGATGTAACTCTGCGAGATGAATTCACAGAACACAGAGCAGTTTCTCAGAAAGCTTCTTTCCAGTTTTTAACGGAAGATATTTCCTTTTTCACCATAGCCCTCTACGGGCTTCCAAATATCCCTTTGCCAATTCCGCAAGAACAGCCTTAGCGAAAGGCTTCTTGAAGGGAAAGATGTAACTCTGTGAGATGAATTCACAGAACACAGAGCAGTGTCTCAGAAAGCTTCTTTCCAGTTTTGAACGGAAGATATTTCCTTTTTCACCATAGCCCTCTATGGGCTTCCAAATATCCCTTTGCCAATTCCACAAGAACAGCCTTAGCGAAAGGCTTCTTGAAGGGAAAGATGTAACTCTGTGAGATGAATTCACAGAACACAGAGCAGTTTCTCAGAAAGCTTCTTTCCAGTTTTTAACTTAAGATATTTCCTTTTTCACCATAGGCCTCTATGGGCATCCAAATATCCCTTTGCCAATTCCACAAGAACAGCCTTAGCGAAAGGCTTCTTGAAGGGAAAGATGTAACTCTGTGAGATGAATTCACAGAACACAGAGTAGTTTCTCAGAAAGCTTCTTTCCAGTTTTGAACGGAAGATATTTCCTTTTTCACCATAGCCCTCCATGGGCTTCCAAATATCCCTTTGCCAATTCCACAAGAACAGCCTTAGCGAAAGGCTTCTTGAAGGGAAAGATGTAACTCTGTGAGATGAATTAACAGAACACAGAGCAGTTTCTCAGAAAGCTTCTTTCCAGTTTTTGAACGGAAGATATTTCCTTTTTCACCATAGGCCTCTATGGGATTCCAAATACCCCTTTGCCAATTCCACAAGAACAGCCTTAGCGAAAGGCTTCTTGAAGGGAAAGATGTAACTCTGTGAGATGAATTAACAGAACACAGAGCAGTTTCTCAGAAGGCTTCTTTCCGGTTTTGAACGGAAGATATTTACTTTTCCACCATAGACCTCTATGGGCTTCCGAATATCCCTTTGCCAATTCCACAAGAACAGCCTTAGCGAAAGGCTTCTTGAAGGGAAAGATGTAACTCTGTGAGATGAATTCACAGAACACAGAGCAGTTTCTCAGAAAGCTTCTTTCCAGTTTTGAACGGAAGATATTTCCTTTTTCACCATAGCCGTCTATGGGCTTCCAAATATCCCGTTGCCAATTAAACAAGAACAGCCTTAGCCAAAGGCTTCTTGAAGGGAAAGATGTAACTCTGTCAGATGATTTAACAGAACACAGAGCAGTTTCTCAGAAAGCTTCTTTCCAGTTTTGAACGAAAGATATTTCCTTTTTCAGAATAGCACTCTATGGGCTTCCAAATATCCCTTTGCCAATTCCACAAGAACAGCCTTAGCGAAAGGCTTCTTGAAGGGAAAGATGTAACTCTGTGAGATGAATTCACAGAACACAGAGCAGTTTCTCAGAAAGCTTCTTTCCAGTTTGAACGGAAGATATTTCCTTTTTCACCATAGCCCTCTAAGGGCTTCCAAATATCCCTTTGCCAATTCCACAAGAACAGACTTAGCGAAAGGCTTCTTGAAGGGAAAGATGTAACTCTGTGAGATGAATTCACAGAACACAGAGCAGTTTCTCAGAAAGCTTCTTTCCAGTTTTGAACGGAAGATATTTCCCTTTTCACCATAGCCCTCTATGGGCTTCCAAATATCCCTTTGCCAATTCCACAAGAACAACCTTAGCGAAAGGCTTCTTGAAGGGAAAGATGTAACTCTGTGAGATGAATTCACAGAACACAGAGCAGTTTCTCAGAAAGCTTCTTTCCAGTTTTTGAACGGAAGATATTTCCTTTTTCACCATAGCCCTCTATGGGCTTCCAAATATCCCTTTGCCAATTCCACAAGAACAACCTTAGCGAAATGCTTCTTGAAGGGAAAGATGTAACTCTGCGAGATGAATTCACAGAACACAGAGCAGTTTCTCAGAAAGCTTCTTTCCAGTTTTGAACGGAAGATATTTCCTTTTTCACCATAGCCCTCTACGGGCTTCCAAATATCCCTTTGCCAATTCCACAAGAACAGCCTTAGCGAAAGGCTTCTTGAAGGGAAAGATGTAACTCTGTGAGATGAATTCACTGAACACAGAGCAGTGTCTCAGAAAGCTTCTTTCCAGTTTTTGAACGGAAGATACTTCCTTTTTCACCATAGCCCTCTGTGGGGTTCCAAATATCGCTTTGCCAATTCCACAAGAACAGCCTTAGCGAAAGGCTTCTTGAAGGGAAAGATGTAACTCTGTGAGATGAATTCACAGAACCCAGAGCAGTTTCTCAGAAAGCTTCTTTCCAGTTTTTAATGGAAGATATTTCCTTTTTCACCATAGCCCTCTATGGGCTTCCAAATATCCCTTTGCCAATTCCACAAGAACAGCCTTAGCGAAAGGCTTCTTGAAGGGAAAGATGTATCTCTGTGAGATGAATTCACAGAACACAGAGCAGTTTCTCAGAAAGCTTCTTTCCAGTTTTTAACGGAAGATATTTCCTTTTTAACCATAGGCCTCTATGGGCATCCAAATATCCCTTTGCCAATTCCACAAGAACAGCCTTAGCGAAAGGCTTCTTGAAGGGAAAGATGTAACTCTGTGAGATGAATTCACAGAACACAGAGCAGTTTCTCAGAAAGCTTCTTTCCAGTTTTGAACGGAAGATATTTCCTTTTTCACCATAGCCCTCTATGGGCTTCCAAATATCCCTTTGCCAATTCCACAAGAACAGCCTTAGCGAAAGGCTTCTTGAAGGGAAAGATGTAACTCTGTGAGATGAATTCACAGAACACAGAGCAGTTTCTCAGAAAGCTTCTTTCCAGTTTTTAACTTAAGATATTTCCTTTTTCACCATAGGCCTCTATGGGCATCCAAATATCCCTTTGCCAATTCCACAAGAACAGCCTTAGCGAAAGGCTTCTTGAAGGGAAAGATGTAACTCTGTGAGATGAATTCACAGAACACAGAGCAGTTTCTCAGAAAGCTTCTTTCCAGTTTTGAACGGAAGATATTTCCTTTTTCACCATAGCCTTCTATGGGCTTCCAAATATCCCTTTGCCAATTCCACAAGAACAGCCTGAGCGAAAGGCTTCTTGAAGGGAAAGATGTAACTCTGTGAGATGAATTCACAGAACACAGAGCAGTTTCTCAGAAAGATTCTTTCCAGTTTTGAACGGAAGATATTTCCTTTTTCACCATAGCCCTCTATGGGCTTCCAAATATCCCTTTGCCAATTCCACAAGAACAGCCTTAGCGAAAGGCTTCGTGAAGGGAAAGATGTAACTCTGTGAGATGAATTCACAGAACACAGAGCAGTTTCTCAGAAAGCTTCTTTCCAGTTTTGAACGGAAGATATTTACTTTTTCACCATAGCCCTCTATGGGCTTCCAAATATCCCTTTGCCAATTCCACAAGAACAGCCTTAGCGAAAGGCTTCTTGAAGGGAAAGATGTAACTCTGTGAGATGAATTCACAGAACACAGAGCAGTTTCTCAGAAAGGTTCTTTCCAGTTTTGAACGGAAGATATTTCCTTTTTCAGCATAGCCGTCTATGGGCTTCCAAATATCCCTTTGCCAATTCCACAAGAACAGCCTTAGCGAAAGGCTTCTTGAAGGGAAAGATGTAACTCTGTGAGATGAATTCACAGAACACAGAGCAGTTTCTCAGAAAGCTTCTTTCCAGTTTTGAACGGAAGATATTTCCTTTTTCACCATAGCCCTCTAGGGGCTTCCAAATATCCCTTTGCCAATTCCACAAAAACAGCCTTAGCGAAAGGCTTCTTGAAGGGAAAGATGTAACTCTGTGAGATGAATTCACAGAACACAGAGCAGTTTCTCAGAAAGCTTCTTTCCAGTTTTGAACGGAAGATATTTCCTTTTTCACCATATCCCTCTATGGGCTTCCAAATATCCCTTTGCCAATTCCACAAGAACAGCCTTATCGAAAGGCTTCTTGAAGGGAAAGATGTAACTCTGTGAGATGAATTCACAGAACACAGAGCAGTTTCTCAGAAAGCTTCTTTCCAGTTTTGAACGGAAGATATTTCCTTTTTCACCATAGCCCTCTACGGGCTTCCAAATATCCCTTTGCCAATTCCACAAGAACAACCTTAGCGAAATGCTTCTTGAAGGGAAAGATGTAACTCTGCGAGATGAATTCACAGAACACAGAGCAGTTTCTCAGAAAGCTTCTTTCCAGTTTTGAACGGAAGATATTTCCTTTTTCACCATAGCCCTCTACGGGCTTCCAAATATCCCTTTGCCAATTCCACAAGAACAGCCTTAGCGAAAGGCTTCTTGAAGGGAAAGATGTAACTCTGTGAGATGAATTCACAGAACACAGAGCAGTGTCTCAGAAAGCTTCTTTCCAGTTTTGAACGGAAGATATTTCCTTTTTCACCATAGCCCTCTATGGGCTTCCAAATATCGCATTGCCAATTCCACAAGAACAGCCTTAGCGAAAGGCTTCTTGAAGGGAAAGATGTAACTCTGTGAGATGAATTCACAGAACACAGAGCAGTTTCTCAGAAAGCTTCTTTCCAGTTTTGAACGGAAGATAATTCCTTTTTCACCATCGGCGTCTAAGAGCTTCGAAATATCCCTTTGCCAATTCCACAAGAACAGCCTTAGCGAAAGGCTTCTTGAAGGGAAAGATGTAACTGTGAGATGAATTAACAGAACACAGAGCAGTTTCTCAGAAAGCTTCTTTCCAGTTTTGAACGGAAGATATTTCCTTTTTCACCATATACCTCTATGGGCTTCCAAATATCGCTTTGCCAATTCCACAAGAACAGCCTTAGCGAAAGGCTTCTTGAAGGGAAAGATGTACCTCTGTGAGATGAATTAACAAAACACAGAGCAGTTTCTCAGAAAGCTTCTTTCCAGTTTTGAACGGAAGATATTTCCTTTTTCACCATAGCCGTCTATGGCCTTCCAAATATCTCTTTGCCAATTCCACAAGAACAGCCTTAGCGAAAGGCTTCTTGAAGGGAAAGATGTAACTCTGTGAGATGAATTAACAGAACACAGAGCAGTTTTCTCAGAAATCTTCTTTCCAGTTTTGAACGGAAGATATTTCCTTTTTCACCATAGCCCTCTAGGGGCTTCCAAATATCCCTTTGCCAATTCCACAAAAACAGCCTTAGCGAAAGGCTTCTTGAAGGGAAAGATGTAACTCTGTGAGATGAATTCACAGAACACAGAGCAGTTTCTCAGAAAGCTTCTTTCCAGTTTTGAACGGAAGATATTTCCTTTTTCACCATAACCCTCTATGGGCTTCCAAATATCCCTTTGCCAATTCCACAAGAACAGCCTTAGCGAAAGGCTTCTTGAAGGGAAAGATGTAACTCTGTGAGATGAATTCACAGAACACAGAGCAGTTTTCTCAGAAAGCTTCTTTCCAGTTTTGAACGGAAGATATTTCCTTTTTCACCATAGCCCTCTATGGGCTTCCAAATATCCCTTTGCCAATTCCACAAGAACAACCTTAGCGAAAGGCTTCTTGAAGGGAAAGATGTAACTCTGTGAGATGAATTCACTGAACACAGAGCAGTGTCTCAGAAAGCTTCTTTCCAGTTTTGAACGGAAGATACTTCCTTTTTCACCATAGCCCTCTGTGGGCTTCCAAATATCGCTTTGCCAATTCCACAAGAACAGCCTTAGCGAAAGGCTTCTTGAAGGGAAAGATGTAACTCTGTGAGATGAATTCACAGAACCCAGAGCAGTTTCTCAGAAAGCTTCTTTCCAGTTTTTAATGGAAGATATTTCCTTTTTCACCATAGCCCTCTATGGGCTTCCAAATATCCCTTTGCCAATTCCACAAGAACAGCCTTAGCGAAAGGCTTCTTGAAGGGAAAGATGTATCTCTGTGAGATGAATTCACAGAACACAGAGCAGTTTCTCAGAAAGCTTCTTTCCAGTTTTTAACGGAAGATATTTCCTTTTTCACCATAGGCCTCTATGGGCATCCAAATATCCCTTTGCCAATTCCACAAGAACAGCCTTAGCGAAAGGCTTCTTGAAGGGAAAGATGTAACTCTGTGAGATGAATTCACAGAACACAGAGCAGTGTCTCAGAAAGCTTCTTTCCAGTTTTGAACGGAAGATATTTCCTTTTTCACCATAGCCCTCTATGGGCTTCCAAATATCCCTTTGCCAATTCCACAAGAACAGCCTTAGCGAAAGGCTTCTTGAAGGGAAAGATGTAACTCTGTGAGATGAATTCACAGAACACAGAGCAGTTTCTCAGAAAGCTTCTTTCCAGTTTTTAACTTAAGATATTTCCTTTTTCACCATAGGCCTCTATGGGCATCCAAATATCCCTTTGCCAATTCCACAAGAACAGCCTTAGCGAAAGGCTTCTTAAAGGGAAAGATGTAACTCTGTGAGATGAATTCACAGAACACAGAGCAGTTTCTCAGAAAGCTTCTTTCCAGTTTTGAACGGAAGATATTTCCTTTTTCACCATAGCCCTCTATGGGCTTCCAAATATCCCTTTGCCAATTCCACAAGAACAGCCTTATCGAAAAGGCTTCTTGAAGGGAAAGATGTAACTCTGTGAGATGAATTAACAGAACACAGAGCAGTTTCTCAGAAAGCTTCTTTCTAGTTTTTAACTTAAGATATTTCCTTTTTCACCATAGGCCTCTAGGGGCATCCAAATATCCCTTTGCCAATTCCACAAGAACAGCCTTAGCGAAAGGCTTCTTGAAGAGAAAGATGTAACTCTGTGAGATGAATTCACAGAACACAGAGCAGTTTCTCAGAAAGCTTCTTTCCAGTTTTGAACCGAAGATATTTCCTTTTTCACCATAGCCGTCTATGGGCTTCCAAATATCGCTTTGCCAATTCCACAAGAACAGCCTTAGCGAAAGGCTTCTTGAAGGGAAAGATGTAACTCTGTGAGATGAATTCACAGAACACAGAGCAGTTTCTCAGAAAGCTTCTTTCCAGTTTTGAACGGAAGATATTTCCTTTTTCACCATAGCCTTCTATGGGCTTCCAAATATCCCTTTGCCAATTCCACAAGAACAGCCTGAGCGAAAGGCTTCTTGAAGGGAAAGATGTAACTCTGTGAGATGAATTCACAGAACACAGAGCAGTTTCTCAGAAAGCTTCTTTCCAGTTTTGAACGGAAGATATTTCCTTTTTCACCATAGCCCTCTATGGGCTTCCAAATATCCCTTTGCCAATTCCACAAGAACAGCCTTAGCGAAAGGCTTCGTGAAGGGAAAGATGTAACTCTGTGAGATGAATTCACAGAACACAGAGCAGTTTCTCAGAAAGCTTCTTTCCAGTTTTGAACGGAAGATATTTACTTTTTCACCATAGCCCTCTATGGGCTTCCAAATATCCCTTTGCCAATTCCACAAGAACAGACTTAGCGAAAGGCTTCTTGAAGGGAAAGATGTAACTCTGTGAGATGAATTCACAGAACACAGAGCAGTTTCTCAGAAAGGTTCTTTCCAGTTTTGAACGGAAGATATTTCCTTTTTCAGCATAGCCGTCTATGGGCTTCCAAATATCCCTTTGCCAATTCCACAAGAACAGCCTTAGCGAAAGGCTTCTTGAAGGGAAAGATGTAACTCTGTGAGATGAATTCACAGAACACAGAGCAGTTTCTCAGAAAGCTTCTTTCCAGTTTTGAACGGAAGATATTTCCTTTTTCACCATAGCCCTCTAGGGGCTTCCAAATATCCCTTTGCCAATTCCACAAAAACAGCCTTAGCGAAAGGCTTCTTGAAGGGAAAGATGTAACTCTGTGAGATGAATTCACAGAACACAGAGCAGTGTCTCAGAAAGCTTCTTTCCAGTTTTGAACGGAAGATATTTCCTTTTTCACCATATCCCTCTATGTTCTTCCAAATATCCCTTTGCCAATTCCACAAGAACAGCCTTAGCGAAAGGCTTCTTGAAGGGAAAGATGTAACTCTGTGAGATGAATTCACAGAACACAGAGCAGTTTCTCAGAAAGCTTCTTTCCAGTTTTGAACGGAAGATATTTCCTTTTTCACCATAGCCCTCTACGGGCTTCCAAATATCCCTTTGCCAATTCCACAAGAACAACCTTAGCGAAATGCTTCTTGAAGGGAAAGATGTAACTCTGCGAGATGAATTCACAGAACACAGAGCAGTTTCTCAGAAAGCTTCTTTCCAGTTTTGAACGGAAGATATTTCCTTTTTCACCATAGCCCTCTACGGGCTTCCAAATATCCCTTTGGCAATTCCACAAGAACAGCCTTAGCGAAAGGCTTCTTGAAGGGAAAGATGTAACTCTGTGAGATGAATTCACAGAACACAGAGCAGTTTCTCAGAAAGGTTCTTTCCAGTTTTGAACGGAAGATATTTCCTTTTTCACCATAGCCCTCTAAGGGCATCCAAATATCCCTTTGCCAATTCCACAAGAACAACCTTAGCGAAATGCTTCTTGAAGGGAAAGATGTAACTCTGCGAGATGAATTCACAGAACACAGAGCAGTTTCTCAGAAAGCTTCTTTCCAGTTTTTAACGGAAGATATTTCCTTTTTCACCATAGCCCTCTACGGGCTTCCAAATATCCCTTTGCCAATTCCACAAGAACAGCCTTAGCGAAAGGCTTCTTGAAGGGAAAGATGTAACTCTGTGAGATGAATTCACAGAACACAGAGCAGTGTCTCAGAAAGCTTCTTTCCAGTTTTGAACGGAAGATATTTCCTTTTTCACCATAGCCCTCTATGGGCTTCCAAATATCCCTTTGCCAATTCCACAAGAACAGCCTTAGCGAAAGGCTTCTTGAAGGGAAAGATGTAACTCTGTGAGATGAATTCACAGAACACAGAGCAGTTTCTCAGAAAGCTTCTTTCCAGTTTTTAACTTAAGATATTTCCTTTTTCACCATAGGCCTCTATGGGCATCCAAATATCCCTTTGCCAATTCCACAAGAACAGCCTTAGCGAAAGGCTTCTTGAAGGGATAGATGTAACTCTCTGAGATGAATTCACAGAACACAGAGCAGTTTCTCAGAAAGCTTCTTTCCAGTTTTGAACGGAAGATATTTCCTTTTTCACCATAGCCCTCCATGGGCTTCCAAATATCCCTTTGCCAATTCCACAAGAACAGCCTTAGCGAAAGGCTTCTTGAAGGGAAAGATGTAACTCTGTGAGATGAATTAACAGAACACAGAGCAGTTTCTCAGAAAGCTTCTTTCCAGTTTTGAACGGAAGATATTTCCTTTTTCACCATAGGCCTCTATGGGATTCCAAATACCCCTTTGCCAATTCCACAAGAACAGCCTTAGCGAAAGGCTTCTTGAAGGGAAAGATGTAACTCTGTGAGATGAATTAACAGAACACAGAGAAGTTTCTCAGAAGGCTTCTTTCCGGTTTTGAACGGAAGATATTTACTTTTCCACCATAGACCTCTATGGGCTTCCGAATATCCCTTTGCCAATTCCACAAGAACAGCCTTAGCGAAAGGCTTCTTGAAGGGAAAGATGTAACTCTGTGAGATGAATTCACAGAACACAGAGCAGTTTCTCAGAAAGCTTCTTTCCAGTTTTGAACGGAAGATATTTCCTTTTTCACCATAGCCGTCTATGGGCTTCCAAATATCCCGTTGCCAATTAAACAAGAACAGCCTTAGCCAAAGGCTTCTTGAAGCGAAAGATGTAACTCTGTCAGATGATTTAACAGAACACAGAGCAGTTTCTCAGAAAGCTTCTTTCCAGTTTTGAACGAAAGATATTTCCTTTTTCAGAATAGCACTCTATGGGCTTCCAAATATCCCTTTGCCAATTCCACAAGAACAGCCTTAGCGAAAGGCTTCTTGAAGGGAAAGATGTAACTCTGTGAGATGAATTCACAGAACACAGAGCAGTTTCTCAGAAAGCTTCTTTCCAGTTTGAACGGAAGATATTTCCTTTTTCACCATAGCCCTCTAAGGGCTTCCAAATATCCCTTTGCCAATTCCACAAGAACAGACTTAGCGAAAGGCTTCTTGAAGGGAAAGATGTAACTCTGTGAGATGAATTCACAGAACACAGAGCAGTTTCTCAGAAAGCTTCTTTCCAGTTTTGAACGGAAGATATTTCCCTTTTCACCATAGCCCTCTATGGGCTTCCAAATATCCCTTTGCCAATTCCACAAGAACAACCTTAGCGAAAGGCTTCTTGAAGGGAAAGATGTAACTCTGTGAGATGAATTCACAGAACACAGAGCAGTTTCTCAGAAAGCTTCTTTCCAGTTTTGAACGGAAGATATTTCCTTTTTCACCATAGCCCTCTATGGGCTTCCAAATATCCCTTTGCCAATTCCACAAGAACAACCTTAGCGAAATGCTTCTTGAAGGGAAAGATGTAACTCTGCGAGATGAATTCACAGAACACAGAGCAGTTTCTCAGAAAGCTTCTTTCTAGTTTTTAACTTAAGATATTTCCTTTTTCACCATAGGCCTCTAGGGGCATCCAAATATCCCTTTGCCAATTCCACAAGAACAGCCTTAGCGAAAGGCTTCTTGAAGAGAAAGATGTAACTCTGTGAGATGAATTCACAGAACACAGAGCAGTTTCTCAGAAAGCTTCTTTCCAGTTTTGAACCGAAGATATTTCCTTTTTCACCATAGCCGTCTATGGGCTTCCAAATATCGCTTTGCCAATTCCACAAGAACAGCCTTAGCGAAAGGCTTCTTGAAGGGAAAGATGTAACTCTGTGAGATGAATTCACAGAACACAGAGCAGTTTCTCAGAAAGCTTCTTTCCAGTTTTGAACGGAAGATATTTCCTTTTTCACCATAGCCTTCTATGGGCTTCCAAATATCCCTTTGCCAATTCCACAAGAACAGCCTGAGCGAAAGGCTTCTTGAAGGGAAAGATGTAACTCTGTGAGATGAATTCACAGAACACAGAGCAGTTTCTCAGAAAGATTCTTTCCAGTTTTGAACGGAAGATATTTCCTTTTTCACCATAGCCCTCTATGGGCTTCCAAATATCCCTTTGCCAATTCCACAAGAACAGCCTTAGCGAAAGGCTTCGTGAAGGGAAAGATGTAACTCTGTGAGATGAATTCACAGAACACAGAGCAGTTTCTCAGAAAGCTTCTTTCCAGTTTTGAACGGAAGATATTTACTTTTTCACCATAGCCCTCTATGGGCTTCCAAATATCCCTTTGCCAATTCCACAAGAACAGCCTTAGCGAAAGGCTTCTTGAAGGGAAAGATGTAACTCTGTGAGATGAATTCACAGAACACAGAGCAGTTTCTCAGAAAGGTTCTTTCCAGTTTTGAACGGAAGATATTTCCTTTTTCAGCATAGCCGTCTATGGGCTTCCAAATATCCCTTTGCCAATTCCACAAGAACAGCCTTAGCGAAAGGCTTCTTGAAGGGAAAGATGTAACTCTGTGAGATGAATTCACAGAACACAGAGCAGTTTCTCAGAAAGCTTCTTTCCAGTTTTGAACGGAAGATATTTCCTTTTTCACCATAGCCCTCTATGGGCTTCCAAATATCCCTTTGCCAATTCCACAAGAACAGCCTTAGCGAAAGGCTTCTTGAAGGGAAAGATGTAACTCTGTGAGATGAATTCACAGAACACAGAGCAGTTTCTCAGAAAGCTTCTTTCCAGTTTTGAACGGAAGATATTTCCTTTTTCACCATAGCCCTCTACGGGCTTCCAAATATCCCTTTGCCAATTCCACAAGAACAACCTTAGCGAAATGCTTCTTGAAGGGAAAGATGTAACTCTGCGAGATGAATTCACAGAACACAGAGCAGTTTCTCAGAAAGCTTCTTTCCAGTTTTGAACGGAAGATATTTCCTTTTTCACCATAGCCCTCTACGGGCTTCCAAATATCCCTTTGGCAATTCCACAAGAACAACCTTAGCGAAATGCTTCTTGAAGGGAAAGATGTAACTCTGCGAGATGAATTCACAGAACACAGAGCAGTTTCTCAGAAAGCTTCTTTCCAGTTTTGAACGGAAGATATTTCCTTTTTCACCATAGCCCTCTACGGGCTTCCAAATATCCCTTTGGCAATTCCACAAGAACAGCCTTAGCGAAAGGCTTCTTGAAGGGAAAGATGTAACTCTGTGAGATGAATTCACAGAACACAGAGCAGTTTCTCAGAAAGGTTCTTTCCAGTTTTGAACGGAAGATATTTCCTTTTTCACCATAGCCCTCTAAGGGCTTCCAAATATCCCTTTGCCAATTCCACAAGAACAACCTTAGCGAAATGCTTCTTGAAGGGAAAGATGTAACTCTGCGAGATGAATTCACAGAACACAGAGCAGTTTCTCAGAAAGCTTCTTTCCAGTTTTTAACGGAAGATATTTCCTTTTTCACCATAGCCCTCTACGGGCTTCCAAATATCCCTTTGCCAATTCCACAAGAACAGCCTTAGCGAAAGGCTTCTTGAAGGGAAAGATGTAACTCTGTGAGATGAATTCACAGAACACAGAGCAGTTTCTCAGAAAGCTTCTTTCCAGTTTTGAACGGAAGATATTTCCTTTTTCACCATAGCCCTCTATGGGCTTCCAAATATCCCTTTGCCAATTCCACAAGAACAGCCTTAGCGAAAGGCTTCTTGAAGGGAAAGATGTAACTCTGTGAGATGAATTCACAGAACACAGAGCAGTTTCTCAGAAAGCTTCTTTCCAGTTTTTAACTTAAGATATTTCCTTTTTCACCATAGGCCTCTATGGGCATCCAAATATCCCTTTGCCAATTCCACAAGAACAGCCTTAGCGAAAGGCTTCTTGAAGGGATAGATGTAACTCTCTGAGATGAATTCACAGAACACAGAGCAGTTTCTCAGAAAGCTTCTTTCCAGTTTTGAACGGAAGATATTTCCTTTTTCACCATAGCCCTCCATGGGCTTCCAAATATCCCTTTGCCAATTCCACAAGAACAGCCTTAGCGAAAGGCTTCTTGAAGGGAAAGATGTAACTCTGTGAGATGAATTAACAGAACACAGAGCAGTTTCTCAGAAAGCTTCTTTCCAGTTTTGAACGGAAGATATTTCCTTTTTCACCATAGGCCTCTATGGGATTCCAAATACCCCTTTGCCAATTCCACAAGAACAGCCTTAGCGAAAGGCTTCTTGAAGGGAAAGATGTAACTCTGTGAGATGAATTAACAGAACACAGAGCAGTTTCTCAGAAGGCTTCTTTCCGGTTTTCAACGGAAGATATTTACTTTTCCACCATAGACCTCTATGGGCTTCCGAATATCCCTTTGCCAATTCCACAAGAGCAGCCTTAGCGAAAGGCTTCTTGAAGGGAAAGATGTAACTCTGTGAGATGAATTCACAGAACACAGAGCAGTTTCTCAGAAAGCTTCTTTCCAGTTTTGAACGGAAGATATTTCCTTTTTCACCATAGCCGTCTATGGGCTTCCAAATATCCCGTTGCCAATTAAACAAGAACAGCCTTAGCCAAAGGCTTCTTGAAGGGAAAGATGTAACTCTGTCAGATGATTTAACAGAACACAGAGCAGTTTCTCAGAAAGCTTCTTTCCAGTTTTGAACGAAAGATATTTCCTTTTTCAGAATAGCACTCTATGGGCTTCCAAATATCCCTTTGCCAATTCCACAAGAACAGCCTTAGCGAAAGGCTTCTTGAAGGGAAAGATGTAACTCTGTGAGATGAATTCACAGAACACAGAGCAGTTTCTCAGAAAGCTTCTTTCCAGTTTGAACGGAAGATATTTCCTTTTTCACCATAGCCCTCTAAGGGCTTCCAAATATCCCTTTGCCAATTCCACAAGAACAGACTTAGCGAAAGGCTTCTTGAAGGGAAAGATGTAACTCTGTGAGATGAATTCACAGAACACAGAGCAGTTTCTCAGAAAGCTTCTTTCCAGTTTTGAACGGAAGATATTTCCCTTTTCACCATAGCCCTCTATGGGCTTCCAAATATCCCTTTGCCAATTCCACAAGAACAGCCTTAGCGAAAGGCTTCTTGAAGGGAAAGATGTAACTCTGTGAGATGAATTCACAGAACACAGAGCAGTTTCTCAGAAAGGTTCTTTCCAGTTTTGAACGGAAGATATTTCCTTTTTCAGCATAGCCGTCTATGGGCTTCCAAATATCCCTTTGGCAATTCCACAAGAACAGCCTTAGCGAAAGGCTTCTTGAAGGGAAAGATGTAACTCTGTGAGATGAATTCACAGAACACAGAGCAGTTTCTCAGAAAGCTTCTTTCCAGTTTTGAACGGAAGATATTTCCTTTTTCACCATAGCCCTCTATGGGCTTCCAAATATCCCTTTGCCAATTCCACAAGAACAACCTTAGCGAAATGCTTCTTGAAGGGAAAGATGTAACTCTGCGAGATGAATTCACAGAACACAGAGCAGTTTCTCAGAAAGCTTCTTTCCAGTTTTTAACGGAAGATATTTCCTTTTTCACCATAGCCCTCTACGGGCTTCCAAATATCCCTTTGCCAATTCCGCAAGAACAGCCTTAGCGAAAGGCTTCTTGAAGGGAAAGATGTAACTCTGTGAGATGAATTCACAGAACACAGAGCAGTGTCTCAGAAAGCTTCTTTCCAGTTTTGAACGGAAGATATTTCCTTTTTCACCATAGCCCTCTATGGGCTTCCAAATATCCCTTTGCCAATTCCACAAGAACAGCCTTAGCGAAAGGCTTCTTGAAGGGAAAGATGTAACTCTGTGAGATGAATTCACAGAACACAGAGCAGTTTCTCAGAAAGCTTCTTTCCAGTTTTTAACTTAAGATATTTCCTTTTTCACCATAGGCCTCTATGGGCATCCAAATATCCCTTTGCCAATTCCACAAGAACAGCCTTAGCGAAAGGCTTCTTGAAGGGAAAGATGTAACTCTGTGAGATGAATTCACAGAACACAGAGTAGTTTCTCAGAAAGCTTCTTTCCAGTTTTGAACGGAAGATATTTCCTTTTTCACCATAGCCCTCCATGGGCTTCCAAATATCCCTTTGCCAATTCCACAAGAACAGCCTTAGCGAAAGGCTTCTTGAAGGGAAAGATGTAACTCTGTGAGATGAATTAACAGAACACAGAGCAGTTTCTCAGAAAGCTTCTTTCCAGTTTTGAACGGAAGATATTTCCTTTTTCACCATAGGCCTCTATGGGATTCCAAATACCCCTTTGCCAATTCCACAAGAACAGCCTTAGCGAAAGGCTTCTTGAAGGGAAAGATGTAACTCTGTGAGATGAATTAACAGAACACAGAGCAGTTTCTCAGAAGGCTTCTTTCCGGTTTTGAACGGAAGATATTTACTTTTCCACCATAGACCTCTATGGGCTTCCGAATATCCCTTTGCCAATTCCACAAGAACAGCCTTAGCGAAAGGCTTCTTGAAGGGAAAGATGTAACTCTGTGAGATGAATTCACAGAACACAGAGCAGTTTCTCAGAAAGCTTCTTTCCAGTTTTGAACGGAAGATATTTCCTTTTTCACCATAGCCGTCTATGGGCTTCCAAATATCCCGTTGCCAATTAAACAAGAACAGCCTTAGCCAAAGGCTTCTTGAAGGGAAAGATGTAACTCTGTCAGATGATTTAACAGAACACAGAGCAGTTTCTCAGAAAGCTTCTTTCCAGTTTTGAACGAAAGATATTTCCTTTTTCAGAATAGCACTCTATGGGCTTCCAAATATCCCTTTGCCAATTCCACAAGAACAGCCTTAGCGAAAGGCTTCTTGAAGGGAAAGATGTAACTCTGTGAGATGAATTCACAGAACACAGAGCAGTTTCTCAGAAAGCTTCTTTCCAGTTTGAACGGAAGATATTTCCTTTTTCACCATAGCCCTCTAAGGGCTTCCAAATATCCCTTTGCCAATTCCACAAGAACAGACTTAGCGAAAGGCTTCTTGAAGGGAAAGATGTAACTCTGTGAGATGAATTCACAGAACACAGAGCAGTTTCTCAGAAAGCTTCTTTCCAGTTTTGAACGGAAGATATTTCCCTTTTCACCATAGCCCTCTATGGGCTTCCAAATATCCCTTTGCCAATTCCACAAGAACAACCTTAGCGAAAGGCTTCTTGAAGGGAAAGATGTAACTCTGTGAGATGAATTCACAGAACACAGAGCAGTTTCTCAGAAAGCTTCTTTCCAGTTTTGAACGGAAGATATTTCCTTTTTCACCATAGCCCTCTATGGGCTTCCAAATATCCCTTTGCCAATTCCACAAGAACAACCTTAGCGAAATGCTTCTTGAAGGGAAAGATGTAACTCTGCGAGATGAATTCACAGAACACAGAGCAGTTTCTCAGAAAGCTTCTTTCCAGTTTTGAACGGAAGATATTTCCTTTTTCACCATAGCCCTCTACGGGCTTCCAAATATCCCTTTGCCAATTCCACAAGAACAGCCTTAGCGAAAGGCTTCTTGAAGGGAAAGATGTAACTCTGTGAGATGAATTCACTGAACACAGAGCAGTGTCTCAGAAAGCTTCTTTCCAGTTTTGAACGGAAGATACTTCCTTTTTCACCATAGCCCTCTGTGGGGTTCCAAATATCGCTTTGCCAATTCCACAAGAACAGCCTTAGCGAAAGGCTTCTTGAAGGGAAAGATGTAACTCTGTGAGATGAATTCACAGAACCCAGAGCAGTTTCTCAGAAAGCTTCTTTCCAGTTTTTAATGGAAGATATTTCCTTTTTCACCATAGCCCTCTATGGGCTTCCAAATATCCCTTTGCCAATTCCACAAGAACAGCCTTAGCGAAAGGCTTCTTGAAGGGAAAGATGTATCTCTGTGAGATGAATTCACAGAACACAGAGCAGTTTCTCAGAAAGCTTCTTTCCAGTTTTTAACGGAAGATATTTCCTTTTTCACCATAGGCCTCTATGGGCATCCAAATATCCCTTTGCCAATTCCACAAGAACAGCCTTAGCGAAAGGCTTCTTGAAGGGAAAGATGTAACTCTGTGAGATGAATTCACAGAACACAGAGCAGTTTCTCAGAAAGCTTCTTTCCAGTTTTGAACGGAAGATATTTCCTTTTTCACCATAGCCCTCTATGGGCTTCCAAATATCCCTTTGCCAATTCCACAAGAACAGCCTTAGCGAAAGGCTTCTTGAAGGGAAAGATGTAACTCTGTGAGATGAATTCACAGAACACAGAGCAGTTTCTCAGAAAGCTTCTTTCCAGTTTTTAACTTAAGATATTTCCTTTTTCACTATAGGCCTCTATGGGCATCCAAATATCCCTTTGCCAATTCCACAAGAACAGCCTTAGCGAAAGGCTTCTTGAAGGGAAAGATGTAACTCTGTGAGATGAATTCACAGAACACAGAGCAGTTTCTCAGAAAGCTTCTTTCCAGTTTTGAACGGAAGATATTTCCTTTTTCACCATAGCCTTCTATGGGCTTCCAAATATCCCTTTGCCAATTCCACAAGAACAGCCTGAGCGAAAGGCTTCTTGAAGGGAAAGATGTAACTCTGTGAGATGAATTCACAGAACACAGAGCAGTTTCTCAGAAAGATTCTTTCCAGTTTTGAACGGAAGATATTTCCTTTTTCACCATAGCCCTCTATGGGCTTCCAAATATCCCTTTGCCAATTCCACAAGAACAGCCTTAGCGAAAGGCTTCGTGAAGGGAAAGATGTAACTCTGTGAGATGAATTCACAGAACACAGAGCAGTTTCTCAGAAAGCTTCTTTCCAGTTTTGAACGGAAGATATTTACTTTTTCACCATAGCCCTCTATGGGCTTCCAAATATCCCTTTGCCAATTCCACAAGAACAGCCTTAGCGAAAGGCTTCTTGAAGGGAAAGATGTAACTCTGTGAGATGAATTCACAGAACACAGAGCAGTTTCTCAGAAAGGTTCTTTCCAGTTTTGAACGGAAGATATTTCCTTTTTCAGCATAGCCGTCTATGGGCTTCCAAATATCCCTTTGCCAATTCCACAAGAACAGCCTTAGCGAAAGGCTTCTTGAAGGGAAAGATGTAACTCTGTGAGATGAATTCACAGAACACAGAGCAGTTTCTCAGAAAGCTTCTTTCCAGTTTTGAACGGAAGATATTTCCTTTTTCACCATAGCCCTCTAGGGGCTTCCAAATATCCCTTTGCCAATTCCACAAAAACAGCCTTAGCGAAAGGCTTCTTGAAGGGAAAGATGTAACTCTGTGAGATGAATTCACAGAACACAGAGCAGTTTCTCAGAAAGCTTCTTTCCAGTTTTGAACGGAAGATATTTCCTTTTTCACCATATCCCTCTATGGGCTTCCAAATATCCCTTTGCCAATTCCACAAGAACAGCCTTATCGAAAGGCTTCTTGAAGGGAAAGATGTAACTCTGTGAGATGAATTCACAGAACACAGAGCAGTTTCTCAGAAAGCTTCTTTCCAGTTTTGAACGGAAGATATTTCCTTTTTCACCATAGCCCTCTACGGGCTTCCAAATATCCCTTTGCCAATTCCACAAGAACAACCTTAGCGAAATGCTTCTTGAAGGGAAAGATGTAACTCTGCGAGATGAATTCACAGAACACAGAGCAGTTTCTCAGAAAGCTTCTTTCCAGTTTTGAACGGAAGATATTTCCTTTTTCACCATAGCCCTCTACGGGCTTCCAAATATCCCTTTGCCAATTCCACAAGAACAGCCTTAGCGAAAGGCTTCTTGAAGGGAAAGATGTAACTCTGTGAGATGAATTCACAGAACACAGAGCAGTGTCTCAGAAAGCTTCTTTCCAGTTTTGAACGGAAGATATTTCCTTTTTCACCATAGCCCTCTATGGGCTTCCAAATATCGCATTGCCAATTCCACAAGAACAGCCTTAGCGAAAGGCTTCTTGAAGGGAAAGATGTAACTCTGTGAGATGAATTCACAGAACACAGAGCAGTTTCTCAGAAAGCTTCTTTCCAGTTTTGAACGGAAGATAATTCCTTTTTCACCATCGGCGTCTAAGAGCTTCGAAATATCCCTTTGCCAATTCCACAAGAACAGCCTTAGCGAAAGGCTTCTTGAAGGGAAAGATGTAACTGTGAGATGAATTAACAGAACACAGAGCAGTTTCTCAGAAAGCTTCTTTCCAGTTTTGAACGGAAGATATTTCCTTTTTCACCATATACCTCTATGGGCTTCCAAATATCGCTTTGCCAATTCCACAAGAACAGCCTTAGCGAAAGGCTTCTTGAAGGGAAAGATGTACCTCTGTGAGATGAATTAACAAAACACAGAGCAGTTTCTCAGAAAGCTTCTTTCCAGTTTTGAACGGAAGATATTTCCTTTTTCACCATAGCCGTCTATGGCCTTCCAAATATCTCTTTGCCAATTCCACAAGAACAGCCTTAGCGAAAGGCTTCTTGAAGGGAAAGATGTAACTCTGTGAGATGAATTAACAGAACACAGAGCAGTTTCTCAGAAATCTTCTTTCCAGTTTTGAACGGAAGATATTTCCTTTTTCACCATAGCCCTCTAGGGGCTTCCAAATATCCCTTTGCCAATTCCACAAAAACAGCCTTAGCGAAAGGCTTCTTGAAGGGAAAGATGTAACTCTGTGAGATGAATTCACAGAACACAGAGCAGTTTCTCAGAAAGCTTCTTTCCAGTTTTGAACGGAAGATATTTCCTTTTTCACCAAAGCCCTCTATGGGCTTCCCAATATCCCTTTGCCAATTCCACAAGAACAGCCTTAGCGAAAGGCTTCTTGAAGGGAAAGATGTAACTCTGCGAGATGAATTAACAGAACACAGAGCAGTTTCTCAGAAGGCTTCTTTCCAGTTTTGAACGGAAGATATTTCCTTTTTCACCATAGCCCTCTATGGGCATCCAAATATCCCTTTGCCAATTCCACAAGAACAACCTTAGCGAAATGCTTCTTGAAGGGAAAGATGTAACTCTGCGAGATGAATTCACAGAACACAGAGCAGTTTCTCAGAAAGCTTCTTTCCAGTTTTTAACGGAAGATATTTCCTTTTTCACCATAGCCCTCTACGGGCTTCCAAATATCCCTTTGCCAATTCCACAAGAACAGCCTTAGCGAAAGGCTTCTTGAAGGGAAAGATGTAACTCTGTGAGATGAATTCACAGAACACAGAGCAGTTTCTCAGAAAGCTTCTTTCCAGTTTTGAACGGAAGATATTTCCTTTTTCACCATAGCCCTCTATGGGGTTCCAAATATCGCTTTGCCAATTCCACAAGAACAGCCTTAGCGAAAGGCTTCTTGAAGGGAAAGATGTAACTCTGTGAGATGAATTCACAGAACACAGAGCAGTTTATCAGAAAGCTTCTTTCCAGTTTTGAACGGAAGATATTTCCTTTTTCACCATAGCCGTCTATGGGCTTCCAAATATCCGTTTGCCAATTCCACAAGAACAGCCTTAGCGAAAGGCTTCTTGAAAGGAAAGATGTAAATCTGTGAGATGAATTGACAGAACACAGAGCAGTTTCTCAGAAAGCTTCTTTCCAGTTTTGAACGGAAGATATTTCCTTTTTCACAATATCATTCTATGGGCTTCCAAATATCCCTTTGCCAATTCCACAAGAACAGCCTTAGCGAAAGGCTTCTTGAAGGGAAAGATGTAACTCTGTGAGATGAATTCACAGAACACAGAGCAGTGTCTCAGAAAGATTCTTTCCAGTTTTGAACGAAAGATATTTCCTTTTTCACCATAGGCCTCTATGGGCTTCCAAATATCCCTTTGCCAATTCCACAAGAACAGCCTTAGCGAAAGGCTTCTTGAAGGGAAAGATGTAACTCTGTGAGATGAATTCACAGAACACAGAGCAGTTTCTCAGAAAGCTTCTTTCCAGTTTTGAACGGAAGATATTTCCTTTTTCACCTTAGCCGTCTATGGGATTCCAAATATCGCTTTGCCAATTCCACAAGAACAGCCTTAGCGAAAGGCTTCTTGAAGGGAAAGATGTAACTCTGTGAGACGAATTCACAGAACACAGAGCAGTTTCTCAGAAAGCTTCTTTCCAGTTTTGAACGGAAGATATTTCCCTTTTCACCATAGCCCTCTATGGGCTTCCAAATATCCCTTTGCCAATTCCACAAGAACAACCTTAGCGAAAGGCTTCTTGAAGGGAAAGATGTAACTCTGTGAGATGAATTCACAGAACACAGAGCAGTTTCTCAGAAAGCTTCTTTCCAGTTTTGAACGGAAGATATTTCCTTTTTCACCATAGCCCTCTATGGGCTTCCAAATATCCCTTTGCCAATTCCACAAGAACAACCTTAGCGAAATGCTTCTTGAAGGGAAAGATGTAACTCTGCGAGATGAATTCACAGAACACAGAGCAGTTTCTCAGAAAGCTTCTTTCCAGTTTTGAACGGAAGATATTTCCTTTTTCACCATAGCCCTCTACGGGCTTCCAAATATCCCTTTGCCAATTCCACAAGAACAGCCTTAGCGAAAGGCTTCTTGAAGGGAAAGATGTAACTCTGTGAGATGAATTCACTGAACACAGAGCAGTGTCTCAGAAAGCTTCTTTCCAGTTTTGAACGGAAGATACTTCCTTTTTCACCATAGCCCTCTGTGGGGTTCCAAATATCGCTTTGCCAATTCCACAAGAACAGCCTTAGCGAAAGGCTTCTTGAAGGGAAAGATGTAACTCTGTGAGATGAATTCACAGAACCCAGAGCAGTTTCTCAGAAAGCTTCTTTCCAGTATTTAATGGAAGATATTTCCTTTTTCACCATAGCCCTCTATGGGCTTCCAAATATCCCTTTGCCAATTCCACAAGAACAGCCTTAGCGAAAGGCTTCTTGAAGGGAAAGATGTATCTCTGTGAGATGAATTCACAGAACACAGAGCAGTTTCTCAGAAAGCTTCTTTCCAGTTTTTAACGGAAGATATTTCCTTTTTCACCATAGGCCTCTATGGGCATCCAAATATCCCTTTGCCAATTCCACAAGAACAGCCTTAGCGAAAGGCTTCTTGAAGGGAAAGATGTAACTCTGTGAGATGAATTCACAGAACACAGAGCAGTGTCTCAGAAAGCTTCTTTCCAGTTTTGAACGGAAGATATTTCCTTTTTCACCATAGCCCTCTATGGGCTTCCAAATATCCCTTTGCCAATTCCACAAGAACAGCCTTAGCGAAAGGCTTCTTGAAGGGAAAGATGTAACTCTGTGAGATGAATTCACAGAACACAGAGCAGTTTCTCAGAAAGCTTCTTTCCAGTTTTTAACTTAAGATATTTCCTTTTTCACCATAGGCCTCTATGGGCATCCAAATATCCCTTTGCCAATTCCACAAGAACAGCCTTAGCGAAAGGCTTCTTGAAGGGAAAGATGTAACTCTGTGAGATGAATTCACAGAACACAGAGCAGTTTCTCAGAAAGCTTCTTTCCAGTTTTGAACGGAAGATATTTCCTTTTTCACCATAGCCTTCTATGGGCTTCCAAATATCCCTTTGCCAATTCCACAAGAACAGCCTGAGCGAAAGGCTTCTTGAAGGGAAAGATGTAACTCTGTGAGATGAATTCACAGAACACAGAGCAGTTTCTCAGAAAGATTCTTTCCAGTTTTGAACGGAAGATATTTCCTTTTTCACCATAGCCCTCTATGGGCTTCCAAATATCCCTTTGCCAATTCCACAAGAACAGCCTTAGCGAAAGGCTTCGTGAAGGGAAAGATGTAACTCTGTGAGATGAATTCACAGAACACAGAGCAGTTTCTCAGAAAGCTTCTTTCCAGTTTTGAACGGAAGATATTTACTTTTTCACCATAGCCCTCTATGGGCTTCCAAATATCCCTTTGCCAATTCCACAAGAACAGCCTTAGCGAAAGGCTTCTTGAAGGGAAAGATGTAACTCTGTGAGATGAATTCACAGAACACAGAGCAGTTTCTCAGAAAGCTTCTTTCCAGTTTTGAACGGAAGATATTTCCTTTTTCAGCATAGCCGTCTATGGGCTTCCAAATATCCCTTTGCCAATTCCACAAGAACAGCCTTAGCGAAAGGCTTCTTGAAGGGAAAGATGTAACTCTGTGAGATGAATTCACAGAACACAGAGCAGTTTCTCAGAAAGCTTCTTTCCAGTTTTGAACGGAAGATATTTCCTTTTTCACCATAGCCCTCTAGGGGCTTCCAAATATCCCTTTGCCAATTCCACAAAAACAGCCTTAGCGAAAGGCTTCTTGAAGGGAAAGATGTAACTCTGTGAGATGAATTCACAGAACACAGAGCAGTTTCTCAGAAAGCTTCTTTCCAGTTTTGAACGGAAGATATTTCCTTTTTCACCATATCCCTCTATGGGCTTCCAAATATCCCTTTGCCAATTCCACAAGAACAGCCTTATCGAAAGGCTTCTTGAAGGGAAAGATGTAACTCTGTGAGATGAATTCACAGAACACAGAGCAGTTTCTCAGAAAGCTTCTTTCCAGTTTTGAACGGAAGATATTTCCTTTTTCACCATAGCCCTCTACGGGCTTCCAAATATCCCTTTGCCAATTCCACAAGAACAACCTTAGCGAAATGCTTCTTGAAGGGAAAGATGTAACTCTGCGAGATGAATTCACAGAACACAGAGCAGTTTCTCAGAAAGCTTCTTTCCAGTTTTGAACGGAAGATATTTCCTTTTTCACCATAGCCCTCTACGGGCTTCCAAATATCCCTTTGCCAATTCCACAAGAACAGCCTTAGCGAAAGGCTTCTTGAAGGGAAAGATGTAACTCTGTGAGATGAATTCACAGAACACAGAGCAGTGTCTCAGAAAGCTTCTTTCCAGTTTTGAACGGAAGATATTTCCTTTTTCACCATAGCCCTCTATGGGCTTCCAAATATCCCTTTGCCAATTCCACAAGAACAGCCTTAGCGAAAGGCTTCTTGAAGGGAAAGATGTAACTCTGTGAGATGAATTCACAGAACACAGAGCAGTTTCTCAGAAAGCTTCTTTCCAGTTTTTAACTTAAGATATTTCCTTTTTCACCATAGGCCTCTATGGGCATCCAAATATCCCTTTGCCAATTCCACAAGAACAGCCTTAGCGAAAGGCTTCTTGAAGGGAAAGATGTAACTCTGTGAGATGAATTCACAGAACACAGAGCAGTTTCTCAGAAAGCTTCTTTCCAGTTTTGAACGGAAGATATTTCCTTTTTCACCATAGCCGTCTATGGGCTTCCAAATATCGCTTTGCCAATTCCACAAGAACAGCCTTAGCGAAAGGCTTCTTGAAGGGGAAGATGTAACTCTGTGAGATGAATTAACAGAACACAGAGCAGTGTATCAGAAAGCTTCTTTCCAGTTTTGAACGGAAGATATTTCCTTTTTCACCAGAGCCCTCTATGGGCTTCCAAATATCGCTTGGCCAATTCCACAAGAACAGCCTTAGCGAAAGGCTTCTTGAAGGGAAAGATGTAACTCTGTGACATGAATTCACAGAACACAGAGCAGTTTCTCTGAAAGCTTCTTTCCAGATTTGAACGGAAGATATTTCCTTTTTCACCATAGCCCTCTATGGGCTTCCTAACATCCCTTTGCCAATTCCACAAGAACAGCCTTAGCGAAAGGCTTCTTGAAGGGAAAGATGTAACTCTGTGAGATGAATTCACAGAACACAGAGCAGTGTCTCAGAAAGCTTCTTTCCAGTTTTGAACGGAAGATATTTCCTTTTTCACCATAGCCCTCTATGGGCTTCCAAATATCGCATTGCCAATTCCACAAGAACAGCCTTAGCGAAAGGCTTCTTGAAGGGAAAGATGTAACTCTGTGAGATGAATTCACAGAACACAGAGCAGTTTCTCAGAAAGCTTCTTTCCAGTTTTGAACGGAAGATAATTCCTTTTTCACCATCGGCGTCTAAGAGCTTCGAAATATCCCTTTGCCAATTCCACAAGAACAGCCTTAGCGAAAGGCTTCTTGAAGGGAAAGATATAACCGTGAGATGAATTAACAGAACACAGAGCAGTTTCTCAGAAAGCTTCTTTCCAGTTTTGAACGGAAGATATTTCCTTTTTCACCATATACCTCTATGGGCTTCCAAATATCGCTTTGCCAATTCCACAAGAACAGCCTTAGCGAAAGGCTTCTTGAAGGGAAAGATGTACCTCTGTGAGATGAATTAACAAAACACAGAGCAGTTTCTCAGAAAGCTTCTTTCCAGTTTTGAACGGAAGATATTTCCTTTTTCACCATAGCCGTCTATGGCCTTCCAAATATCTCTTTGCCAATTCCACAAGAACAGCCTTAGCGAAAGGCTTCTTGAAGGGAAAGATGTAACTCTGTGAGATGAATTAACAGAACACAGAGCAGTTTCTCAGAAATCTTCTTTCCAGTTTTGAACGGAAGATATTTCCTTTTTCACCATAGCCCTCTAGGGGCTTCCAAATATCCCTTTGCCAATTCCACAAAAACAGCCTTAGCTAAAGGCTTCTTGAAGGGAAAGATGTAACTCTGTGAGATGAATTCACAGAACACAGAGCAGTTTCTCAGAAAGCTTCTTTCCAGTTTTGAACGGAAGATATTTCCTTTTTCACCAAAGCCCTCTATGGGCTTCCCAATATCCCTTTGCCAATTCCACAAGAACAGCCTTAGCGAAAGGCTTCTTGAAGGGAAAGATGTAACTCTGCGAGATGAATTAACAGAACACAGAGCAGTTTCTCAGAAGGCTTCTTTCCAGTTTTGAACGGAAGATATTTCCTTTTTCACCATAGCCCTCTATGGGCATCCAAATATCCCTTTGCCAATTCCACAAGAACAACCTTAGCGAAATGCTTCTTGAAGGGAAAGATGTAACTCTGCGAGATGAATTCACAGAACACAGAGCAGTTTCTCAGAAAGCTTCTTTCCAGTTTTTAACGGAAGATATTTCCTTTTTCACCATAGCCCTCTACGGGCTTCCAAATATCCCTTTGCCAATTCCACAAGAACAGCCTTAGCGAAAGGCTTCTTGAAGGGAAAGATGTAACTCTGTGAGATGAATTCACAGAACACAGAGCAGTTTCTCAGAAAGCTTCTTTCCAGTTTTGAACGGAAGATATTTCCTTTTTCACCATAGCCGTCTATGGGCTTCCAAATATCGCTTTGCCAATTCCACAAGAACAGCCTTAGCGAAAGGCTTCTTGAAGGGGAAGATGTAACTCTGTGAGATGAATTAACAGAACACAGAGCAGTGTATCAGAAAGCTTCTTTCCAGTTTTGAACGGAAGATATTTCCTTTTTCACCAGAGCCCTCTATGGGCTTCCAAATATCGCTTGGCCAATTCCACAAGAACAGCCTTAGCGAAAGGCTTCTTGAAGGGAAAGATGTAACTCTGTGACATGAATTCACAGAACACAGAGCAGTTTCTCTGAAAGCTTCTTTCCAGATTTGAACGGAAGATATTTCCTTTTTCACCATAGCCCTCTATGGGCTTCCTAACATCCCTTTGCCAATTCCACAAGAACAGCCTTAGCGAAAGGCTTCTTGAAGGGAAAGATGTAACTCTGTGAGATGAATTCACAGAACACAGAGCAGTGTCTCAGAAAGCTTCTTTCCAGTTTTGAACGGAAGATATTTCCTTTTTCACCATAGCCCTCTATGGGCTTCCAAATATCGCATTGCCAATTCCACAAGAACAGCCTTAGCGAAAGGCTTCTTGAAGGGAAAGATGTAACTCTGTGAGATGAATTCACAGAACACAGAGCAGTTTCTCAGAAAGCTTCTTTCCAGTTTTGAACGGAAGATAATTCCTTTTTCACCATCGGCGTCTAAGAGCTTCGAAATATCCCTTTGCCAATTCCACAAGAACAGCCTTAGCGAAAGGCTTCTTGAAGGGAAAGATATAACTGTGAGATGAATTAACAGAACACAGAGCAGTTTCTCAGAAAGCTTCTTTCCAGTTTTGAACGGAAGATATTTCCTTTTTCACCATATACCTCTATGGGCTTCCAAATATCGCTTTGCCAATTCCACAAGAACAGCCTTAGCGAAAGGCTTCTTGAAGGGAAAGATGTACCTCTGTGAGATGAATTAACAAAACACAGAGCAGTTTCTCAGAAAGCTTCTTTCCAGTTTTGAACGGAAGATATTTCCTTTTTCACCATAGCCGTCTATGGCCTTCCAAATATCTCTTTGCCAATTCCACAAGAACAGCCTTAGCGAAAGGCTTCTTGAAGGGAAAGATGTAACTCTGTGAGATGAATTAACAGAACACAGAGCAGTTTCTCAGAAATCTTCTTTCCAGTTTTGAACGGAAGATATTTCCTTTTTCACCATAGCCCTCTAGGGGCTTCCAAATATCCCTTTGCCAATTCCACAAAAACAGCCTTAGCTAAAGGCTTCTTGAAGGGAAAGATGTAACTCTGTGAGATGAATTCACAGAACACAGAGCAGTTTCTCAGAAAGCTTCTTTCCAGTTTTGAACGGAAGATATTTCCTTTTTCACCAAAGCCCTCTATGGGCTTCCCAATATCCCTTTGCCAATTCCACAAGAACAGCCTTAGCGAAAGGCTTCTTGAAGGGAAAGATGTAACTCTGCGATATGAATTAACAGAACACAGAGCAGTTTCTCAGAAGGCTTCTTTCCAGTTTTGAACGGAAGATATTTCCTTTTTCACCATAGCCCTCTATGGGCATCCAAATATCCCTTTGCCAATTCCACAAGAACAACCTTAGCGAAATGCTTCTTGAAGGGAAAGATGTAACTCTGCGAGATGAATTCACAGAACACAGAGCAGTTTCTCAGAAAGCTTCTTTCCAGTTTTTAACGGAAGATATTTCCTTTTTCACCATAGCCCTCTACGGGCTTCCAAATATCCCTTTGCCAATTCCACAAGAACAGCCTTAGCGAAAGGCTTCTTGAAGGGAAAGATGTAACTCTGTGAGATGAATTCACAGAACACAGAGCAGTTTCTCAGAAAGCTTCTTTCCAGTTTTGAACGGAAGATATTTCCTTTTTCACCATAGCCCTCTATGGGGTTCCAAATATCGCTTTGCCAATTCCACAAGAACAGCCTTAGCGAAAGGCTTCTTGAAGGGAAAGATGTAACTCTGTGAGATGAATTCACAGAACACAGAGCAGTTTATCAGAAAGCTTCTTTCCAGTTTTGAACGGAAGATATTTCCTTTTTCACCATAGCCGTCTATGGGCTTCCAAATATCCGTTTGCCAATTCCACAAGAACAGCCTTAGCGAAAGGCTTCTTGAAAGGAAAGATGTAAATCTGTGAGATGAATTGACAGAACACAGAGCAGTTTCTCAGAAAGCTTCTTTCCAGTTTTGAACGGAAGATATTTCCTTTTTCACAATATCATTCTATGGGCTTCCAAATATCCCTTTGCCAATTCCAGAAGAACAGCCTTAGCGAAAGGCTTCTTGAAGGGAAAGATGTAACTCTGTGAGATGAATTCACAGAACACAGAGCAGTGTCTCAGAAAGATTCTTTCCAGTTTTGAACGAAAGATATTTCCTTTTTCACCATAGGCCTCTATGGGCTTCCAAATATCCCTTTGCCAATTCCACAAGAACAGCCTTAGCGAAAGGCTTCTTGAAGGGAAAGATGTAACTCTGTGAGATGAATTCACAGAACACAGAGCAGTTTCTCAGAAAGCTTCTTTCCAGTTTTGAACGGAAGATATTTCCTTTTTCACCTTAGCCGTCTATGGGATTCCAAATATCGCTTTGCCAATTCCACAAGAACAGCCTTAGCGAAAGGCTTCTTGAAGGGAAAGATGTAACTCTGTGAGACGAATTCACAGAACACAGAGCAGTTTCTCAGAAAGCTTCTTTCCAGTTTTGAACGGAAGATATTTCCTTTTTCACCATAACCCTCTATGGGCTTCCAAATATCCCTTTGCCAATTCCACAAGAACAGCCTTAGCGAAAGGCTTCTTGAAGGGAAAGATGTAACTCTGTGAGATGAATTAACAGAACACAGAGCAGTTTCTCAGAAAGCTTCTTTCCAGTTTTGAACGGAAGATATTTCCTTTTTCACCATAGCCCTCTACGGGCTTCCAAATATCCCTTTGCCAATTCCACAAGAACAGCCTTAGCGAAAGGCTTCTTGAAGGGAAAGATGTAACTCTGTGAGATGAATTCACAGAACACAGAGCAGTTTCTGAGAAAGCTTCTTTCCAGTTTTGAACGGAAGATATTTCCTTTTTCACCATAGCCCTCTATGGGCTTCCAAATATCCCTTTGCCAATTCCACAAGAACAGCCTTAGCGAAAGGCTTCTTGAAGGGAAAGATGTAACTCTGTGAGATGAATTCACAGAACACAGAGCAGTTTCTCAGAAAGCTTCTTTTCAGTTTTGAACGGAAGATATTTCCTTTTTCACCATAGCCCTCTATGGGCTTCCAAATATCCCTTTGCCAATTCCACAAGAACAGCCTTAGCGAAAGGCTTCTTGAAGGGAAAGATGTAACTCTGTGAGATGAATTAACAGAACACAGAGCAGTTTCTCAGAAAGCTTCTTTCCAGTTTTGAACGGAAGATATTTCCTTTTTCACCATAGCCCTCTACGGGCTTCCAAATATCCCTTTGCCAATTCCACAAGAACAGCCTTAGCGAAAGGCTTCTTGAAGGGAAAGATGTAACTCTGTGAGATGAATTCACAGAACACAGAGCAGTTTCTGAGAAAACTTCTCTCCAGTTTTGAACGGAAGATATTTCCTTTTTCACCATAGGCCTCTATGGGATTCCAAATATCCCTTTGCCAATTCCACAAGAACAGCCTTAGCGAAAGGCTTCTTGAAGGGAAAGATGTAACTCTGTGAGATGAATTCACAGAACACAGAGCAGTTTCTCAGATAGCTTCTTTCCAGTTTTGAACGGAAGATATTTACTTTTCCACCATAGCTCTCTATGGGCTTCCAAATATCCCTTTGCCAATTCCAAAAGAACAGCCTTAGCGAAAGGCTTCTTGAAGGGAAAGATGTAACTCTGTGAGATGAATTAACAGAACACAGAGCAGTTTCTCAGAAAGCTTCTTTCCAGTTTTGAACGGAAGATATTTCCTTTTTCACCATAGCCCTCTATGGGCTTCCAAATATCCCTTTGCCAATTCCACAAGAACAGCCTTAGCGAAAGGCTTCTTGAAGGGAAAGATGTAACTCTGTGAGATGAATTAACAGAACACAGAGCAGTTTCTCAGAAAGCTTCTCTCCACTTTTGAACGGAAGATATTTCCTTTTTTACCATAGCCGTCTACGGGCTTCCAAATATCGCTTTGCCAATTCCACAAGAACAGCCTTAGCGAAAGGCTTCTTGAAGGGAAAGATGTAACTCTGTGAGATGAATTAACAGAAGACAGAGCAGTTCCTCAGAAAGCTTCTTTCCAGTTTTCAACGGAAGATATTTCCTTTTTCAGCTTAGCCGTCTATGGGCTTCCAAATATCCCTTTGCCAATTTCACAAGAACAGCCTTAGCGAAAGGCTTCTTGAAGGGAAAGATGTAACTCTGTGAGATGAATTCACAGAACACAGAGCAGTTTCTCAGAAAGCTTCTTTCCAGTTTTGAACGGAAGATATTTCCTTTTTCACCGTAGCCCTCTATGGGCTTCCAAATATCCCTTTGCCAATTCCACAAGAACAGCCTTAGCGAAAGGCTTCTTGAAGGGAAAGATGTAACTCTGTGAGATGAATTCACAGAACACAGAGCAGTTTCTCAGAAAGCTTCTTTCCAGTTTTGAACGGAAGATATTTCCTTTTTCACCATAGCCCTCTATGGGCTTCCAAATATCCCTTTGCCAATTCCACAAGAACAGCCTTAGCGAAAGGCTTCTTGAAGGGAAAGATGTAACTCTGTGAGATGAATTAACAGAACACAGAGCAGTTTCTCAGAAAGCTTCTCTCCAGTTTTGAACGGAAGATATTTCCTTTTTTACCATAGCCGTCTATGGGCTTCCAAATATCGCTTTGCCAATTCCACAAGAACAGCCCTAGCGAAAGGCTTTTTGAAGGGAAAGATGTAACTCTGTGAGATGAATTAACAGAACACAGAGCAGTTTCTCAGAAAGCTTCTTTCCAGTTTTGAACGGAAGATATTTCCTTTTTCACCATAGCCGTCTATGGGCTTCCAAATATCCCTTTGCCAATTCCACAAGAACAGCCTTAGCGAAAGGCTTCTTGAAGGGAAAGATGTAACTCTGTGAGATGAATTAACAGAACACAGAGCAGTTTCTCAGAAAGCTTCTTTCCAGTTTTGAACGGAAGATATTTCCTTTTTCACCATAGCCCTCTATGGGCTTCCAAATATCCGTTTGCCAATTCCACAAGAACAGCCTTAGCGAAAGGCTTCTTGAAGGGAAAGATGTAACTCTGTGAGATGAATTCACAGAACACAGAGCAGTTTCTCAGAAAGCTTCTTTCCAGTTTTGAACGGAAGATATTTCCTTTTTCACCATAGCCGTCTACGGGCTTCCAAATATCCCTTTGCCAATTCCACAAGAACAGCCTTAGCGAAAGGCTTCTTGAAAGGAAAGATGTAACTCTGTGAGATGAATTGACAGAACACAGAGAAGTTTCTCAGAAAGCTTCTTTCCAGTTTTGAACGGAAGATATTTCCTTTTTCACCATATCCCTCTATGGGCTTCCAAATATCCCTTTGCCAATTCCACAAGAACAGCCTTAGCGAAAGGCTTCTTGAAGGGAAAGATGTAACTCTGTGAGATGAATTCACAGAACACAGAGCAGTGTCTCAGAAAGCTTCTTTCCAGTTTTGAACGAAAGATATTTCCTTTTTCACCATAGGCCTCTATGGGCTTCCAAATAACCCTTTGCCAATTCCACAAGAACAGCCGTAGCATAAGGCTTCTTGAAGGGATAGATGTAACTCTGTGAGATGAATTTACAGAACACAGAGCCGTTTCTCAGAAAGCTTCTTTCCAGTTTTTAACGGAAGATATTTCCTTTTTCACCATAGCCCTCTTTGGGCTTCCAAATATCCCCTTGCCAATTCCACAAGAACAGCCTTAGCGAAAGGCTTCTTGAAGGGAAAGATGTAACTCTGTGAGATGAATTCACAGAACACTGAGCAGTTTCTCAGAAAGCTTCTTTCCAGTTTTGAACGGAAGATATTTCCTTTTTCACCATAGCCCTCTATGGGCTTCCAAATATCGCTTTGCCAATTCCACAAGAACAGCCTTAGCGAAAGGCTTCTTGAAGGGAAAGATGTAACACTGTGAGATGAATTCACAGAACACCGAGCAGTTTCTCAGAAAGCTTCTTTCCAGTTTTGAACGGAAGATATTTCCTTTTTCACCATAGCCCTCTATGGGCTTCCAAATATCGCTTTGCCAATTCCACAAGAACAGCCTTAGCGAAAGGCTTCTTGAAGGGAAAGATGCAACTCTGTGAGATGAATTCACAGAACACAGAGCACTTTCTCAGAAAGCTTCTTTCCAGTTTTGAACGGAAGATATTTCCTTTTTCACCATAGCCGTCTATGGGCTTCCAAATATCCCTTTGCCAATTCCTCAAGAACAGCCTTAGCGAAAGGCTTCTTGAAGGGAAAGATGTAACTCTGTGAGATGAGTTAACAGAACACAGAGCCGTTTATCAGAAAGCTTCTTTCCAGTTTTGAACGGAAGATATTTCCTTTTTCACCATAGCCCTCTATGGGCTTCCAAATATCCCTTTGCCAATTCCACAAGAACAGCCTTAGCGAAAGGCTTCTTGAAGGGAAAGATGTAACTCTGTGAGATGAATTCACAGAACACAGAGCAGTTTCTCAGAAAGCTTCTTTCCAGTTTTGAACGGAAGATATTTTCTTTTTCACCATAGCCCTCTATTGGCTTCCAAATATCCCTTTGCCAATTCCACAAGAACAGCCTTAGCGAAAGGCTTCTTGAAGGGAAAGATGTAACTCTGTGAGATGAATTAACAGAAGACAGAGCAGTTTCTCAGAAAGCTTCTTTCCAGTTTTGAACGGAAGATATTTCGTTTTTCAGCATAGCCGTCTATGGGCTTCCAAATATCCCTTTGCCAATTCCACCAGAACAGCCTTAGCGAAAGGCTTCTTGAAGGGAAAGATGTAACCCTGTGAGAAGAATTAACAGAACACAGAGCAGTTTCTCAGAAAGCTTCTTTCCAGTTTTTAACGGAAGATATTTCCTTTTTCACGATAGCCCTCTATGGGCTTCCAAATATCCCTTTGCCAATTGCACAAGAACAGCCTTAGCGAAAGGCTTCTTGAAGGGAAAGATGTAACACTGTGAGATGAATTCACAGAACACAGAGCAGTTTCTCAGAAAGCTTCTTTCCAGTTTTGAACGGAAGATATTTCCTTTTTCACCATAGCCCTCTATGGGCTTCCAAATATCCCTTTGCCAATTCCACAAGAACAGCCTTAGCGAAAGGCTTCTGGAAGGGAAAGATGTAACTCTGTGAGATGAATTTACAGAACACAGAGCAGTTTCTCAGAAAGCTTCTTTCCAGTTTTGAACGGAAGATATTTCCTTTTTCACCATAGCCCTCTAAGGGCTTCCAAATATCCCTTTGCCAATTCCACAAGAACAAATTTAGCGAAATGCTTCTTGAAGGGAAAGATGTAACTCTGCGAGATGAATTCACAGAACACAGAGCAGTTTCTCAGAAAGCTTCTTTCCAGTTTTGAACGGAAGATATTTCCTTTTTCACCATAGCCGTCTATGGGCTTCCAAATATCGCTTTGCCAATTCCACAAGAACAGCCTTAGCGAAAGGCTTCTTGAAGGGAAAGATGTAACTCTGTGAGATGAATTAACAGAACACAGAGCAGTTTCTCAGAAAGCTTCTTTCCAGTTTTGAACGGAAGATATTTCCTTTTTCACCATAGCCCTCTATGGGCTTCCAAATATCCCTTTGCCAATTCCACAAGAACAGCCTTAGCGAAAGGCTTCTTGAAGGGAAAGATGTAACTCTGTGAGATGAATTCACAGAACACAGAGCAGTTTCTCAGAAAGCTTCTTTCCAGTTTTGAACGGAAGATATTTCCTTTTTCACCATAGCCCTCTATGGGCTTCCAAATATCCCTTTGCCAATTCCACAAGAACAGCCTTAGCGAAAGGCTTCTTGAAGGGAAAGATGTAACTCTGTGAGATGAATTCACAGAACACAGAGCAGTTTCTCAGAAAGCTTCTTTCCAGTTTTGAACGGAAGGTATTTCCTTTTTCACCATAGCCCTCTACGGGCTTCCAAATATCCCTTTGCCAATTCCACAAGAACAGCCTTAGCGAAAGGCTTCTTGAAGGGAAAGATGTAACTCTGTGAGATGAATTCACAGAACACAGAGCAGTTTCTCAGAAAGCTTCTTTCCAGTTTTGAACGGAAGATATTTCCTTTTTCACCATAGCCGTCTAAGAGCTTCGAAATATCCCTTTGCCAATTCCACAAGAACAGCCTTAGCGAAAGGCTTCTTGAAGGGAAAGATGTAACTGTGAGATGAATTAACAGAACACAGAGCAGTTTCTCAGAAAGCTTCTTTCCAGTTTTGAACGGAAGATATTTCCTTTTTCACCATATACCTCTATGGGCTTCCAAATATCGCTTTGCCAATTCCACAAGAACAGCCTTAGCGAAAGGCTTCTTGAAGGGAAAGATGTACCTCTGTGAGATGAATTAACAAAACACAGAGCAGTTTCTCAGAAAGCTTCTTTCCAGTTTTGAACGGAAGATATTTCCTTTTTCACCATAGCCGTGTATGGCCTTCCAAATATCTCTTTGCCAATTCCACAAGAACAGCCTTAGCGAAAGGCTTCTTGAAGGGAAAGATGTACCTCTGTGAGATGAATTAACAGAACACAGAGCAGTTTCTCAGAAATCTTCTTTCCAGTTTTGAACGGAAGATATTTCCTTTTTCACCATAGCCCTCTATGGGCTTCCAAATATCCCTTTGTCAATTCCACAAGAACAGCCTTAGCGAAAGGCTTCTTGAAGGGAAAGATGTAACTCTGTGACATGAACTCACAGAACAGAGAGCAGTTTCTCAGAAAGCTTCTTTCCAGTTTGAACGGAAGATATTTCCTTTTTCACCATAGCACTCTATGGGCTTCCAAATATCCCTTTGCCAATTCCACAAGAACAGCCTTAGCGAAAGGCTTCTTGAAGGGAAAGATGTAACTCTGTGAGATGAATTCACAGAACACAGAGCAGTTTCTCAGAAAGCTTCTTTAAAGTTTTGAACGGAAGATATTTCCTTTTTCACCATAGCCCTCTATGGGCTTCCAAATATCGCTTTGCCAATTCCACAAGAACAGCCTTAGCGAAAGGCTTCTTGAAGGGAAAGATGTAACTCTGTGAGATGAATTCACAGAACACAGAGCAGTTTCTCAGAAAGCTTCTTTCCAGTTTTGAACGGAAGATATTTCCTTTTTCACCATAGCCCTCTAAGGGCTTCCAAATATCGCTTTGCCAATTCCACAAGAACAGCCTTAGCGAAAGGCTTCTTGAAGGGAAAGATGTATCTCTGTGAGATGAATTCACAGAACACAGAGCAGTTTCTCAGAAAGCTTCTTTCCAGGTTTGAACGGAAGATATTTCCTTTTTCACCATAGCCCTCTATGGGCTTCCAAATATCCGTTTGCCAATTCCACAAGAACAGCCTTAGCGAAAGGCTTCTTGAAGGGAAAGATGTAACTCTGTGAGATGAATTCACAGAACACAGAGCAGTTTCTCAGAAAGCTTCTTTCCAGTTTTGAACGGAAGATATTTCCTTTTTCACCATAGCCGTCTAGGCGCTTCCAAATATCCCTTTGCCAATTCCACAAGAACAGCCTTAGCGAAAGGCTTCTTGAAAGGAAAGATGTAACTCTGTGAGATGAATTGACAGAACACAGAGCAGTTTCTCAGAAAGCTTCTTTCCAGTTTTGAACGGAAGATATTTCCTTTTTCACCATATCCCTCTATGGGCTTCCAAATATCCCTTTGCCAATTCCACAAGAACAGCCTTAGCGAAAGGCTTCTTGAAGGGAAAGATGTAACTCTGTGAGATGAATTCACAGAACACAGAGCAGTGTCTCAGAAAGATTCTTTCCAGTTTTGAACGAAAGATATTTCCTTTTTCACCATAGGCCTCTATGGGCTTCCAAATATCCCTTTGCCAATTCCACAAGAACAGCCTTAGCGAAAGGCTTCTTGAAGGGAAAGATGTAACTCTGTGAGATGAATACACAGAACACAGAGCCGTTTCCCAGAAAGCTTCTGTCCAGTTTTTAACGGAAGATATTTCCTTTTTCACCATAGCCCTCTATGGGCTTCCAAATATCCCTTTGCCAATTCCACAAGAACAGCCTTAGCGAAAGGCTTCTTGAAGGGAAAGATGTAACTCTGTGAGATGAATTCACAGAACACAGAGCAGTTTCTCAGAAAGCTTCTTTCCAGTTTTGAACGGAAGATATTTCCTTTTTCACCATAGCCCTCTATGGGCTTCCAAATATCCCTTTGCCAATTCCATAAGAACAGCCTTAGGGAAAGGCTTCTTGAAGGGAAAGATGTAACTCTGTGAGATGAATTCACAGAACACAGAGCAGTTTCTCAGAAAGCTTCTTTCCAGTTTTGAACGGAAGATATTTCCTTTTTCACCATAGCCCTCCATGGGCTTCCAAATATCCCTTTGCCAATTCCACAAGAACAGCCTTAGCGAAAGGCTTCTTGAAGGGAAAGATGTAACTCTGTGAGATGAATTAACAGAACACAGAGCAGTTTCTCAGAAAGCTTCTTTCCAGTTTTGAACGGAAGATATTTCCTTTTTCACCATAGGCCTCTATGGGATTCCAAATACCCCTTTGCCAATTCCACAAGAACAGCCTTAGCGAAAGGCTTCTTGAAGGGAAAGATGTAACTCTGTGAGATGAATTAACAGAACACAGAGCAGTTTCTCAGAAGGCTTCTTTCCGGTTTTCAACGGAAGATATTTACTTTTCCACCATAGACCTCTATGGGCTTCCGAATATCCCTTTGCCAATTCCACAAGAACAGCCTTAGCGAAAGGCTTCTTGAAGGGAAAGATGTAACTCTGTGAGATGAATTCACAGAACACAGAGCAGTTTCTCAGAAAGCTTCTTTCCAGTTTTGAACGGAAGATATTTCCTTTTTCACCATAGCCGTCTATGGGCTTCCAAATATCCCGTTGCCAATTAAACAAGAACAGCCTTAGCCAAAGGCTTCTTGAAGGGAAAGATGTAACTCTGTCAGATGATTTAACAGAACACAGAGCAGTTTCTCAGAAAGCTTCTTTCCAGTTTTGAACGAAAGATATTTCCTTTTTCAGAATAGCACTCTATGGGCTTCCAAATATCCCTTTGCCAATTCCACAAGAACAGCCTTAGCGAAAGGCTTCTTGAAGGGAAAGATGTAACTCTGTGAGATGAATTCACAGAACACAGAGCAGTTTCTCAGAAAGCTTCTTTCCAGTTTGAACGGAAGATATTTCCTTTTTCACCATAGCCCTCTAAGGGCTTCCAAATATCCCTTTGCCAATTCCACAAGAACAGACTTAGGGAAAGGCTTCTTGAAGGGAAAGATGTAACTCTGTGAGATGAATTCACAGAACACAGAGCAGTTTCTCAGAAAGCTTCTTTCCAGTTTTGAACGGAAGATATTTCCCTTTTCACCATAGCCCTCTATGGGCTTCCAAATATCCCTTTGCCAATTCCACAAGAACAGCCTTAGCGAAAGGCTTCTTGAAGGGAAAGATGTAACTCTGTGAGATGAATTCACAGAACACAGAGCAGTTTCTCAGAAAGCTTCTTTCCAGTTTTGAACGGAAGATATTTCCTTTTTCACCATAGCCTTCTATGGGCTTCCAAATATCCCTTTGCCAATTCCACAAGAACAGCCTTAGCGAAAGGCTTCTTGAAGGGAAAGATGTAACTCTGTGAGATGAATTCACAGAACACAGAGCAGTTTCTCAGAAAGCTTCTTTCCAGTTTTGAACGGAAGATATTTCCTTTTTCACCATAGCCCTCTATTGGCTTCCAAATATCCCCTTGCCAATTCCACAAGAACAGCCTTAGCGAAAGGCTTCTTGAAGGGAAAGATGTAACTCTGTGAGATGAATTCACAGAACACAGAGCAGTTTCTCAGAAAGCTTCTTTCCAGTTTTGAACGGAAGATATTTCCTTTTTCACCATAGCCCTCTATGGGCTTCCAAATATCCCTTTGCCAATTCCACAAGAACAGCTTTAGCGAAAGGCTTCTTGAAGGGAAAGATGTAACTCTGTGAGATGAATTCAGAGAACACAGAGCAGTTTCTCAGAAAGCTTCTTTCCAGTTTTGAACGGAAGATATTTCCTTTTTCACCATAGCCCTCTATGGGCTTCCAAATATCGCTTTGCCAATTCCACAAGAACAGACTTAGCGAAAGGCTTCTTAAAGGGAAAGATGCAACTCTGTGAGATGAATTCACAGAACACAGAGCAGTTTCTCAGAAAGCTTCTTTCCAGTTTTGAACGGAAGATATTTCCTTTTTCACCATAGCCGTCTATGGGCTTCCAAATATCCCTTTGCCAATTCCTCAAGAACAGCCTTAGCGAAAGGCTTCTTGAAGGGAAAGATGTAACTCTGTGAGATGAATTCACAGAACACAGAGCAGTTTCTCAGAAAGCTTCTTTCCAGTTTGAACGGAAGATATTTCCTTTTTCACCATAGCCCTCTAAGGGCTTCCAAATATCCCTTTGCCAATTCCACAAGAACAGACTTAGGGAAAGGCTTCTTGAAGGGAAAGATGTAACTCTGTGAGATGAATTCACAGAACACAGAGCAGTTTCTCAGAAAGCTTCTTTCCAGTTTTGAACGGAAGATATTTCCCTTTTCACCATAGCCCTCTATGGGCTTCCAAATATCCCTTTGCCAATTCCACAAGAACAGCCTTAGCGAAAGGCTTCTTGAAGGGAAAGATGTAACTCTGTGAGATGAATTCACAGAACACAGAGCAGTTTCTCAGAAAGCTTCTTTCCAGTTTTGAACGGAAGATATTTCCTTTTTCACCATAGCCGTCTATGGGCTTCCAAATATCCCTTTGCCAATTCCACAAGAACAGCCTTAGCGAAAGGCTTCTTGAAGGGAAAGATGTAACTCTGTGAGATGAATTCACAGAACACAGAGCAGTTTCTCAGAAAGCTTCTTTCCAGTTTTGAACGGAAGATATTTCCTTTTTCACCATAGCCCTCTATGGGCTTCCAAATATCCCTTTGCCAATTCCACAAGAACAGCTTTAGCGAAAGGCTTCTTGAAGGGAAAGATGTAACTCTGTGAGATGAATTCAGAGAACACAGAGCAGTTTCTCAGAAAGCTTCTTTCCAGTTTTGAACGGAAGATATTTCCTTTTTCACCATAGCCCTCTATGGGCTTCCAAATATCGCTTTGCCAATTCCACAAGAACAGACTTAGCGAAAGGCTTCTTAAAGGGAAAGATGCAACTCTGTGAGATGAATTCACAGAACACAGAGCAGTTTCTCAGAAAGCTTCTTTCCAGTTTTGAACGGAAGATATTTCCTTTTTCACCATAGCCGTCTATGGGCTTCCAAATATCCCTTTGCCAATTCCTCAAGAACAGCCTTAGCGAAAGGCTTCTTGAAGGGAAAGATGTAACTCTGTGAGATGAATTAACAGAACACAGAGCAGTTTCTCAGAAAGCTTCTTTCCAGTTTTGAACGGAAGATATTTCCTTTTTCACCATAGCCCTCTATGGGCTTCCAAATATCCCTTTGCCAATTCCTCAAGAACAGCCTTAGCGAAAGGCTTCTTGAAGGGAAAGTTGTAACTCTGTGAGATGAATTCAAAGAACACAGAGCAGTTTCTCAGAAAGCTTCTTTCCAGTTTTGAACGGAAGATATTTCCTTTTTCACCATAGCCCTCTATGGGCTTCCAAATATCGCTTTGCCAATTCCACAAGAACAGCCTTAGCGAAAGGCTACTTGAAGGGAAAGATGTAACTCTGTGAGATGAATTCACAGAACACAGAGCAGTGTCTCAGAAAGCTTCTTTCCAGTTTTGAACGGAAGATATTTCCTTTTTCACCATAGCCCTCTATGGGCTTCCAAATATCCCTTTGCCAATTCCACAAGAACAGCCTTAGCGAAAGGCTTCTTGAAGGGAAAGATGTAACTCTGTGAGATGAATTCACAGAACACAGAGCAGTTTCTCAGAAAGCTTCTTTCCAGTTTTGAACGGAAGATATTTCCTTTTTCACCATAGCCCTCTATGGGCTTCCAAATATCCCTTGCCAATTTCATAAGAACAGCCTTAGGGAAAGGCTTCTTGAAGGGAAAGATGTAACTCTGTGAGATGAATTCACAGAACACAGAGCAGTTTCTCAGAAAGCTTCTTTCCAGTTTTGAACGGAAGATATTTCCTTTTTCACCATAGCCCTCTATGGGCTTCCAAATATCCCTTTGCCAATTCCACAAGAACAGCCTTAGCGAAAGGCTTCTTGAAGGGAAAGATGTAACTCTGTGAGATGAATTAACAGAACACAGAGCAGTTTCTCAGAAAGCTTCTTTCCAGTTTTGAACGGAAGATATTTCCTTTTTCACCATAGGCCTCTATGGGATTCCAAATACCCCTTTGCCAATTCCACAAGAACAGCCTTAGCGAAAGGCTTCTTGAAGGGAAAGATGTAACTCTCTGAGATGAATTAACAGAACACAGAGCAGTTTCTCAGAAGGCTTCTTTCCGGTTTTGAACGGAAGATATTTACTTTTCCACCATAGACCTCTATGGGCTTCCGAATATCCCTTTGCCAATTCCACAAGAACAGCCTTAGCGAAAGGCTTCTTGAAGGGAAAGATGTAACTCTGTGAGATGAATTCACAGAACACAGAGCAGTTTCTCAGAAAGCTTCTTTCCAGTTTTGAACGGAAGATATTTCCTTTTTCACCATAGCCGTCTATGGGCTTCCAAATATCCCGTTGCCAATTAAACAAGAACAGCCTTAGCCAAAGGCTTCTTGAAGGGAAAGATGTAACTCTGTTAGATGATTTAACAGAACACAGAGCAGTTTCTCAGAAAGCTTCTTTCCAGTTTTGAACGAAAGATATTTCCTTTTTCAGAATAGCACTCTATGGGCTTCCAAATATCCCTTTGCCAATTCCACAAGAACAGCCTTAGCGAAAGGCTTCTTGAAGGGAAAGATGTAACTCTGTGAGGTGAATTAACAGAACACAGAGCAGTTTCTCAGAAAGCTTCTTTCCAGTTTTGAACGGAAGATATTTCCTTTTTCACCATAGCCGTCTATGGGGTTCCAAATATCGCTTTGCCAATTCCACAAGAACAGCCTTAGCGAAAGGCTTCTTGAAGGGAAAGATGTAACTCTGTGAGATGAATTCACAGAACACAGAGCAGTTTCTCAGAAAGCTTCTTTCCAGTTTTGAACGGAAGATATTTCCTTTTTCACCATAGCCCTCTATTGGCTTCCAAATATCCCTTTGCCAATTCCACAAGAACAGCCTTAGCGAAAGGCTTCTTGAAGGGAAAGATGTAACTCTGTGCGATGAATTCACAGAACACAGAGCAGTTTCTCAGAAAGCTTCTTTCCAGTTTTGAACGGAAGATATTTCCTTTTTCACCATAGCCCTCTATGGGCTTCCAAATATCCCTTTGCCAATTCCACAAGAACAGCCTTAGTGAAAGGCTTCTTGAAGGGAAAGATGTAACTCTGTGAGATGAATTAACAGAACACAGAGCAGTTTCTCAGAAAGCTTCTCTCCAGTTTTGAACGGAAGATATTTCCTTTTTTACCATAGCCGTCTACGGGCTTCCAAATATCGCTTTGCCAATTCCACAAGAACAGCCTTAGCGAAAGGCTTCTTGAAGGGAAAGATGTAACTCTGTGAGATGAATTAACAGAACACAGAGCAGTTTCTCAGAAAGCTTCTTTCCAGTTTTGAACGGAAGATATTTCCTTTTTCACCATAGGCCTCTAAGGGATTCCAAATATCCCTTTGCCAATTCCACAAGAACAGCCTTAGCGAAAGGCTTCTTGAAGGGAAAGATGTAACTCTGTGAGATGAATTCACAGAACACAGAGCAGTTTCTCAGAAAGCTTCTTTCCAGTTTTTAACGGAAGATATTTACTTTTCCATCATAGCCCTCTATGGGCTTCCAAATATCCCTTTGCCAATTCCACAAGAACAGCCTTAGCGAAAGGCTTCTTGAAGGGAAAGATGTAACACTGTGAGGTGAATTAAGAAACACAGAGCAGTTTCTCAGAAAGCTTCTTTCCAGTTTTGAACGGAAGATATTTCCTTTTTCACCATAGCCCTCTATGGGGTTCCAAATATCGCTTTGCCAATTCCACAAGAACAGCCTTAGCGAAAGGCTTCTTGAAGGGAAAGATGTAACTCTGTGAGATGAATTCACAGAACACAGAGCAGTTTCTCAGAAAGCTTCTTTCCAGTTTTGAACGGAAGATATTTCCTTTTTCACCATAGCCGTCTATGGGCTTCCAAATATCCGTTTGCCAATTCCACAAGAACAGCCTTAGCGAAAGGCTTCTTGAAAGGAAAGATGTAAATCTGTGAGATGAATTGACAGAACACAGAGCAGTTTCTCAGAAAGCTTCTTTCCAGTTTTGAACGGAAGATATTTCCTTTTTCACCATATCATTCTATGGGCTTCCAAATATCCCTTTGCCAATTCCACAAGAACAGCCTTAGCGAAAGGCTTCTTGAAGGGAAAGATGTAACTCTGTGAGATGAATTCACAGAACACAGAGCAGTGTCTCAGAAAGATTCTTTCCAGTTTTGAACGAAAGATATTTCCTTTTTCACCATAGGCCTCTATGGGCTTCCAAATATCCCTTTGCCAATTCCACAAGAACAGCCTTAGCGAAAGGCTTCTTGAAGGGAAAGATGTAACTCTGTGAGATGAATTCACAGAACACAGAGCAGTTTCTCAGAAAGCTTCTTTCCAGTTTTGAACGGAAGATATTTCCTTTTTCACCTTAGCCGTCTATGGGATTCCAAATATCGCTTTGCCAATTCCACAAGAACAGCCTTAGCGAAAGGCTTCTTGAAGGGAAAGATGTAACTCTGTGAGATGAATTAACAGAACACAGAGCAGTTTCTCAGAAAGCTTCTTTCCAGTTTTGAACGGAAGATATTTCCTTTTTCACCGTACCGTCTATGGGCTTCCAAATATCCCTTTGCCAATTTCACAAGAACAGCCTTAGCGAAAGGCTTCTTGAAGGGAAAGATGTAACTCTGTGAGATGAATTCACAGAACACAGAGCAGTTTCTCAGAAAGCTTCTTTCCAGTTTTGAACGGAAGATATTTCCTTTTTCACCATAGCCCTCTATGGGCTTCCAAATATCCCTTTGCCAATTCCACTAGAACAGCCTTAGCGAAAGGCTTCTTGAAGGGAAAGATGTAACTCTGTGAGATGAATTCACAGAACACAGAGCAGTTTCTCAGAAAGCTTCTTTCCAGTTTTGAACGGAAGATATTTCCTTTTTCACCATAGCCCTCTATGGGCTTCCAAATATCCCTTTGCCAATTCCACAAGAACAGCCTTAGCGAAAGGCTTCTTGAAGGGAAAGATGTAACTCTGTGAGATGAATTAACAGAACACAGAGCAGTTTCTCAGAAAGCTTCTTTCCAGTTTTGAACGGAAGATATTTCCTTTTTCACCATAGGCCTCTATGGGATTCCAAATATCCCTTTGCCCATTCCACAAGAACAGCCTTAGTGAAAGGCTTCTTGAAGGGAAAGATGTAACTCTGTGAGATGAATTATCAGAACACAGAGCAGTTTCTCAGAAAGCTTCTTTCCAGTTTTGAACGGAAGATATTTACTTTTCCACCATAGCCCTCTATGGGCTTCCAAATATCCCTTTGCCAATTCCACAAGAACAGCCTTAGTGAAAGGCTTCTTGAAGGGAAAGATGTAACTCTGTGAGGTGAATTAACAGAGCACAGAGCAGTTTCTCAGAAAGCTTCTTTCCAGTTTTGAACGGAAGATATTTCCTTTTTCACCATAGCCCTCTATGGGCTTCCTAATATCCCTTTGCCTATTCCACAAGAACAGCCTTAGCGAAAGGCTTCTTGAAGGGAAAGATGTAACTCTGTGAGATGAATTAACAGAACACAGAGCAGTTTCTCAGAAAGCTTCTTTCCAGTTTTGAACGGAAGATATTTCCTTTTTCACCATAGGCCTCTAAGGGATTCCAAATATCCCTTTGCCAATTCCACAAGAACAGCCTTAGCGAAAGGCTTCTTGAAGGGAAAGATGTAACTCTGTGAGATGAATTCACAGAACACAGAGCAGTTTCTCAGAAAGCTTCTTTCCAGTTTTGAACGGAAGATATTTCCTTTTTCACCATAGCCGTCTATGGGCTTCCAAATATCCCTTTGCCAATTCCACAAGAACAGCCTTAGTGAAAGGCTTCTTGAAAGGAAAGATGTAACTCTGTGAGATGAATTGACAGAACACAGAGAAGTTTCTCAGAAAGCTTCTTTCCAGTTTTGAACGGAAGATATTTCCTTTTTCACCATATCATTCTATGGGCTTCCAAATATCCCTTTGCCAATTCCACAAGAACAGCCTTAGCGAAAGGCTTCTTGAAGGGAAAGATGTAACTCTGTGAGATGAATTAACAGAACACAGAGCAGTTTCTCAGAAAGATTCTTTCCAGTTTTGAACGGAAGATATTTCCTTTTTCACCATAACCCTCTATGGGCTTCCCAATATCCCTTTGCCAATTCCACAAGAACAGCCTTAGCGAAAGGCTTCTTGAAGGGAAAGATGTAACTCTGTGAGATGAATTCACAGAACACAGAGCAGTTTCTCAGAAAGCTTCTTTCCAGTTTTGAACGGAAGATATTTCCTTTTTCACCATAACCCTCTATGGGCTTCCAAATATCCCTTTGCCAATTCCACAAGAACAGCCTTAGCGAAAGGCTTCTTGAAGGGAAAGATGTAACTCTGTGAGATGAATTAACAGAACACAGAGCAGTTTCTGAGAAAGCTTCTCTCCAGTTTTGAACGGAAGATATTTCCTTTTTCACCATAGGCCTCTATGGGATTCCAAATATCACTTTGCCAATTCCACAAGAACAGCCTTAGGGAAAGGCTTCTTGAAGGGAAAGATGTAACTCTGTGAGATGAATTAACAGAACACAGAGCAGTTTCTCAGAAAGCTTCTTTCCAGTTTTGAACGGAAGATATTTACTTTTCCACCATAGCTCTCTATGGGCTTCCAAATATCCCTTTGCCAATTCCAAAAGAACAGCCTTAGCGTAAGGCTTCTTGAAGGGAAAGATGTAACTCTGTGAGATGAATTAACAGAACACAGAGCAGTTTCTCAGAAAGCTTCTTTCCAGTTTTGAACGGAAGATATTTCCTTTTTCACCAATAGCCCTCTATGGGCTTCCAAATATCGCTTTGCCAATTCCACAAGAACAGCCTTAGCGAAAGGCTTCTTGAAGGGAAAGATGTAACTCTGTGAGATGAATTCACAGAACACAGAGCAGTTTCTCAGAAAGCTTCTTTCCAGTTTTCAACGGAAGATAATTCCTTTTTCACCATAGCCGTCTATGGACTTCCAAATATCCCTTTGCCAATTCCACAAGAACAGCCTTAGCGAAAGGCTTCTTGAAAGGAAAGATGTAACTCTGTGAGACAAATTGACAGAACACAGAGCAGTTTCTCAGAAAGCTTCTTTCCAGTTTTGAACGGAAGATATTTCCTTTTTCACCATATCCCTCTATGGGCTTCCAAATATCCCTTTGCCAATTCCACAAGAACAGCCTTAGCGAAAGGCTTCTTGAAGGGAAAGATGTAACTCTGTGAGATGAATTCACAGAACACAGAGCAGTGTCTCAGAAAGCTTCTTTCCAGTTTTTAACGGAAGATATTTCCTTTTTCACAATAGGCCTCTATGGGCTTCCAAATATCCCTTTGCCAATTCCACAATAACAGGCTTAGCGTAAGGCTTCTTGAAGGGAAAGATGTAACTCTGTGAGACGAATTCACAGAACACAGAGCAGTTTCACAGAAAGCTTCTTTAAAGTTTTTAACGGAAGATATTTCCTTTTTCACCATAGCCCTCTTTGGGCTTCCAAATATCCCTTTACCAATTCCACAAGAACAGCCTTAGCGAAAGGCTTCTTGAAGGGAAAGATGTAACTCTGTGAGATGAATTCACAGAACACAGAGCAGTTTCTGAGAAAACTTCTTTCCAGTTTTGAACGGAAGATATTTCCTTTTTCACCATAGGCCTCTATGGGCTTCCAAATATCCCTTTGCCAATTCCACAAGAACAGCCTTAGCGAAAGGCTTCTTGAAGGGAAAGATGTAACTCTGTGAGATGAATACACAGAACACAGAGCAGTTTCTCAGAAAGCTTCTTTCCAGTTTTGAACGGAAGATATTTCCTTTTTCACCATAGCTCTCTATGGGCTTCCAAATATCCCTTTGCCAATTCCACAAGAACAGCCTTAGCCAAAGGCTTCTTGAAGGGAAAGATGTAAATCTGTGAGATGATTTAACAGAACACAGAGCAGTTTCTCAGAAAGTTTCTTTCCAGTTTTGACGGAAGATATTTCCTTTTTCACCATAGCCCTCTATGGGCTTCCAAATATCCCTTTGCCAATTCCACAAGAACAGCCTTAGCGAAAGGCTTCTTGAAGGGAAAGATGTAACTCTGTAAAATGAATTAACAGAACACAGAGCAGTTTCTCAGAAAGCTTCTTTCCAGTTTTGAACGGAAGATATTTCCTTTTTCACCATAGCCCTCTATGGGCTTCCAAATATCGCTTTGCCAATTCCACAAGAACAGCCTTAGCGAAAGGCTTCTTGAAGGGAAAGATGTAACTCTGTGAGATGAATTAACAGAACACAGAGCAGTTTCTCAGAAAGCTTCTTTCCAGTTTTGAACGGAAGATATTTCCTTTTTCACCATAGCCCTCTATGGGCTTCCAAATATCCCTTTGCCAATTCCACAAGAACAGCCTTAGCGAAAGGCTTCTTGAAGGGAAAGATGTAACTCTGTGAGATGAATTAAGAGAACACAGAGCAGTTTCTCAGAAAGCTTCTTTCCAGTTTTGAACGGAAGATATTTCCTTTTTCACCATAGCCTTCTATGGGCTTCCAAATATCCCTTTGCCAATTCCACAAGAACAGCCTTAGCGAAAGGCTTCTTGAAGGGAAAGATGTAACTCTGTGAGATGAATTCACAGAACACAGAGCAGTTTCTCAGAAAGCTTCTTTCCAGTTTTGAACGGAAGATATTTCCTTTTTCACCATAGCCGTCTATGGGCTTCCAAATATCCCTTTGCCAATTCCACAAGAACAGCCTTAGCGAAAGGCTTCTTGAAGGGAAAGATGAAAGTCTGTGAGATGAATTCACAGAACACAGAGCAGTTTCTCAGAAAGCTTCTTTCCAGTTTTGAACGGAAGATATTTCCTTTTTCACCATAGCCCTCTATGGGCTTCCAAATATCCCTTTGCCAATTCCACAAGAAAAGCCTTAGCGAAAGGCTTCTTGAAGGGAAAGATGTAACTCCGTGAGATGAATTAACAGAACACAGAGCAGTTTCTCAGAAAGCTTCTTTCCAGTTTTGAACGGAAGATATTTCCTTTTTCACCGTAGCCCTCTATGGGCTTGCAAATATCCCTTTGCCAATTCCACAAGAACAGCCTTAGCGAAAGGATTCTTGAAGGGAAAGTTGTAACTCTGTGAGATGAATTCACAGAACACAGGGCAGTTTCTCAGAAAGCTTCTTTCCAGTTTTGAACGGAAGATATTTCCTTTTTCACCATAACCCTCTAAGGGCTTCCAAATATCCCTTTGCCAATTCCACAAGAACAGCCTTAGCGAAACGCTTCTTGAAGGGAAAGATGTAACTCTGTGAGATGAATTCACAGAACACAGAGCAGTTTCTCAGAAAGCTTCTTTCCAGTTTTGAACGGAAGATATTTCCTTTTTCACCTTAGCCCTCTATGGGCTTCCAAATATCCCTTTGCCAATTCCACAAGAACAGCCTTAGCGAAAGGCTTCTTGAAGGGAGAGATGTAACTCTGTGAGATGAATTCACAGAACACAGAGCAGTTTCCAAGAAAGCTTCTCTCCAGTTTTGAACGGAAGATATTTCCTTTTTTACCATAGCCGTCTACGGGCTTCCAAATATCGCTTTGCCAATTCCACAAGAACAGCCTTAGCGAAAGGCTTCTTGAAGGGAAAGATGTAACTCTGTGAGATGAATTAACAGAAGACAGAGCAGTTTCTCAGAAAGCTTCTTTCCAGTTTTGAACGGAAGATATTTCCTTTTTCACCATAGCCCTCTATGGGCTTCCAAATATCCCTTTGCCAATTCCACAAGAACAGCCTTAGCGAAAGGCTTCTTGAAGGGAAAGATGTAACTCTGTGAGATGAATTCACAGAACACAGAGCAGTTTCTCAGAAAGCTTCTTTCCAGTTTTGAACGGAAGATATTTCCTTTTTCACCATAGCCGTCTATGGGCTTCCAAATATCCCTTTGCCAATTAAACAAGAACAGCCTTAGCCAAAGGCTTCTTGAAGGGAAAGATGTAACTCTGTCAGATGATTTAACAGAACACAGAGCAGTTTCTCAGAAAGCTTCTTTCCAGTTTTGAACGAAAGATATTTCCTTTTTCACCATAGCACTCTATGGGCTTCCAAATATCCCTTTGCCAATTCCACAAGAACAGCCTTAGCGAAAGGCTTCTTGAAGGGAAAGATGTAACTCTGTGAGATGAATTCACAGAACACAGAGCAGTTTCTCAGAAAGCTTCTTTCCAGTTTTGAACGGAAGATATTTCCCTTTTCACCATAGCCCTCTATGGGCTTCCAAATATCCCTTTGCCAATTCCACAAGAACAGCCTTAGCGAAAGGCTTCTTGAAGAGAAAGATGTAACTCTGTGAGATGAATTAACAGAACACAGAGCAGTTTCTCAGAAAGCTTCTTTCCAGTTTTGAACGGAAGATATTTCCTTTTTCACCATAGCCCTCTATTGGCTTCCAAATATCCCTTTGCCAATTCCACAAGAACAGCCTTAGCGAAAGGCTTCTTGAAGGGAAAGATGTAACTCTGTGCGATGAATTAACAGAACACAGAGCAGTTTCTCAGAAAGCTTCTTTCCAGTTTTGAACGGAAGATATTTCCTTTTTCACCATAGCCCTCTATGGGCTTCCAAATATCCCTTTGCCAATTCCACAAGAACAGCCTTAGTGAAAGGCTTCTTGAAGGGAAAGATGTAACTCTGTGAGATGAATTAACAGAACACAGAGCAGTTTCTCAGAAAGCTTCTCTCCAGTTTTGAACGGAAGATATTTCCTTTTTTACCATAGCCGTCTACGGGCTTCCAAATATCGCTTTGCCAATTCCACAAGAACAGCCTTAGCGAAAGGCTTCTTGAAGGGAAAGATGTAACTCTGTGAGATGAATTCACAGAACACAGAGCAGTTTCTCAGAAAGCTTCTTTCCAGTTTTGAACGGAAGATATTTCCTTTTTCACCATAGGCCTCTAAGGGATTCCAAATATCCCTTTGCCAATTCCACAAGAACAGCCTTAGCGAAAGGCTTCTTGAAGGGAAAGATGTAACTCTGTGAGATGAATTCACAGAACACAGAGCAGTTTCTCAGAAAGCTTCTTTCCAGTTTTTAACGGAAGATATTTACTTTTCCATCATAGCCCTCTATGGGCTTCCAAATATCCCTTTGCCAATTCCACAAGAACAGCCTTAGCGAAAGGCTTCTTGAAGGGAAAGATGTAACTCTGTGAGGTGAATTAAGAAACACAGAGCAGTTTCTCAGAAAGCTTCTTTCCAGTTTTGAACGGAAGATATTTCCTTTTTCACCATAGCCCTCTATGGGGTTCCCAATATCGCTTTGCCAATTCCACAAGAACAGCCTTAGCGAAAGGCTTCTTGAAGGGAAAGATGTAACTCTGTGAGATGAATTCACAGAACACAGAGCAGTTTCTCAGAAAGCTTCTTTCCAGTTGTGAACGGAAGATATTTCCTTTTTCACCATAGCCGTCTATGGGCTTCCAAATATCCCTTTGCCAATTCCAAAGAACAGCCTTAGCGAAAGGCTTCTTGAAAGGAAAGATGTAAATCTGTGAGATGAATTGACAGAACACAGAGCAGTTTCTCAGAAAGCTTCTTTCCAGTTTTGAACGGAAGATATTTCCTTTTTCACCATATCATTCTATGGGCTTCCAAATATCCCTTTGCCAATTCCACAAGAACAGCCTTAGCGAAAGGCTTCTTGAAGGGAAAGATATAACTCTGTGAGATGAATTCACAGAACACAGAGCAGTTTCTCAGAAAGCTTCTTTCCAGTTTTGAACGGAAGATATTTTCTTTTTCTCCATAGGCCTCTATGGGCTTGCAAATATCCCTTTGCCAATTCCACAAGAACAGCCTTAGCGAAAGGCTTCTTGAAGGGAAAGATGTAACTCTGTGAGATGAATTAACAGAACACAGAGCAGTTTCTCAGAAAGCTTCTTTCCAGTTTTGAACGGAAGATATTTCCTTTTTCACCATTGCCTTCTATGGGCTTCCAAATATCGCTTTGCCAATTCCACAAGAACAGACTTAGCGAAAGGCTTCTTGAAGGGAAAGATGCAACTCTGTGAGATGAATTCACAGAACAGAGAGCAGTTTCTCAGAAAGCTTCTTTCCAGTTTTGAACGGAAGATATTTCCTTTTTGACCGTAGCCCTCTATTGGCTTCCAAATATCCCTTTGCCAATTCCACAAGAACAGCCTTAGCGAAAGGCTTCTTGAAGGGAAAGATGTAACTCTGTGAGATGAATTCACAGAACACAGAGCAGTTTCTCAGAAAGCTTCTTTCCAGTTTTGAACGGAAGATATTTCCTTTTTCACCACAGCCCTCTATGGGCTTCCAAATATCCCTTTGCCAATTCCACAAGAACAGCCTTAGCGAAAGGCTTCTTGAAGGGAGAGATGTAACTCTGTGAGATGAATTAACAGAACACAGAGCAGTTTCTCAGAAAGCTTCTCTCCAGTTTTGAACGGAAGATATTTCCTTTTTTACCATAGCCATCTACGGGCTTCCAAATATCGCTTTGCCAATTCCACAAGAACAGCCTTAGCGAAAGGCTTCTTGAAGGGAAAGATGTAACTCTGTGAGATGAATTAACAGAAGACAGAGCAGTTTCTCAGAAAGCTTCTTTCCAGTTTTGAACGGAAGATATTTCCTTTTTCACCATAGCCCTCTATGGGCTTCCAAATATCCCTTTGCCAATTCCACAAGAACAGCCTTAGCGAAAGGCTTCTTGAAGGGAAAGATGTAACTCTGTGAGATGAATTCACAGAACACAGAGCAGTTTCTCAGAAAGCTTCTTTCCAGTTTTGAACGGAAGATATTTCCTTTTTCACCATAGCCGTCTATAGGCTTCCAAATATCCCTTTGCCAATTAAACAAGAACAGCCTTAGCCAAAGGCTTCTTGAAGGGAAAGATGTAACTCTGTCAGATGATTTAACAGAACACAGAGCAGTTTCTCAGAAAGCTTCTTTCCAGTTTTGAACGAAAGATATTTCCTTTTTCACCATAGCACTCTATGGGCTTCCAAATATCCCTTTGCCAATTCCACAAGAACAGCGTTAGCGAAAGGCTTCTTGAAGGGAAAGATGTAACTCTGTGAGATGAATTAACAGAACACAGAGCAGTTTCTCAGAAAGCTTCTTTCCAGTTTTGAACGGAAGATATTTCCTTTTTCACCATAGCCCTCTATTGGCTTCCAAATATCCCCTTGCCAATTCCACAAGAACAGCCTTAGCGAAAGGCTTCTTGAAGGGAAAGATGTAACTCTGTGAGATGAATTCACAGAACACAGAGCAGTTTCTCAGAAAGCTTCTTTCCAGTTTTGAACGGAAGATATTTCCTTTTTTACCATAGCCCTCTATGGGCTTCCAAATATCCCTTTGCCACTTCCACAAGAACAGCCTTAGCGAAAGGCTTCTTGAAGGGAAAGATGTAACTCTGTGAGATGAATTCACAGAACACAGAGCAGTTTCTCAGAAAGCTTCTTTCCAGGTTTGAACGGAAGATATTTCCTTTTTCACCATAGCCCTCTATGGGCTTCCAAATATCGCTTTGCCAATTCCACAAGAACAGACTTAGCGAAAGGCTTCTTGAAGGGAAAGATGCAACTCTGTGAGATGAATTCACAGAACACAGAGCAGTTTCTCAGAAAGCTTCTTTCCAGTTTTGAACGGAAGATATTTCCTTTTTCACCATAGCCGTCTATGGGCTTCCAAATATCCCTTTGCCAATTCCTCAAGAACAGCCTTAGCGAAAGGCTTCTTGAAGGGAAAGATGTAACTCTGTGAGATGAATTAACAGAACACAGAGCAGTTTCTCAGAAAGCTTCTTTCCAGTTTTGAACGGAAGATATTTCCTTTTTCACCATAGCCCTCTATGGGCATCCAAATATCCCTTTGCCAATTCCACAAGAACAGCCTTAGCGAAAGGCTTCTTGAAGGGAAAGATGTAACTCTGTGAGATGAATTAACAGAACACAGAGCAGTTTCTCAGAAAGCTTCTTTCCAGTTTTGAACGGAAGATATTTCCCTTTTCACCATAGCGCTCTATGGGCTTCCAAATATCCCTTTGCCAATTCCACAAGAACAGCCTTAGCGAAAGGCTTCTTGAAGAGAAAGATGTAACTCTGTGAGATGAATTCACAGAACACAGAGCAGTTTCTCAGAAAGCTTCTTTCCAGTTTTGAACGGAAGATATTTCCTTTTTCACCATAGCCGTCTATGGGCTTCCAAATATCCCTTTGCCAATTCCACAAGAACAGCCTTAGCGAAAGGCTTCTTGAAGGGAAAGATGTAACTCTGTGAGATGAATTCACAGAACACAGAGCAGTTTCTCAGAAAGCTTCTTTCCAGTTTTGAACGGAAGATATTTCCTTTTTCACCATAGCCCTCTATTGGCTTCCAAATATCCCTTTGCCAATTCCACAAGAACAGCCTTAGCGAAAGGCTTCTTGAAGGGAAAGATGTAACTCTGTGCGATGAATTCACAGAACACAGAGCAGTTTCTCAGAAAGCTTCTTTCCAGTTTTGAACGGAAGATATTTCCTTTTTCACCATAGCCCTCTATGGGCTTCCAAATATCCCTTTGCCAATTCCACAAGAACAGCCTTAGTGAAAGGCTTCTTGAAGGGAAAGATGTAACTCTGTGAGATGAATTAACAGAACACAGAGCAGTTTCTCAGAAAGCTTCTCTCCAGTTTTGAACGGAAGATATTTCCTTTTTTACCATAGCCGTCTACGGGCTTCCAAATATCGCTTTGCCAATTTCACAAGAACAGCCTTAGCGAAAGGCTTCTTGAAGGGAAAGATGTAACTCTGTGAGATGAATTAACAGAACACAGAGCAGTTTCTCAGAAAGTTTCTTTCCAGTTTTGAACGGAAGATATTTCCTTTTTCACCATAGGCCTCTAAGGGATTCCAAATATCCCTTTGCCAATTCCACAAGAACAGCCTTAGCGAAAGGCTTCTTGAAGGGAAAGATGTAACTCTGTGAGATGAATTCACAGAACACAGAGCAGTTTCTCAGAAAGCTTCTTTCCAGTTTTTAACGGAAGATATTTACTTTTCCATCATAGCCCTCTATGGGCTTCCAAATATCCCTTTGCCAATTAAACAAGAACAGCCTTAGCGAAAGGCTTCTTGAAGGGAAAGATGTAACTCTGTGAAGTGAATTAAGAAACACAGAGCAGTTTCTCAGAAAGCTTCTTTCCAGTTTTGAACGGAAGATATTTCCTTTTTCACCATAGCCCTCTATGGGGTTCCAAATATCGCTTTGCCAATTCCACAAGAACAGCCTTAGCGAAAGGCTTCTTGAAGGGAAAGATGTAACTCTGTGAGATGAATTCACAGAACACAGAGCAGTTTCTCAGAAAGCTTCTTTCCAGTTTTGAACGGAAGATATTTCCTTTTTCACCATAGCCGTCTATGGGCTTCCAAATATCCCTTTGCCAATTCCAAAGAACAGCCTTAGCGAAAGGCTTCTTGAAAGGAAAGATGTAAATCTGTGAGATGAATTGACAGAACACAGAGCAGTTTCTCAGAAAGCTTCTTTCCAGTTTTGAACGGACGATATTTCCTTTTTCACCATATCATTCTATGGGCTTCCAAATATCCCTTTGCCAATTCCACAAGAACAGCCTTAGCGAAAGGCTTCTTGAAGGGAAAGATGTAACTCTGTGAGATGAATTCACAGAACACAGAGCAGTGTCTCAGAAAGATTCTTTCCAGTTTTGAACGAAAGATATTTCCTTTTTCACCATAGGCCTCTATGGGCTTCCAAATATCCCTTTGCCAATTCCACAAGAACAGCCTTAGCGTAAGGCTTCTTGAAGGGATAGATGTAATTCTGTGAGATGAATTCACAGAACACAGAGCCGTTTCTCAGAAAGCTTCTTTCCAGTTTTGAACGGAAGATATTTCCTTTTTCTCCATAGGCCTCTATGGGCTTCCAAATATCCCTTTGCCAATTCCACAAGAACAGCCTTAGCGAAAGGCTTCTTGAAGGGAAAGATGTAACTCTGTGAGATGAATTCACAGAACACAGAGCAGTTTCTAAGAAAGCTTCTTTCCAGTTTTGAACGGAAGATATTTCCTTTTTCACCATAGCTGTCTATGGGCTTCCAAATATCCCTTTGCCAATTCCACAAGAACAGCCTTAGCGAAAGGCTTCTTGAAGGGAAAGATGTAAGTCTGTGAGATGAATTAAGAGAACACAGAGCAGTTTCTCAGAAAGCTTCTTTCCAGTTTTGAACGGAAGATATTTCCTTTTTCACCATAGCCCTCTATGGGCTTCCAAATATCCCTTTGCCAATTCCACAAGAAAAGCCTTAGCGAAAGGCTTCTTGAAGGGAAAGATGTAACTCCGTGAGATGAATTAACAGAACACAGAGCAGTTTCTCAGAAAGCTTCTTTCCAGTTTTGAACGGAAGATATTTCCTTTTTCACCATAGCCCTCTATGGGCTTGCAAATATCCCTTTGCCAATTCCACAAGAACAGCCTTAGCGAAAGGATTCTTGAAGGGAAAGATGTAACTCTGTGAGATGAATTCACAGAACACAGGGTAGTTTCTCAGAAAGCTTCTTTCCAGTTTTGAACGGAAGATATTTCCTTTTTCACCATTCCCCTCTAAGGGCTTCCAAATATCCCTTTGCCAATTCCACAAGAACAGCCTTAGCGAAACGCTTCTTGAAGGGAAAGATGTAACTCTGTGAGATGAATTCACAGAACACAGAGCAGTTTCTCAGAAAGCTTCTTTCCAGTTTTGAACGGAAGATATTTCCTTTTTCACCATAGCCCTCTATGGGCTTCCAAATATCCCTTTGCCAATTCCACAAGAACAGCCTTAGCGAAAGGCTTCTTGAAGAGAAAGATGTAACTCTGTGAGATGAATTCACAGAACACAGAGCAGTTTCTCAGAAAGCTTCTTTCCAGTTTTGAACGGAAGATATTTCCTTTTTCAGCATAGCCGTCTATGGGCTTCCAAATATCCCTTTGCCAATTCCACAAGAACAGCCTTAGCGAAAGGCTTCTTGAAGGGAAAGATGTAACTCTGTGAGATGAATTCACAGAACACAGAGCAGTTTCTCAGAAAGCTTCTTTCCAGTTTTGAACGGAAGATATTTCCTTTTTCACCATAGCCCTCTATAGGCTTCCAAATATCCCTTTGCCAATTCCACAAGAACAGCCTTAGCGAAAGGCTTCTTGAAGGGAAAGATGTAACTCTGTGAGATGAATTCACAGAACACAGAGCAGTTTCTCAGAAAGCTTCTTTCCAGTTTTGAACGGAAGATATTTCCTTTTTCACCATAGCCGTCTATGGTCTTCCAAATATCCCTTTGCCAATTCCACAAGAACAGCCTTAGCGAAAGGCTTCTTGAAAGGAAAGATGTAACTCTGTGAGATGAATTGACAGAACACAGAGCAGTTTCTCAGAAAGCTTCTTTCCAGTTTTGAACGGAAGATATTTCCTTTTTCACCATATCCCTCTATGGGCTTCCAAATATCCCTTTGCAATTCCACAAGAACAGCCTTAGCGAAAGGCTTCTTGAAGAGAAAGATGTAACTCTGTGAGATGAATTCACAGAACACAGAGCAGTGTCTCAGAAAGATTCTTTCCAGTTTTGAACGGAAGATATTTCCTTTTTCACCATTGCCCTCTATCGGCTTCCAAATATCGCTTTGCCAATTCCACAGGAACAGACTTAGCGAAAGGCTTCTTGAAGGGAAAGATGCAACTCTGTGAGATGAATTCACAGAACACAGAGCAGTTTCTCAGAAAGCTTCTTTCCAGTTTTGAACGGAAGATATTTCCTTTTTCACCGTAGCCCTCTATTGGCTTCCAAATATACCTTTGCCAATTCCACAAGAACAGCCTTAGCGAAAGGCTTCTTGAAGGGAAAGATGTAACTCTGTGAGATGAATTCACAGAACACAGAGCAGTTTCTCAGAAAGCTTCTTTCCAGTTTTGAACGGAAGATATTTCCTTTTTCACCATAGCCCTCTATGGGCTTCCAAATATCCCTTTGCCAATTCCACAAGAACAGCCTTAGCGAAAGGCTTCTTGAAGGGAGAGATGTAACTCTGTGAGATGAATTAACAGAACACAGAGCAGTTTCTCAGAAAGCTTCTCTCCAGTTTTGAACGGAAGATATTTCCTTTTTTACCATAGCCGTCTACGGGCTTCCAAATATCGCTTTGCCAATTCCACAAGAACAGCCTTAGCGAAAGGCTTCTTGAAGAGAAAGATGTAACTCTGTGAGATGAATTAACAGAAGACAGAGCAGTTTCTCAGAAAGCTTCTTTCCAGTTTTGAACGGAAGATATTTCCTTTTTCACCCTAGCCCTCTATGGGCTTCCAAATATCCCTTTGCCAATTCCACAAGAACAGCCTTAGCGAAAGGCTTCTTGAAGGGAAAGATGTAACTCTGTGAGATGAATTCACAGAACACAGAGCAGTTTCTCAGAAAGCTTCTTTCCAGTTTTGAACGGAAGATATTTCCTTTTTCACCATAGCCCTCTATGGGCTTCCAAATATCCCTTTGCCAATTCCACAAGAACAGCCTTAGCGAAAGGCTTCTTGAAGGGAGAGATGTAACTCTGTGAGATGAATTAACAGAACACAGAGCAGTTTCTCAGAAAGCTTCTCTCCAGTTTTGAACGGAAGATATTTCCTTTTTTACCATAGCCGTCTACGGGCTTCCAAATATCGCTTTGCCAATTCCACAAGAACAGCCTTAGCGAAAGGCTTCTTGAAGAGAAAGATGTAACTCTGTGAGATGAATTAACAGAAGACAGAGCAGTTTCTCAGAAAGGTTCTTTCCAGTTTTGAACGGAAGATATTTCCTTCTTCACCATAGGCCTCTATGGGATTCCAAATATCCCTTTGCCAATTCCACAAGAACAGCCTTAGCGAAAGGCTTCTTGAAGGGAAAGATGTAACTCTGTGAGATGAATTGACAGAACACAGAGCAGTTTCTCAGAAAGCTTCTTTCCAGTTTTGAACGGAAGATATTTACTTTTCCACCATAGCCCTCTATGGGCTTCCAAATATCCCTTTGCCAATTCCACAAGAACAGCCTTAGTGAAAGGCTTCTTGAAGGGAAAGATGTAACTCTGTGAGGTGAATTAACAGAGCACAGAGCAGTTTCTCAGAAAGCTTCTTTCCAGTTTTGAACGGAAGATATTTCCTTTTTCACCATAGCCCTCTATGGGCTTCCTAATATCCCTTTGCCAATTCCACAAGAACAGCCTTAGCGAAAGGCTTCTTGAAGGGAAAGATGTAACTCTGTGAGATGAATTAACAGAACACAGAGCAGTTTCTCAGAAAGCTTCTTTCCAGTTTTGAACGGAAGATATTTCCTTTTTCACCATAGGCCTCTAAGGGATTCCAAATATCCCTTTGCCAATTCCACAAGAACAGCCTTAGCGAAAGGCTTCTTGAAGGGAAAGATGTAACTCTGTGAGATGAATTCACAGAACACAGAGCAGTTTCTCAGAAAGCTTCTTTCCAGTTTTGAACGGAAGATATTTACTTTTCCATCATAGCCCTCTATGGGCTTCCAAATATCCCTTTGCCAATTCCACAAGAACAGACTTAGCGAAAGGCTTCTTGAAGGGAAAGATGTAACTCTGTGAGATGAATTAACAGAACACAGAGCAGTTTCTCAGAAAGCTTCTTTCCAGTTTTGAACGGAAGATATTTCCTTTTTCACCATAGCCGTCTATGGGCTTCCAAATATCCCTTTGCCAATTCCACAAGAACAGCCTTAGCGAAAGGCTTCTTGAAAGGAAAGATGTAAATCTGTGAGATGAATTGACAGAACACAGAGCAGTTTCTCAGAAAGCTTTTTTCCAGTTTTGAACGGAAGATATTTCCTTTTTCACCATATCATTCTATGGGCTTCCAAATATCCCTTTGCCAATTCCACAAGAACAGCCTTAGCGAAAGGCTTCTTGAAGGGAAAGATGTAACTCTGTGAGATGAATTCAAAGAACACAGAGCAGTGTCTCAGAAAGATTCTTTCCAGTTTTGAACGAAAGATATTTCCTTTTTCACCATAGGCCTCTATGGGCTTCCAAATATCCCCTTGCCAATTCCACAAGAACAGCCTTAGCGTAAGGCTTCTTGAAGGGATAGATGTAACTCTGTGAGATGAATTCACAGAACACAGAGCCGTTTCTCAGAAAGCTTCTTTCCAGTTTTGAACGGAAGATATTTCCTTTTTCTCCATAGGCCTCTATGGGCTTCCAAATATCCCTTTGCCAATTCCCCAAGAACAGCCTTAGCGAAAGGCTTCTTGAAGGGAAAGATGTAACTCTGTGAGATGAATTCACAGAACACAGAGCAGTTTCTCAGAAAGCTTCTTTCCAGTTTTGAACGGAAGATATTTCCTTTTTCACCATAGCCGTCTATGGGCTTCCAAATATCCCTTTGCCAATTAAACAAGAACAGCCTTAGCCAAAGGCTTCTTGAAGGGAAAGATGTAACTCTGTCAGATGATTTAACAGAACACAGAGCAGTTTCTCAGAAAGCTTCTTTCCAGTTTTGAACGAAATATATTTCCTTTTTCACCATAGCACTCCATGGGCTTCCAAATATCCCTTTGCCAATTCCACAAGAACAGCCTTAGCGAAAGGCTTCTTGAAGGGAAAGATGTAACTCTGTGAGATGAATTCACAGAACACAGAGCAGTGTCTCAGAAAGCTTCTTTCCAGTTTTTAACGGAAGATATTTCCTTTTTCACAATAGGCCTCTATGGGCTTCCAAATATCCCTTTGCCAATTCCACAATAACAGGCTTAGCGTAAGGCTTCTTGAAGGGAAAGATGTAACTCTGTGAGAAGAATTCACAGAACACAGAGCAGTTTCACAGACAGCTTCTTTAAAGTTTTTAACGGAAGATATTTCCTTTTTCACCATAGCCCTCTTTGGGCTTCCAAATATCCCTTTACCAATTCCACAAGAACAGCCTTAGCGAAAGGCTTCTTGAAGGGAAAGATGTAACTCTGTGAGATGAATTCACAGAACACAGAGCAGTTTCTGAGAAAACTTCTTTCCAGTTTTGAACGGAAGATATTTCCTTTTTCACCATAGGCCTCTATGGGCTTCCAAATATCCCTTTGCCAATTCCACAAGAACAGCCTTAGCGAAAGGCTTCTTGAAGGGAAAGATGTAACTCTGTGAGATGAATTCACAGAACACAGAGCAGTTTCTCAGAAAGCTTCTTTCCAGTTTTGAACGGAAGATATTTCCTTTTTCACCATAGGCCTCTATGGGCTTCCAAATATCCCTTTGCCAATTCCACAAGAACAGCCTTAGCCAAAGGCTTCTTGAAGGGAAAGATGTAACTCTGTGAGATGAATTCACAGAACACAGAGCAGTTTCTCAGAAAGCTTCTTTCCAGTTTTGAACGGAAGATATTTCCTTTTTCACCATAGCCGTCTATGGGCTTCCAAATATCCCTTTGCCAATTCCACAAGAACAGCCTTAGCGAAAGGCTTCTTGAAGGGAAAGATGTAACTCTGTGAGATGAATTAACAGAACACAGAGCAGTTTCTCAGAAAGCTTCTTTCCAGTTTTGAACGGAAGATATTTCCTTTTTCACCATAGCCCTCTATTGGCTTCCAAATATCCCCTTGCCAATTCCACAAGAACAGCCTTAGCGAAAGGCTTCTTGAAGGGAAAGATGTAACTGTGTGAGATGAATTCACAGAACACAGAGCAGTTTCTCAGAAAGCTTCTTTCCAGTTTTGAACGGAAGATATTTCCTTTTTCACCATAGCCCTCTATGGGCTTCCAAATATCCCTTTGCCAATTCCACAAGAACAGCCTTAGCGAAAGGCTTCTTGAAGGGAAAGATGTAACTCTGTGAGATGAATTCACAGAACACAGAGCAGTTTCTCAGAAAGCTTCTCTCCAGTTTTGAACGGAAGATATTTCCTTTTTTACCATAGCCGTCTATGGGCTTCCAAATATCGCTTTGCCAATTCCACAAGAACAGCCTTAGCGAAAGGCTTTTTGAAGGGAAAGATGTAACTCTGTGAGATGAATTCACAGAACACAGAGCAGTTTCTCAGAAAGCTTCTTTCCAGTTTTGAACGGAAGATATTTCCTTTTTCACCATAGCCGTCTATGGGCTTCCAAATATCCCTTTGCCAATTCCACAAGAACAGCCTTAGCGAAAGGCTTCTTGAAGGGAAAGATGTAACTCTGTAAGATGAATTAACAGAACACAGAGCAGTTTCTCAGAAAGCTTCTTTCCAGTTTTGAACGGAAGATATTCCCTTTTTCACCATAGCCCTCTAAGGGCTTCCAAATATCCCTTTGCCAATTCCACAAAAACAGACTTAGCGAAAGGCCTCTTGAAGGGAAAGATGTAACTCTGTGAGATGAATTAACAGAACACAGAGCAGTTTCTCAGAAAGCTTCTTTCCAGTTTTGAACGGAAGATATTTCCCTTTTCACCATAGCCCTCTATGGGCTTCCAAATATCCCTTTGCCAATTCCACAAGAACAGCCTTAGCGAAAGGCTTCTTGAAGGGAAAGATGTAACTCTGTGAGATGAATTCACAGAACACAGAGCAGTTTCTCAGAAAGCTTCTTTCCAGTTTTGAACGGAAGATATTTCCTTTTTCACCATAGCCCTCTATGGGCTTCCAAATATCCCTTTGCCAATTCCACAAGAACAGCCTTAGCGAAAGGCTTCTTGAAGGGAAAGATGTAACTCTGTGAGATGAATTCACAGAACACAGAGCAGTTTCTCAGAAAGCTTCTTTCCAGTTTTGAACGGAAGATATTTCCTTTTTCACCATAGACGTCTATGGGCTTCCAAATATCCCTTTGCCAATTAAACAAGAACAGCCTTAGAAAAAGGCTTCTTGAAGGGAAAGATGTAACTCTGTCAGATGATTTAACAGAACACAGAGCAGTTTCTCAGAAAGCTTCTTTCCAGTTTTGAACGAAAGATATTTCCTTTTTCACCATAGCACTCTATGGGCTTCCAAATATCCCTTTGCCAATTCCACAAGAACAGCCTTAGCGAAAGCCTTCTTGAAGGGAAAGATGTAACTCTGTGAGATGAATTCACAGAACACAGAGCAGTTTCTCAGAAAGCTTCTTTCCAGTTTTGAACGGAAGATATTTCCTTTTTCACCATAGCCCTCTAAGGGCTTCCAAATATCCCTTTGCCAATTCCACAAGAACAGACTTAGCGAAAGGCTTCTTGAAGGGAAAGATGTAACTCTGTGAGATGAATTAACAGAACACAGAGCAGTTTCTCAGAAAGCTTCTTTCCGGTTTTGAACGGAAGATATTTCCCTTTTCACCATAGCCCTCTATGGGCTTCCAAATATCCCTTTGCCAATTCCACAAGAACAGCCTTAGCGAAAGGCTTCTTGAAGGGAAAGATGTAACTCTGTGAGATGAATTCACAGAACACAGAGCAGTTTCTCAGAAAGCTTCTTTCCAGTTTTGAACGGAAGATATTTCCTTTTTCACCATAGCCGTCTATGGGCTTCCAAATATCCCTTTGCCAATTCCACAAGAACAGCCTTAGCGAAAGGCTTCTTGAAGGGAAAGATGTAACTCTGTGAGATGAATTAACAGAACACAGAGCAGTTTCTCAGAAAGCTTCTTTCCAGTTTTGAACGGAAGATATTTCCTTTTTCACCATAGCCCTCTATTGGCTTCCAAATATCCCCTTGCCAATTCCACAAGAACAGCCTTAGCGAAAGGCTTCTTGAAGGGAAAGATGTAACTGTGTGAGATGAATTCACAGAACACAGAGCAGTTTCTCAGAAAGCTTCTTTCCAGTTTTGAACGGAAGATATTTCCTTTTTCACCATAGCCCTCTATGGGCTTCCAAATATCCCTTTGCCAATTCCACAAGAACAGCCTTAGCGAAAGGCTTCTTGAAGGGAAAGATGTAACTCTGTGAGATGAATTCACAGAACACAGAGCAGTTTCTCAGAAAGCTTCTCTCCAGTTTTGAACGGAAGATATTTCCTTTTTTACCATAGCCGTCTATGGGCTTCCAAATATCGCTTTGCCAATTCCACAAGAACAGCCTTAGCGAAAGGCTTTTTGAAGGGAAAGATGTAACTCTGTGAGATGAATTCACAGAACACAGAGCAGTTTCTCAGAAAGCTTCTTTCCAGTTTTGAACGGAAGATATTTCCTTTTTCACCATAGCCGTCTATGGGCTTCCAAATATCCCTTTGCCAATTCCACAAGAACAGCCTTAGCGAAAGGCTTCTTGAAGGGAAAGATGTAACTCTGTAAGATGAATTAACAGAACACAGAGCAGTTTCTCAGAAAGCTTCTTTCCAGTTTTGAACGGAAGATATTCCCTTTTTCACCATAGCCCTCTAAGGGCTTCCAAATATCCCTTTGCCAATTCCACAAAAACAGACTTAGCGAAAGGCCTCTTGAAGGGAAAGATGTAACTCTGTGAGATGAATTAACAGAACACAGAGCAGTTTCTCAGAAAGCTTCTTTCCAGTTTTGAACGGAAGATATTTCCCTTTTCACCATAGCCCTCTATGGGCTTCCAAATATCCCTTTGCCAATTCCACAAGAACAGCCTTAGCGAAAGGCTTCTTGAAGGGAAAGATGTAACTCTGTGAGATGAATTCACAGAACACAGAGCAGTTTCTCAGAAAGCTTCTTTCCAGTTTTGAACGGAAGATATTTCCTTTTTCACCATAGCCGTCTATGGGCTTCCAAATATCCCTTTGCCAATTCCACAAGAACAGCCTTAGCGAAAGGCTTCTTGAAGGGAAAGATGTAACTCTGTGAGATGAATTAACAGAACACAGAGCAGTTTCTCAGAAAGCTTCTTTCCAGTTTTGAACGGAAGATATTTCCTTTTTCACCATAGCCCTCTAATGGCTTCCAAATATCCCCTTGCCAATTCCACAAGAACAGCCTTAGCGAAAGGCTTCTTGAAGGGAAAGATGTAACTCTGTGAGATGAATTCACAGAACACAGAGCAGTTTCTCAGAAAGCTTCTTTCCAGTTTTGAACGGAAGATATTTCCTTTTTCACCATAGCCCTCTATGGGCTTCCAAATATCCCTTTGCCAATTCCACAAGAACAGCCTTAGCGAAAGGCTTCTTGAAGGGAAAGATGTAACTCTGTGAGATGAATTCACAGAACACAGAGCAGTTTCTCAGAAAGCTTCTTTCCACTTTTGAACGGAAGATATTTCCTTTTTTACCATAGCCCTCTATGGGCTTCCAAATATCGCTTTGCCAATTCCACAAGAACAGCCTTAGCGAAAGGCTTTTTGAAGGGAAAGATGTAACTCTGTGAGATGAATTCACAGAACACAGAGCAGTTTCTCAGAAAGCTTCTTTCCAGTTTTGAACGGAAGATATTTCCTTTTTCACCATAGCCGTCTATGGGCTTCCAAATATCCCTTTGCCAATTCCACAAGAACAGCCTTAGCGAAAGGCTTCTTGAAGGGAAAGATGTAACTCTGTGAGATGAATTCACAGAACACAGAGCAGTTTCTCAGAAAGCTTCTTTCCAGTTTTGAACGGAAGATATTTCCTTTTTCACCATAGCCCTCTATGGGCTTCCAAATATCCGTTTGCCAATTCCACAAAAACAGCCTTAGCGAAAGGCTTCTTGAAGGGAAAGATGTAACTCTGTGAGATGAATTCACAGAACACAGAGCAGTTTCTCAGAAAGCTTCTTTCCAGTTTTGAACGGAAGATATTTCCTTTTTCACCATAGCCGTCTAAGGGCTTCCAAATATCCCTTTGCCAATTCCACAAGAACAGCCTTAGCGAAAGGCTTCTTGAAAGGAAAGATGTAACACTGTGAGATGAATTGACAGAAAACAGAGCAGTTTCTCAGAAAGCTTCTTTCCAATTTTGAACGGAAGATATTTCCTTTTTCACCATATCCCTCTATGGGCTTCCCAATATCCCTTTGCCAATTCCACAAGAACAGCCTTAGCGAAAGGCTTCTTGAAGGGAAAGATGTAACTCTCTGAGATGAATTCACAGAACACAGAGCAGTTTCTCAGAAAGCTTCTTTCCAGTTTTGAACGAAAGATATTTCCTTTTTCACCATAGCCCTCTATGGGCTTCCAAATATCCCTTTGCCAATTCCACAAGAACAGCCTTAGCGAAAGGCTTCTTGAAGGGAAAGATGTAACTCTGTGAGATGAATTCACAGAACACAGAGCAGTTTCTCAGAAAGCTTCTTTCCAGTTTTGAACGGAAGATATTTCCTTTTTCACCATAGCCGTCTATGGGCTTCCAAATATCCCTTTGCCAATTCCACAAGAACAGCCTTAGCGAAAGGCTTCTTGAAAGGAAAGATGTAACTCTGTGAGATGAATTGACAGAACACAGAGCAGTTTCTCAGAAAGCTTCTTTCCAGTTTTGAACGGAAGATATTTCCTTTTTCACCATAGCCCTCTATGGGCTTCCAAATATCCCTTTGCCAATTCCACAAGAACAGCCTTAGCGAAAGACTTCTTGAAGGGAAAGATGTAACTCTGTGAGATGAATTCACAGAACACAGAGCAGTGTCTCAGAAAGCTTCTTTCCAGTTTTTAACGGAAGATATTTCCTTTTTCACAATAGGCCTCTATGGGCTTCCAAATATCCCTTTGCCAATTCCACAAGAACAGCCTTAGCGTAAGGCTTCTTGAAGGGAAAGATGTAACTTTGTGAGACGAATTCACAGAACACAGAGCAGTTTCACAGACAGCTTCTTTAAAGTTTTTAACGGAAGATATTTCCTTTTTCACCATAGCCCTCTTTGGGCTTCCAAATATCCCTTTACCAATTCCACAAGAACAGCCTTAGCGAAAGGCTTCTTGAAGGGAAAGATGTAACTCTGTGAGATGAATTAACAGAACACAGAGCAGTTTCTCAGAAAGCTTCTTTCCAGTTTTGAACGGAAGATATTTCCTTTTTCACCATAGCTCTCTATGGGCTTCCAAATATCCCTTTGCCAATTCCACAAGAACAGCCTTAGCCAAAGGCTTCTTGAAGGGAAAGATGTAAATCCGTGAGATGATTTAACAGAACACAGAGCAGTTTCTCAGAAAGATTCTTTCCAGTTTTGACGGAAGATATTTCCTTTTTCACCATAGCCCTCTATGGGCTTCCAAATATCCCTTTGCCAATTCCACAAGAACAGCCTTAGCGAAAGGCTTCTTGAAGGGAAAGATGTAACTCTGTAAGATGAATTAACAGAACACAGAGCAGTTTCTCAGAAAGCTTCTTTCCAGTTTTGAACGGAAGATATTTCCTTTTTCACCATAGCCCTCTATGGGCTTCCAAATATCGCTTTGCCAATTCCACAAGAACAGCCTTAGCGAAAGGCTTCTTGAAGGGAAAGATGTAACTCTGTGAGATGAATTAACAGAACACAGAGCAGTTTCTCAGAAAGCTTCTTTCCAGTTTTGAACGGAAGATATTTCCTTTTTCACCATAGCCCTCTATGGGCTTGCAAATATCCCTTTGCCAATTCCACAAGAACAGCCTTAGCGAAAGGCTTCTTGAAGGGAAAGATGTAACTCTGTGAGATGAATTCACAGAACACAGGGCAGTTTCTCAGAAAGGTTCTTTCCAGTTTTGAACGGAAGATATTTCCTTTTTCACCATAACCCTCTAAGGGCTTCCAAATATCCCTTTGCCAATTCCACAATAACAGCCTTCGCGAAACGCTTCTTGAAGGGAAAGATGTAACTCTGTGAGATGAATTCACAGAACACAGAGCAGTTTCTCAGAAAGCTTCTTTCCAGTTTTGAACGGAAGATATTTCCTTTTTCACCATAGCCCTCTATGGGCTTCCAAATATCCCTTTGCCAATTCCACAAGAACAGCCTTAGCGAAAGGCTTCTTGAAGGGAAAGATGTAACTCTGTGAGATGAATTCACAGAACACAGAGCAGTTTCTCAGAAAGCTTCTTTCCAGTTTTGAACGGAAGATATTTCCTTTTTCACCATAGCCGTCTATGGGCTTCCAAATATCCCTTTGCCAATTCCACAAGAACAGCCTTAGCGAAAGGCTTCTTGAAGGGAAAGATGTAACTCTGTGAGATGAATTAACAGAACACAGAGCAGTTTCTCAGAAAGCTTCTTTCCAGTTTTGAACGGAAGATATTTCCTTTTTTACCATAGCCGTCTAAGGGCTTCCAAATATCGCTTTGCCAATTCCACAAGAACAGCCTTAGCGAAAGGCTTTTTGAAGGGAAAGATGTAACTCTGTGAGATGAATTAACAGAACACAGAACAGTGTCTCAGAAAGCTTCTTTCCAGTTTTGAACAGAAGATATTTCCATTTTCACCATAGCCGTCTATGGGCTTCCAAATATCCCTTTGCCAATTCCACAAGAACAGCCTTAGCGAAAGGCTTCTTGAAGGGAAAGATGTAACTCTGTGAGATGAATTCACAGAACACAGAGCAGTTTCTCAGAAAGCTTCTTTCCAGTTTTGAACGGAAGATATTTCCTTTTTCACCATAGCCCTCTATGGGCTTCCAAATATCCCTTTGCCAATTCCACAAGAACAGCCTTAGCGAAAGGCTTCTTGAAGGGAAAGATGTAACTCTGTGAGATGAATTCACAGAACACAGAGCAGTTTCTCAGAAAGCTTCTTTCCAGTTTGGAACGGAAGATATTTCCTTTTTCACCATAGCCCTCTAGGGGCTTCCAAATATCCGTTTGCCAATTCCACAAGAACAGCCTTAGCGAAAGGCTTCTTGAAGGGAAAGATGTAACTCTGTGAGATGAATTCACAGAACACAGAGCAGTTTCTCAGAAAGCTTCTTTCCAGTTTTGAACGGAAGATATTTCCTTTTCCACCATAGCCGTCTATGGGCTTCCAAATATCCCTTTGAAAATTCCACAAGAACAGCCTTAGCGAAAGGCTTCTTGAAAGGAAAGATGTAACTCGGTGAGATGAATTGACAGAACACAGAGCAGTTTCTCAGAAAGCTTCTTTCCAGTTTTGAACGGAAGATATTTCCTTTTTCACCATATCCCTCTATGGGCTTCCAAATATCCCTTTGCCAATTCCACAAGAACAGCCTTAGTGAAAGGCTTCTTGAAGGGAAAGATGTAACTCTGTGAGATGAATTCACAGAACACAGAGCAGTGTCTCAGAAAGATTCTTTCCAGTTTTGAACGAAAGATATTTCCTTTTTCACCATAGGCCTCTATGGGCTTCCAAATATCCCTTTGCCAATTCCACAAGAACAGCCTTAGCGGAAGGCTTCTTGAAGGGATAGATGTAACTCTGTGAGATGAATTCACAGAACACAGAGCCGTTTCTCAGAAAGCTTCTTTCCAGTTTTTAACGGAAGATATTTCCTTTTTCACCATAGCCCTCTTTGGGCTTCCAAATATCCCTTTGCCAATTCCACAAGAACAGCCTTAGCGAAAGGCTTCTTGAAGGGAAAGATATAACTCTGTGAGATGAATTCACAGAACACAGAGCAGTTTCTCAGAAAGCTTCTTTCCAGTTTTGAACGGAAGATATTTACTTTTTCTCCATAGGCCTCTATGGGCTTGCAAATATCCCTTTGCCAATTCCACAAGAACAGCCTTAGCGAAAGGCTTCTTGAAGGGAAAGATGTAACTCTGTGAGATGAATTAACAGAACACAGAGCAGTTTCTCAGAAAGCTTCTTTCCAGTTTTGAACGGAAGATATTTCCTTTTTCACCATTGCCCTCTATGGACTTCCAAATATCGCTTTGCCAATTCCACAAGAACAGACTTAGCGAAAGGCTTCTTGAAGGGAAAGATGCAACTCTATGAGATGAATTCACAGAACACAGAGCAGTTTCTCAGAAAGCTTCTTTCCAGTTTTGAACGGAAGATATTTCCTTTTTCACCGTAGCCCTCTATTGGCTTCCAAATATCCCTTTGCCAATTCCACAAGAACAGCCTTAGCGAAAGGCTTCTTGAAGGGAAAGATGTAACTCTGTGAGATGAATTCACAGAACACAGAGCAGTTTCTCAGAAAGCTTCTTTCCAGTTTTGAACGGAAGATATTTCCTTTTTCACCATAGCCCTCTATGGGCTTCCAAATATCCCTTTGCCAATTCCACAAGAACAGCCTTAGCGAAAGGCTTCTTGAAGGGAGAGATGTAACTCTGTGAGATGAATTAACAGAACACAGAGCAGTTTCTCAGAAAGCTTCTCTCCAGTTTTGAACGGAAGATATTTCCTTTTTTACCATAGCCGTCTAAGGGCTTCCAAATATCGCTTTGCCAATTCCACAAGAACAGCCTTAGCGAAAGGCTTCTTGAAGGGAAAGATGTAACTCTGTGAGATGAATTAACAGAAGACAGAGCAGTTTCTCAGAAAGCTTCTTTCCAGTTTTGAACGGAAGATATTTCCTTTTTCACCATAGCCCTCTATTGGCTTCCAAATATCCCTTTGCCAATTCCACAAGAACAGCCTTAGCGAAAGGCTTCTTGAAGGGAAAGATGTAACTCTGTGAGATGAATTCACAGAACACACAGCAGTTTCTCAGAAAGCTTCTTTCCAGTTTTGAACGGAAGATATTTCCTTTTTCACCATAGCCCTCTATGGGCTTACAAATATCCCTTTGCCAATTCCACAAGAACAGCCTTAGGGAAAGGCTTCTTGAAGGGAAAGATGTAACTCTGTGAGATGAATTCTCAGAACACAGAGCAGTTTCTCAGAAAGCTTCTTTCCAGTTTTGAACGGAAGATATTCCTTTTTCACCATAGCCCTCTATGGGCTTCCAAATATCCCTTTGCCAATTCCACAAGAACAGCCTTAGCGAAAGGCTTCTTGAAGGGAAAGATGTAACTCTGTGAGATGAATTCACAGAACACAGAGCAGTTTCTCAGAAAGCTTCTTTCCAATTTTGAACGGAAGATATTTCCTTTTTCACCATAGGCCTCTACGGGATTCCAAATATCCCTTTGCCAATTCCACAAGAACAGCCTTAGCGAAAGGCTTCTTGAAGGGAAAGATGTAACTCTGTGAGATGAATTAAGAGTACACAGAGCAGTTTCTCAGAAAGCTTCTTTCCAGTTTTGAACGGAAGATATTTCCTTTTTCACCATAGCCCTCTATGGGCTTCCAAATATCCCTTTGCCAATTCCACAAGAACAGCCTTAGCGAAAGGCTTCTTGAAGGGAAAGATGTAACTCTGTGAGATGATTTCACAGAACACAGAGCAGTTTCTCAGAAAGCTTCTTTCCAGTTTTGAACGGAAGATATTTCCTTTTTCACCATAGCCGTCTATGGGCTTCCAAATATCCCTTTGCCAATTCCACAAGAACAGCCTTAGCGAAAGGCTTCTTGAAGGGAAACATGTAACTCTGTGAGATGAATTCACAGAACACAGAGCAGTTTCTCAGAAAGCTTCTTTCCAGTTTTGAACGGAAGATATTTCCTTTTTCACCATAGCCCTCTATTGGCTTCCAAATATCCCCTTGCCAATTCCACAAGAACAGCCTTAGCGAAAGGCTTCTTGAAGGGAAAGATGTAACTCTGTGAGATGAATTCACAGAACACAGAGCAGTTTCTCAGAAAGCTTCTTTCCAGTTTTGAACGGAAGATATTTCCTTTTTCACCATAGCCCTCTATGGGCTTCCAAATATCCCTTTGCCAATTCCACAAGAACAGCCTTAGCGAAAGGCTTCTTGAAGGGAAAGATGTAACTCTGTGAGATGAATTAACAGAACACAGAGCAGTTTCTCAGAAAGCTTCTCTCCAGTTTTGAACGGAAGATATTTCCTTTTTTACCATAGCCGTCTATGGGCTTCCAAATATCGCTTTGCCAATTCCACAAGAACAGCCTTAGCGAAAGGCTTTTTGAAGGGAAAGATGTAACTCTGTGAGATGAATTCACAGAACACAGAGCAGTTTCTCAGAAAGCTTCTTTCCAGTTTTGAACGGAAGATATTTCCTTTTTCACCATAGCCCTCTATGGGCTTCCAAATATCCCTTTGCCAATTCCACAAGAACAGCCTTAGCGAAAGGCTTCTTGAAGGGAAAGATGTAACTCTGTGAGATGAATTCACAGAACACAGAGCAGTTTCTCAGAAAGCTTCTTTCCAGTTTTGAACGGAAGATATTTCCTTTTTCACCATAGCCCTCTAAGGGCTTCCAAATATCCCTTTGCCAATTCCACAAAAACAGACTTAGCGAAAGGCCTCTTGAAGGGAAAGATGTAACTCTGTGAGATGAATTAACAGAACACAGAGCAGTTTCTCAGAAAGCTTCTTTCCAGTTTTGAACGGAAGATATTTCCCTTTTCACCATAGCCCTCTATGGGCTTCTCAATATCCCTTTGCCAATTCCACAAGAACAGCCTTAGCGAAAGGCTTCTTGAAGGGAAAGATGTAACTCTGTGAGATGAATTCACAAAACACAGAGCAGTTTCTCAGAAAGCTTCTTTCCAGTTTTGAATGGAAGATATTTCCTTTTTCACCATAGCCGTCTATGGGCTTCCAAATATCCCTTTGCCAATTCCACAAGAACAGCCTTAGCGAAAGGCTTCTTGAAGGGAAAGATGTAACTCTGTGAGATGAATTAACAGAACACAGAGCAGTTTCTCAGAAAGCTTCTTTCCAGTTTTGAACGGAAGATATTTCCTTTTTCACCATAGCCCTCTATGGGCTTCCAAATATCCCCTTGCCAATTCCACAAGAACAGCCTTAGCGAAAGGCTTCTTGAAGGGAAAGATGTAACTCTGTGAGATGAATTCACAGAACACAGAGCAGTTTCTCAGAAAGCTTCTTTCCAGTTTTGAACGGAAGATATTTCCTTTTTCACCATAGCCCTCTATGGGCTTCCAAATATCCCTTTGCCAATTCCACAAGAACAGCCTTAGCGAAAGGCTTCTTGAAGGGAAAGATGTAACTCTGTGAGATGAATTCACAGAACACAGAGCAGTTTCTCAGAAAGCTTCTTTCCAGTTTTGAACGGAAGATATTTCCTTTTTTACCATAGCCCTCTATGGGCTTCCAAATATCGCTTTGCCAATTCCACAAGAACAGCCTTAGCGAAAGGCTTTTTGAAGGGAAAGATGTAACTCTGTGAGATGAATTCACAGAACACAGAGCAGTTTCTCAGAAAGCTTCTTTCCAGTTTTGAACGGAAGATATTTCCTTTTTCACCATAGCCGTCTATGGGCTTCCAAATATCCCTTTGCCAATTCCACAAGAACAGCCTTAGCGAAAGGCTTCTTGAAGGGAAAGATGTAACTCTGTGAGATGAATTCACAGAACACAGAGCAGTTTCTCAGAAAGCTTCTTTCCAGTTTTGAACGGAAGATATTTCCTTTTTCACCATAGCCCTCTATGGGCTTCCAAATATCCGTTTGCCAATTCCACAAGAACAGCCTTAGCGAAAGGCTTCTTGAAGGGAAAGATGTAACTCTGTGAGATGAATTCACAGAACACAGAGCAGTTTCTCAGAAAGCTTCTTTCCAGTTTTGAACGGAAGATATTTCCTTTTTCACCATAGCCGTCTAAGGGCTTCCAAATATCCCTTTGCCAATTCCACAAGAACAGCCTTAGCGAAAGGCTTCTTGAAAGGAAAGATGTAACACTGTGAGATGAATTGACAGAAAACAGAGCAGTTTCTCAGAAAGCTTCTTTCCAATTTTGAACGGAAGATATTTCCTTTTTCACCATATCCCTCTATGGGCTTCCCAATATCCCTTTGCCAATTCCACAAGAACAGCCTTAGCGAAAGGCTTCTTGAAGGGAAAGATGTAACTCTGTGAGATGAATTCACAGAACACAGAGCAGTTTCTCAGAAAGCTTCTTTCCAGTTTTGAACGAAAGATATTTCCTTTTTCACCATAGCCCTCTATGGGCTTCCAAATATCCCTTTGCCAATTCCACAAGAACAGCCTTAGCGAAAGGCTTCTTGAAGGGAAAGATGTAACTCTGTGAGATGAATTCACAGAACACAGAGCAGTTTCTCAGAAAGCTTCTTTCCAGTTTTGAACGGAAGATATTTCCTTTTTCACCATAGCCCTCTATGGGCTTCCAAATATCCCTTTGCCAATTCCACAAGAACAGCCTTAGCGAAAGGCTTCTTGAAGGGAAAGATGTAACTCTGTGAGATGAATTCACAGAACACAGAGCAGTTTCTCAGAAAGCTTCTTTCCAGTTTTGAACGGAAGATATTTCCTTTTTCACCATAGCCCTCTATGGGCTTCCAAATATCCCTTTGCCAATTCCACAAGAACAGCCTTAGCGAAAGGCTTCTTGAAGGGAAAGATGTAACTCTGTGAGATGAATTCACAGAACACAGAGCAGTTTCTCAGAAAGCTTCTTTCCAGTTTTGAACGGAAGATATTTCCTTTTTCACCATAGCCGTCTAAGGGCTTCCAAATATCCCTTTGCCAATTCCACAAGAACAGCCTTAGCGAAAGGCTTCTTGAAAGGAAAGATGTAACACTGTGAGATGAATTGACAGAAAACAGAGCAGTTTCTCAGAAAGCTTCTTTCCAATTTTGAACGGAAGATATTTCCTTTTTCACCATATCCCTCTATGGGCTTCCCAATATCCCTTTGCCAATTCCACAAGAACAGCCTTAGCGAAAGGCTTCTTGAAGGGAAAGATGTAACTCTGTGAGATGAATTCACAGAACACAGAGCAGTTTCTCAGAAAGCTTCTTTCCAGTTTTGAACGGAAGATATTTCCTTTTTCACCATAGCCCTCTATGGGCTTCCAAATATCCCTTTGCCAATTCCACAAGAACAGCCTTAGCGAAAGGCTTCTTGAAGGGAAAGATGTAACTCTGTGAGATGAATTCACAGAACACAGAGCAGTTTCTCAGAAAGCTTCTTTCCAGTTTTGAACGGAAGATATTTCCTTTTTCACCATAGCCCTCTATGGGCTTCCAAATATCCCTTTGCCAATTCCACAAGAACAGCCTTAGCGAAAGGCTTCTTGAAGGGAAAGATGTAACTCTGTGAGATGAATTCACAGAACACAGAGCAGTTTCTCAGAAAGCTTCTTTCCAGTTTTGAACGGAAGATATTTCCTTTTTCACCATAGCCCTCTATGGGCTTCCAAATATCCCTTTGCCAATTCCACAAGAACAGCCTTAGCGAAAGGCTTCTTGAAGGGAAAGATGTAACTCTGTGAGATGAATTCACAGAACACAGAGCACTTTCTCAGAAAGCTTCTTTCCAGTTTTGAACGGAAGATATTTCCTTTTTCACCATAGCCCTCTATGGGCTTCCAAATATCCCTTTGCCAATTCCACAAGAACAGCCTTAGCGAAAGGCTTCTTGAAGGGAAAGATGTAACTCTGTGAGATGAATTCACAGAACACAGAGCAGTTTCTCAGAAAGCTTCTTTCCAGTTTTGAACGGAAGATATTTCCTTTTTCACCATAGCCGTCTATGGGCTTCCAAATATCCCTTTGCCAATTCCACAAGAACAGCCTTAGCGAAAGGCTTCTTGAAGGGAAACATGTAACTCTGTGAGATGAATTCACAGAACACAGAGCAGTTTCTCAGAAAGCTTCTTTCCAGTTTTGAACGGAAGATATTTCCTTTTTCACCATAGCCCTCTATTGGCTTCCAAATATCCCTTTGCCAATTCCACAAGAACAACCTTAGCGAAAGGCTTCTTGAAGGGAAAGATGTAACTCGGTGAGATGAATTCACAGAACACAGAGCAGTTTCTCAGAAAGCTTCTTTCCAGTTTTGAACGGAAGATATTTCCTTTTTCACCATAGCCCTCTATGGGCTTCCAAATATCCCTTTGCCAATTCCACAAGAACAGCCTTAGCGAAAGGCTTCTTGAAGGGAAAGATGTAACTCTGTGAGATGAATTCACAGAACACAGAGCAGTTTCTCAGAAAGCTTCTTTCCAGTTTTGAACGGAAGATATTTCCTTTTTCACCATAGCCGTCTATGGGCTTCCAAATATCCCTTTGCCAATTCCACAAGAACAGCCTTAGCGAAAGGCTTCTTGAAGGGAAACATGTAACTCTGTGAGATGAATTCACAGAACACAGAGCAGTTTCTCAGAAAGCTTCTTTCCAGTTTTGAACGGAAGATATTTCCTTTTTCACCATAGCCGTCTAAGGGCTTCCAAATATCCCTTTGCCAATTCCACAAGAACAGCCTTAGCGAAAGGCTTCTTGAAAGGAAAGATGTAACACTGTGAGATGAATTGACAGAAAACAGAGCAGTTTCTCAGAAAGCTTCTTTCCAGTTTTGAACGGAAGATATTTACTTTTTCTCCATAGGCCTCTATGGGCTTGCAAATATCCCTTTGCCAATTCCACAAGAACAGCCTTAGCGAAAGGCTTCTTGAAGGGAAAGATGTAACTCTGTGAGATGAATTAACAGAACACAGAGCAGTTTCTCAGAAAGCTTCTTTCCAGTTTTGAACGGAAGATATTTCCTTTTTCACCATTGCCCTCTATGGACTTCCAAATATCGCTTTGCCAATTCCACAAGAACAGACTTAGCGAAAGGCTTCTTGAAGGGAAAGATGCAACTCTATGAGATGAATTCACAGAACACAGAGCAGTTTCTAAGAAAGCTTCTTTCCAGTTTTGAACGGAAGATATTTCCTTTTTCACCATAGCCCTCTATGGGCTTCCAAATATCCCTTTGCCAATTCCACAAGAACAGCCTTAGCGAAAGGCTTCTTGAAGGGAAAGATGTAACTCTGTGAGATGAATTCACAGAACACAGAGCAGTTTCTCAGAAAGCTTCTTTCCAGTTTTGAACGGAAGATATTTCCTTTTTCACCATAGCCCTCTAAGGGCTTCCAAATATCCCTTTGCCAATTCCACAAAAACAGACTTAGCGAAAGGCCTCTTGAAGGGAAAGATGTAACTCTGTGAGATGAATTAACAGAACACAGAGCAGTTTCTCAGAAAGCTTCTTTCCAGTTTTGAACGGAAGATATTTCCCTTTTCACCATAGCCCTCTATGGGCTTCTCAATATCCCTTTGCCAATTCCACAAGAACAGCCTTAGCGAAAGGCTTCTTGAAGGGAAAGATGTAACTCTGTGAGATGAATTCACAAAACACAGAGCAGTTTCTCAGAAAGCTTCTTTCCAGTTTTGAATGGAAGATATTTCCTTTTTCACCATAGCCGTCTATGGGCTTCCAAATATCCCTTTGCCAATTCCACAAGAACAGCCTTAGCGAAAGGCTTCTTGAAGGGAAAGATGTAACTCTGTGAGATGAATTAACAGAACACAGAGCAGTTTCTCAGAAAGCTTCTTTCCAGTTTTGAACGGAAGATATTTCCTTTTTCACCATAGCCCTCTATGGGCTTCCAAATATCCCCTTGCCAATTCCACAAGAACAGCCTTAGCGAAAGGCTTCTTGAAGGGAAAGATGTAACTCTGTGAGATGAATTCACAGAACACAGAGCAGTTTCTCAGAAAGCTTCTTTCCAGTTTTGAACGGAAGATATTTCCTTTTTCACCATAGCCCTCTATGGGCTTCCAAATATCCCTTTGCCAATTCCACAAGAACAGCCTTAGCGAAAGGCTTCTTGAAGGGAAAGATGTAACTCTGTGAGATGAATTCACAGAACACAGAGCAGTTTCTCAGAAAGCTTCTTTCCAGTTTTGAACGGAAGATATTTCCTTTTTTACCATAGCCCTCTATGGGCTTCCAAATATCGCTTTGCCAATTCCACAAGAACAGCCTTAGCGAAAGGCTTTTTGAAGGGAAAGATGTAACTCTGTGAGATGAATTCACAGAACACAGAGCAGTTTCTCAGAAAGCTTCTTTCCAGTTTTGAACGGAAGATATTTCCTTTTTCACCATAGCCGTCTATGGGCTTCCAAATATCCCTTTGCCAATTCCACAAGAACAGCCTTAGCGAAAGGCTTCTTGAAGGGAAAGATGTAACTCTGTGAGATGAATTCACAGAACACAGAGCAGTTTCTCAGAAAGCTTCTTTCCAGTTTTGAACGGAAGATATTTCCTTTTTCACCATAGCCCTCTATGGGCTTCCAAATATCCGTTTGCCAATTCCACAAGAACAGCCTTAGCGAAAGGCTTCTTGAAGGGAAAGATGTAACTCTGTGAGATGAATTCACAGAACACAGAGCAGTTTCTCAGAAAGCTTCTTTCCAGTTTTGAACGGAAGATATTTCCTTTTTCACCATAGCCGTCTAAGGGCTTCCAAATATCCCTTTGCCAATTCCACAAGAACAGCCTTAGCGAAAGGCTTCTTGAAAGGAAAGATGTAACACTGTGAGATGAATTGACAGAAAACAGAGCAGTTTCTCAGAAAGCTTCTTTCCAATTTTGAACGGAAGATATTTCCTTTTTCACCATATCCCTCTATGGGCTTCTCAATATCCCTTTGCCAATTCCACAAGAACAGCCTTAGCGAAAGGCTTCTTGAAGGGAAAGATGTAACTCTGTGAGATGAATTCACAGAACACAGAGCAGTTTCTCAGAAAGCTTCTTTCCAGTTTTGAACGAAAGATATTTCCTTTTTCACCATAGCCCTCTATGGGCTTCCAAATATCCCTTTGCCAATTCCACAAGAACAGCCTTAGCGAAAGGCTTATTGAAGGGAAAGATGTAACTCTGTGAGATGAATTCACAGAACACAGAGCAGTTTCTCAGAAAGCTTCTTTCCAGTTTTGAACGGAGGATATTTCCTTTTTCACCATAGCCCTCTATGGGCTTCCAAATATCCCTTTGCCAATTCCACAAGAACAGCCTTAGCGAAAGGCTTCTTGAAGGGAAAGATGTAACTCTGTGAGATGAATTCACAGAACACAGAGCAGTTTCTCAGAAAGCTTCTTTCCAGTTTTGAACGGAAGATATTTCCTTTTTCACCATAGCCCTGTATGGGCTTCCAAATATCCCTTTGCCAATTCCACAAGAACAGCCTTAGCGAAAGGCTTCTTGAAGGGAAAGATGTAACTCTGTGAGATGAATTCACAGAACACAGAGCAGTTTCTCAGAAAGCTTCTTTCCAGTTTTGAACGGAAGATATTTCCTTTTTCACCATAGCCGTCTAAGGGCTTCCAAATATCCCTTTGCCAATTCCACAAGAACAGCCTTAGCGAAAGGCTTCTTGAAAGGAAAGATGTAACACTGTGAGATGAATTGACAGAAAACAGAGCAGTTTCTCAGAAAGCTTCTTTCCAATTTTGAACGGAAGATATTTCCTTTTTCACCATATCCCTCTATGGGCTTCCCAATATCCCTTTGCCAATTCCACAAGAACAGCCTTAGCGAAAGGCTTCTTGAAGGGAAAGATGTAACTCTGTGAGATGAATTCACAGAACACAGAGCAGTTTCTCAGAAAGCTTCTTTCCAGTTTTGAACGGAAGATATTTCCTTTTTCACCATAGCCCTCTATGGGCTTCCAAATATCCCTTTGCCAATTCCACAAGAACAGCCTTAGCGAAAGGCTTCTTGAAGGGAAAGATGTAACTCTGTGAGATGAATTCACAGAACACAGAGCAGTTTCTCAGAAAGCTTCTTTCCAGTTTTGAACGGAAGATATTTCCTTTTTCACCATAGCCCTCTATGGGTTTCCAAATATCCCTTTGCCAATTCCACAAGAACAGCCTTAGCGAAAGGCTTCTTGAAGGGAAAGATGTAACTCTGTGAGATGAATTCACAGAACACAGAGCACTTTCTCAGAAAGCTTCTTTCCAGTTTTGAACGGAAGATATTTCCTTTTTCACCATAGCCCTCTATGGGCTTCCAAATATCCCTTTGCCAATTCCACAAGAACAGCCTTAGCGAAAGGCTTCTTGAAGGGAAAGATGTAACTCTGTGAGATGAATTCACAGAACACAGAGCAGTTTCTCAGAAAGCTTCTTTCCAGTTTTGAACGGAAGATATTTCCTTTTTCACCATAGCCGTCTATGGGCTTCCAAATATCCCTTTGCCAATTCCACAAGAACAGCCTTAGCGAAAGGCTTCTTGAAGGGAAACATGTAACTCTGTGAGATGAATTCACAGAACACAGAGCAGTTTCTCAGAAAGCTTCTTTCCAGTTTTGAACGGAAGATATTTCCTTTTTCACCATAGCCCTCTATTGGCTTCCAAATATCCCTTTGCCAATTCCACAAGAACAACCTTAGCGAAAGGCTTCTTGAAGGGAAAGATGTAACTCGGTGAGATGAATTCACAGAACACAGAGCAGTTTCTCAGAAAGCTTCTTTCCAGTTTTGAACGGAAGATATTTCCTTTTTCACCATAGCCCTCTATGGGCTTCCAAATATCCCTTTGCCAATTCCACAAGAACAGCCTTAGCGAAAGGCTTCTTGAAGGGAAAGATGTAACTCTGTGAGATGAATTCACAGAACACAGAGCAGTTTCTCAGAAAGCTTCTTTCCAGTTTTGAACGGAAGATATTTCCTTTTTCACCATAGCCGTCTATGGGCTTCCAAATATCCCTTTGCCAATTCCACAAGAACAGCCTTAGCGAAAGGCTTCTTGAAGGGAAACATGTAACTCTGTGAGATGAATTCACAGAACACAGAGCAGTTTCTCAGAAAGCTTCTTTCCAGTTTTGAACGGAAGATATTTCCTTTTTCACCATAGCCCTCTATTGGCTTCCAAATATCCCTTTGCCAATTCCACAAGAACAACCTTAGCGAAAGGCTTCTTGAAGGGAAAGATGTAACTCGGTGGGATGAATTCACAGAACACAGAGCAGTTTCTCAGAAAGCTTCTTTCCAATTTTCAACGGAAGATATTTCCTTTTTCACCATAGCCCTCTATGGGCTTCCAAATATCCCTTTGCCAATTCCACAAGAACAGCCTTAGCGAAAGGCTTCTTGAAGGGAAAGATGTAACTCTGTGAGATGAATTAACAGAAAACAGAGCAGTTTCTCAGAAAGCTTCCCTCCAGTTTTGAACGGAAGGTATTTCCTTTTTTACCATAGCCGTCTACGGGCTTCCAAATATCGCTTTGCCAATTCCACAAGAACAGCCTTAGCGAAAGGCTTCTTGAAAGGAAAGATGTAACTCTGTGAGATGAATTAACAGAAGACAGAGCAGTTTCTCAGAAAGCTTCTTTCCAGTTTTGAACGGAAGATATTTCCTTTTTCAGCATAGCCGTCTATGGGCTTCCAAATATCCCTTTTCCAATTCCACAAGAACAGCCTTAGCGAAAGGCTTCTTGAAGGGAAAGATGTAACTCTGTGAGATGAATTCACAGAACACAGAGCAGTTTCTCAGAAAGCTTCTTTCCAGTTTTGAACGGAAGATATTTCCTTTTTCACCATAGCCCTCTATTGGCTTCCAAATATCCCCTTGCCAATTCCACAAGAACAGCCTTAGCGAAAGGCTTCTTGAAGGGAAAGATGTAACTCTGTGAGATGAATTCACAGAACACAGAGCAGTTTCTCAGAAAGCTTCTTTCCAGTTTTGAACGGAAGATATTTCCTTTTTCACCATAGCCCTCTATGGGCTTCCAAATATCCCTTTGCCAATTCCACAAGAACAGCCTTAGCGAAAGGCTTCTTGAAGGGAAAGATGTAACTCTGTGAGATGAATTAACAGAACACAGAGCAGTTTCTCAGAAAGCTTCTCTCCAGTTTTGAACGGAAGATATTTCCTTTTTTACCATAGCCGTCTATGGGCTTCCAAATATCGCTTTGCCAATTCCACAAGAACAGCCTTAGCGAAAGGCTTTTTGAAGGGAAAGATGTAACTCTGTGAGATGAATTCACAGAACACAGAGCAGTTTCTCAGAAAGCTTCTTTCCAGTTTTGAACGGAAGATATTTCCTTTTTCACCATAGCCGTCTATGGGCTTCCAAATATCCCTTTGCCAATTCCACAAGAACAGCCTTAGCGAAAGGCTTCTTGAAGGGAAAGATGTAACTCTTTGAGATGAATTCACAGAACACAGAGCTGTTTCTCAGAAAGCTTCTTTCCAGTTTTGAACGGAAGATATTTCCTTTTTCACCATAGCCCTCTAAGGGCTTCCAAATATCCCTTTGCCAATTCCACAAAAACGGACTTAGCGAAAGGCCTCTTAAAGGGAAAGATGTAACTCTGTGAGATGAATTAACAGAACACAGAGCAGTTTCTCAGAAAGCTTCTTTCCAGTTTTGAACGGAAGATATTTCCCTTTTCACCATAGCCCTCTATGGGCTTCCAAATATCCCTTTGCCAATTCCACAAGAACAGCCTTAGCGAAAGGCTTCTTGAAGGGAAAGATGTAACTCTGTGAGATGAATTCACAGAACACAGAGCAGTTTCTCAGAAAGCTTCTTTCCAGTTTTGAATGGAAGATATTTCCTTTTTCACCATAGCCGTCTATGGGCTTCCAAATATCCCTTTGCCAATTCCACAAGAACAGCCTTAGCGAAAGGCTTCTTGAAGGGAAAGATGTAACTCTGTGAGATGAATTCACAGAACACAGAGCAGTTTCTCAGAAAGCTTCTTTCCAGTTTTGAACGAAAGATATTTCCTTTTTCACCATAGCCCTCTATGGGCTTCCAAATATCCCTTTGCCAATTCCACAAGAACAGCCTTAGCGAAAGGCTTCTTGAAGGGAAAGATGTAACTCTGTGAGATGAATTCACAGAACACAGAGCAGTTTCTCAGAAAGCTTCTTTCCAGTTTTGAACGGAAGATATTTCCTTTTTCACCATAGCCCTCTATGGGCTTCCAAATATCCCTTTGCCAATTCCACAAGAACAGCCTTAGCGAAAGGCTTCTTGAAGGGAAAGATGTAACTCTGTGAGATGAATTCACAGAACACAGAGCAGTTTCTCAGAAAGCTTCTTTCCAGTTTTGAACGGAAGATATTTCCTTTTTCACCATAGCCCTCTATGGGCTTCCAAATATCCCTTTGCCAATTCCACAAGAACAGCCTTAGCGAAAGGCTTCTTGAAGGGAAAGATGTAACTCTGTGAGATGAATTCACAGAACACAGAGCAGTTTCTCAGAAAGCTTCTTTCCAGTTTTGAACGGAAGATATTTCCTTTTTCACCATAGCCGTCTAAGGGCTTCCAAATATCCCTTTGCCAATTCCACAAGAACAGCCTTAGCGAAAGGCTTCTTGAAAGGAAAGATGTAACACTGTGAGATGAATTGACAGAAAACAGAGCAGTTTCTCAGAAAGCTTCTTTCCAATTTTGAACGGAAGATATTTCCTTTTTCACCATATCCCTCTATGGGCTTCCCAATATCCCTTTGCCAATTCCACAAGAACAGCCTTAGCGAAAGGCTTCTTGAAGGGAAAGATGTAACTCTGTGAGATGAATTCACAGAACACAGAGCAGTTTCTCAGAAAGCTTCTTTCCAGTTTTGAACGGAAGATATTTCCTTTTTCACCATAGCCCTCTATGGGCTTCCAAATATCCCTTTGCCAATTCCACAAGAACAGCCTTAGCGAAAGGCTTCTTGAAGGGAAAGATGTAACTCTGTGAGATGAATTAACAGAACACAGAGCAGTTTCTCAGAAAGCTTCTTTCCAGTTTTGAACGGAAGATATTTCCTTTTTCACCATAGCCCTCTATGGGCTTCCAAATATCCCTTTGCCAATTCCACAAGCACAGCCTTAGCGAAAGGCTTCTTGAAGGGAAAGATGTAACTCTGTGAGATGAATTCACAGAACACAGAGCAGTTTCTCAGAAAGCTTCTTTCCAGTTTTGAACGGAAGATATTTCCTTTTTCACCATAGCCCTCTATGGGCTTCCAAATATCCCTTTGCCAATTCCACAAGAACAGCCTTAGCGAAAGGCTTCTTGAAGGGAAAGATGTAACTCTGTGAGATGAATTCACAGAACACAGAGCAGTTTCTCAGAAAGCTTCTTTCCAGTTTTGAACGGAAGATATTTCCTTTTTCACCATAGCCGTCTATGGGCTTCCAAATATCCCTTTGCCAATTCCACAAGAACAGCCTTAGCGAAAGGCTTCTTGAAGGGAAACATGTAACTCTGTGAGATGAATTCACAGAACACAGAGCAGTTTCTCAGAAAGCTTCTTTCCAGTTTTGAACGGAAGATATTTCCTTTTTCACCATAGCCCTCTATTGGCTTCCAAATATCCCTTTGCCAATTCCACAAGAACAACCTTAGCGAAAGGCTTCTTGAAGGGAAAGATGTAACTCGGTGAGATGAATTCACAGAACACAGAGCAGTTTCTCAGAAAGCTTCTTTCCAGTTTTGAACGGAAGATATTTCCTTTTTCACCATAGGCCTCTATGGGCTTCCAAATATCGCTTTGCCAATTCCACAAGAACAGCCTTAGCGAAAGGCTTCTTGAAGGGAAAGATGTAACTCTGTGAGATGAATTCACAGAACACAGAGCAGTTTCTCAGAAAGCTTCTTTCCAGTTTTGAACGGAAGATATTTCCTTTTTCAGCATAGCCGTCTATGGGCTTCCAAATATCCCTTTGCCAATTAAACAAGAACAGCCTTAGCCAAAGGCTTCTTGAAGGGAAAGATGTAACTCTGTCAGATGATTTAACAGAACACAGAGCAGTTTCTCAGAAAGCTTCTTTACAGTTTTGAACGAAACATATTTCCTTTTTCACCATAGCACTCTATGGGCTTCCAAATATCCCTTTGCCAATTCCACAAGAACAGCCTTAGCGAAAGGCTTCTTGAAGGGAAAGATGTAACTCTGTGAGATGAATTCACAGAACACAGAGCAGTTTCTCAGAAAGCTTCTTTCCAGTTTTGAACGGAAGATATTTCCTTTTTCACCATAGCCCTCTATGGGCTTCCAAATATCCCTTCGCCAATTCCACAAGAACAGCCTTAGCGAAAGGCTTCTTGAAGGGAAAGATGTAACTCGGTGAGATGAATTAACAGAACACAGAGCAGTTTCTCAGAAAGCTTCTCTCCAGTTTTGAACAGAAGATATTTCCTTTTTTACCATAGCCCTCTATGGGCTTCCAAATATCGCTTTGCCAATTCCACAAGAACAGCCTTAGCGAAAGGCTTCTTGAAGGGAAAGATGTAACTCTGTGAGATGAATTCACAGAACACAGAGCAGTTTCTCAGAAAGCTTCTTTCCAGTTTTGAACGGAAGATATTTCCTTTTTCACCATAGCCGTCTATGGGCTTCCAAATATCCCTTTGCCAATTCCACAAGAACAGCCTTAGCGAAAGGCTTCTTGAAGGGAAACATGTAACTCTGTGAGATGAATTCACAGAACACAGAGCAGTTTCTCAGAAAGCTTCTTTCCAATTTTGAACGGAAGATATTTCCTTTTTCACCATAGGCCTCTATGGGATTCCAAATATCCCTTTGCCAATTCCACAAGAACAGCCTTAGCGAAAGGCTTCTTGAAGGGAAAGATGTAACTCTGTGAGATGAATTAACAGAACACATAGCAGTTTCTCAGAAAGCTTCTTTCCAGTTTTGAACGGAAGATATTTACTTTTCCACCATAGCCCTCTATGGGCTTCCAAATATCCCTTTGCCAATTCCACAAGAACAGCCTTAGCGAAAGGCTTCTTGAAGGGAAAGATGTAACTCTGTGAGATGAATTCACAGAACACAGAGCAGTTTCTCAGAAAGCTTCTTTCCAGTTTTGAACGGAAGATATTTCCTTTTTCACCATAGCCCTCTATCGGCTTCCAAATATCCCTTTGTCAATTCCACAAGAACAGCCTTAGCGAAAGGCTTCTTGAAGGGAAAGATGTAACTCTGTGAGATGAATTAACAGAACACAGAGCAGTTTCTCAGAAAGCTTCTTTCCAGTTTTGAACGGAAGATATTTACTTTTCCACCATAGCCCTCTAATGGCTTCCAAATATCCCCTTACCAATTCCACAAGAACAGCCTTAGCGAAAGGCTTCTTGAAGGGAAAGATGTAACTCTGTGAGATGAATTCACAGAACACAGAGCAGTTTCTCAGAAAGCTTCTTTCCAGTTTTGAACGGAAGATATTTCCTTTTTCACCATAGCCCTCTATGGGCTTCCAAATATCCCTTTGCCAATTCCACAAGAACAGCCTTAGCGAAAGGCTTCTTGAAGGGAAAGATGTAACTCTGTGAGATGAATTAACAGAACACAGAGCAGTTTCTCAGAAAGCTTCTCTCCAGTTTTGAACGGAAGATATTTCCTTTTTTACCATAGCCGTCTATGGGCTTCCAAATATCGCTTTGCCAATTCCACAAGAACAGCCTTAGCGAAAGGCTTTTTGAAGGGAAAGATGTAACTCTGTGAGATGAATTCACAGAACACAGAGCAGTTTCTCAGAAAGCTTCTTTCCAGTTTTGAACGGAAGATATTTCCTTTTTCACCATAGCCGTCTACGGGCTTCCAAATATCGCTTTGCCAATTCCACAAGAACAGCCTTAGCGAAAAGCTTCTTGAAAGGAAAGATGTAACTCTGTGAGATGAATTAACAGAAGACAGAGCAGTTTCTCAGAAAGCTTCTTTCCAGTTTTGAACGGAAGATATTTCCTTTTTCAGCATAGCCGTCTATGGGCTTCCAAATATCCCTTTTCGAATTCCACAAGAACAGCCTTAGCGAAAGGATTCTTGAAGGGAAAGATGTAACTCTGTGAGATGAATTCACAGAACACAGAGCAGTTTCTCAGAAAGCTTCTTTCCAGTTTTGAACGGAAGATATTTCCTTTTTCACCATAGCCATCTATGGGCTTCCAAATATCCCTTTGCCAATTAAACAAGAACAGCCTTAGCCAAAGGCTTCTTGAAGGGAAAGATGTAACTCTGTCAGATGATTTAACAGAACACAGAGCAGTTTCTCAGAAAGCTTCTTTCCAGTTTTGAACGAAAGATATTTCCTTTTTCACCATAGTACTCTATGGGCTTCCAAATATCCCTTTGCCAATTCCACAAGAACAGCCTTAGCGAAAGGCTTCTTGAAGGGAAAGATGGAACTCTGTGAGATGAATTAACAGAACACAGAGCAGTTTCTCAGAAAGCTTCTTTCCAGTTTTGAACGGAAGATATTTCCTTTTTCACAATAGCCCTCTAAGGGCTTCCAAATATCGCTTTGCCAATTCCACAAGAACAGCCTTAGCGAAAGGCTTCTTGAAGGGAAAGATGTAACTCTGTGAGATGAATTAACAGAAGACAGAGCAGTTTCTCACAAAGCTTCTTTCCAGTTTTGAACGGAAGATATTTCCTTTTTCACCATAGGCCTCTATGGGATTCCAAATATCCCTTTGCCAATTCCACAAGAACAGCCTTAGCGAAAGGCTTCTTGAAGGGAAAGATGTAACTCTGTGAGATGAATTCACAGAACACAGAGCAGTTTCTCAGAAAGCTTCTTTCCAGTTTTGAAAGGAAGATATTTCCTTTTTCACCATAGCCCTCTATGGGCTTCCAAATATCCCTTTGCCAATTCCACAAGAACAGCCTTAGCGAAAGGCTTCTTGAAGGGAAAGATGGAACTCTGTGAGATGAATTAACAGAACACAGAGCAGTTTCTCAGAAAGCTTCTTTCCATTTTTGAACGGAAGATATTTCCCTTTTCACCATAGCCCTCTATGGGCTTCCAAATATCCCTTTGCCAATTCCACAAGAACAGCCTTAGCGAAAGGCTTCTTGAAGGGAAAGATGTAACTCTGTGAGATGAATTCACAGAACAAAGAGCAGTTTCTCAGAAAGCTTCTTTCCAGTTTTGAACGGAAGATATTTCCTTTTTCACCATAGCCGTCTATGGGCTTCCAAATATCCCTTTGCCAATTCCACAAGAACAGCCTTAGCGAAAGGCTTCTTGAAGGGAAAGATGTAACTCTGTGAGATGAATTCACAGAACACAGAGCAGTTTCTCAGAAAGCTTCTTTCCAGTTTTGAACGGAAGATATTTCCTTTTTCACCATAGCCCTCTATGGGCTTCCAAATATCCCTTTGCCAATTCCACAAGAACAGCCTTAGCGAAAGGCTTCTTGAAGGGAAAGATGTAACTCTGTGAGATGAATTCACAGAACACAGAGCAGTTTCTCAGAAAGCTTCTTTCCAGTTTTGAACGGAAGATATTTCCTTTTTCACCATAGCCGTCTATGGGCTTCCAAATATCGCTTTGCCAATTCCACAAGAACAGCCTTAGCGAAAGGCTTCTTGAAGGGAAAGATGTAACTCTGTGAGATGAATTCACAGAACACAGAGCAGTTTCTCAGAAAGCTTCTTTCCAGTTTTGAACGGAAGATATTTCCTTTTTCACCATAGCCCTCTATTGGCTTCCAAATATCCCTTTGCCAATTCCACAAGAACAGCCTTAGCGAAAGGCTTCTTGAAGGGAAAGATGTAACTCGGTGAGATGAATTCACAGAACACAGAGCAGTTTCTCAGAAAGCTTCTTTCCAGTTTTCAACGGAAGATATTTCCTTTTTCACCATAGCCCTCTATGGGCTTCCAAATATCGCTTTGCCAATTCCACAAGAACAGCCTTAGCGAAAGGCTTCTTGAAGGGAAAGATGTAAGTCTGTGAGATGAATTAACAGAACACAGAGCAGTTTCTCAGAAAGCTTCTCTCCAGTTTTGAACGGAAGGTATTTCCTTTTTTACCATAGCCGTCTACGGGCTTCCAAATATCGCTTTGCCAATTCCACAAGAACAGCCTTAGCGAAAGGCTTCTTGAAAGGAAAGATGTAACTCTGTGAGATGAATTAACAGAAGACAGAGCAGTTTCTCAGAAAGCTTCTTTCCAGTTTTGAACGGAAGATATTTCCTTTTTCAGCATAGCCGTCTATGGGCTTCCAAATATCCCTTTTCGAATTCCACAAGAACAGCCTTAGCGAAAGGCTTCTTGAAGGGAAAGATGTAACTCTGTGAGATGAATTCACAGAACACAGAGCAGTTTCTCAGAAAGCTTCTTTCCAGTTTTGAACGGAAGATATTTCCTTTTTCACCATAGCCATCTATGGGCTTCCAAATATCCCTTTGCCAATTAAACAAGAACAGCCTTAGCCAAAGGCTTCTTGAAGGGAAAGATGTAACTCTGTCAGATGATTTAACAGAACACAGAGCAGTTTCTCAGAAAGCTTCTTTCCAGTTTTGAACGAAAGATATTTCCTTTTTCACCATAGTACTCTATGGGCTTCCAAATATCCCTTTGCCAATTCCACAAGAACAGCCTTAGCGAAAGGCTTCTTGAAGGGAAAGATGGAACTCTGTGAGATGAATTAACAGAACACAGAGCAGTTTCTCAGAAAGCTTCTTTCCAGTTTTGAACGGAAGATATTTCCTTTTTCACAATAGCCCTCTATGGGCTTCCAAATATCGCTTTGCCAATTCCACAAGAACAGCCTTAGCGAAAGGCTTCTTGAAGGGAAAGATGTAACTCTGTGAGATGAATTCACAGAAGACAGAGCAGTTTCTCACAAAGCTTCTTTCCAGTTTTGAACGGAAGATATTTCCTTTTTCACCATAGGCCTCTATGGGATTCCAAATATCCCTTTGCCAATTCCACAAGAACAGCCTTAGCGAAAGGCTTCTTGAAGGGAAAGATGTAACTCTGTGAGATGAATTCACAGAACACAGAGCAGTTTCTCAGAAAGCTTCTTTCCAGTTTTGAAAGGAAGATATTTCCTTTTTCACCATAGCCCTCTATGGGCTTCCAAATATCCCTTTGCCAATTCCACAAGAACAGCCTTAGCGAAAGGCTTCTTGAAGGGAAAGATGGAACTCTGTGAGATGAATTAACAGAACACAGAGCAGTTTCTCAGAAAGCTTCTTTCCATTTTTGAACGGAAGATATTTCCCTTTTCACCATAGCCCTCTATGGGCTTCCAAATATCCCTTTGCCAATTCCACAAGAACAGCCTTAGCGAAAGGCTTCTTGAAGGGAAAGATGTAACTCTGTGAGATGAATTCACAGAACAAAGAGCAGTTTCTCAGAAAGCTTCTTTCCAGTTTTGAACGGAAGATATTTCCTTTTTCACCATAGCCGTCTATGGGCTTCCAAATATCCCTTTGCCAATTCCACAAGAACAGCCTTAGCGAAAGGCTTCTTGAAGGGAAAGATGTAACTCTGTGAGATGAATTAACAGAACACACAGCAGTTTCTCAGAAAGCTTCTTTCCAGTTTTGAACGGAAGATATTTCCTTTTTCACCATAGCCCTCTATTGGCTTCCAAATATCCCCTTGCCAATTCCACAAGAACAGCCTTAGCGAAAGGCTTCTTGAAGGGAAAGATGTAACTCTGTGAGATGAATTCACAGAACACAGAGCAGTTTCTCAGAAAGCTTCTTTCCAGTTTTGAACGGAAGATATTTCCTTTTTCACCATAGCCCTCTATGGGCTTGCAAATATCCCTTTGCCAATTCCACAAGAACAGCCTTAGCCAAAGGCTTCTTGAAGGGAAAGATGTAACTCTGTGAGATGAATTCACAGAACACAGAGCAGTTTCTCAGAAAGCTTCTTTCCAGTTTTGAACGGAAGATATTTCCTTTTTCACCATAGCCCTCTATGGGCTTCCAAATATCCGTTTGCCAATTCCACAAGAACAGCCTTAGCGAAAGGCTTCTTGAAGGGAAAGATGTAACTCTGTGAGATGAATTCACAGAACACAGAGCAGTTTCTCAGAAGGCTTCTTTCCAGTTTTGAACGGAAGATATTTCCTTTTTCACCATAGCCGTCTATGGGCTTCCAAATATCCCTTTGCCAATTCCACAAGAACAGCCTTAGCGAAAGGCTTCTTGAAAGGAAAGATGTAACACTGTGAGATGAATTGACAGAAAACAGAGCAGTTTCTCAGAAAGCTTCTTTCCAATTTTGAACGGAAGATATTTCCTTTTTCACCATATCCCTCTATGGGCTTCCAAATATCCCTTTGCCAATTCCACAAGAACAGCCTTAGCGAAAGGCTTCTTGAAGGGAAAGATGTAACTCTGTGAGATGAATTCACAGAACACAGAGCAGTTTCTCAGAAAGCTTCTTTCCAGTTTTGAACGGAAGATATTTCCTTTTTCACCATAGCCCTCAAAGGTCTTCCAAATATCCCTTTGCCAATTCCACAAGAACAGCCTTAGCGAAAGGCTTCTTGAAGGGAAAGATGTAACTCTGTGAGATGAATTCACAGAACACAGAGCAGTTTCTCAGAAAGCTTCTTTCCAGTTTTGAACGGAAGATATTTCCTTTTTCACCATAGCCCTCTATGGGCTTCCAAATATCCCTTTTCGAATTCCACAAGAACAGCCTTAGCGAAAGGATTCTTGAAGGGAAAGATGTAACTCTGTGAGATGAATTCACAGAACACAGAGCAGTTTCTCAGAAAGCTTCTTTCCAGTTTTGAACGGAAGATATTTCCTTTTTCACCATAGCCATCTATGGGCTTCCAAATATCCCTTTGCCAATTAAACAAGAACAGCCTTAGCCAAAGGCTTCTTGAAGGGAAAGATGTAACTCTGTCAGATGATTTAACAGAACACAGAGCAGTTTCTCAGAAAGCTTCTTTCCAGTTTTGAACGAAAGATATTTCCTTTTTCACCATAGTACTCTATGGGCTTCCAAATATCCCTTTGCCAATTCCACAAGAACAGCCTTAGCGAAAGGCTTCTTGAAGGGAAAGATGGAACTCTGTGAGATGAATTAACAGAACACAGAGCAGTTTCTCAGAAAGCTTCTTTCCAGTTTTGAACGGAAGATATTTCCTTTTTCACAATAGCCCTCTAAGGGCTTCCAAATATCGCTTTGCCAATTCCACAAGAACAGCCTTAGCGAAAGGCTTCTTGAAGGGAAAGATGTAACTCTGTGAGATGAATTAACAGAAGACAGAGCAGTTTCTCACAAAGCTTCTTTCCAGTTTTGAACGGAAGATATTTCCTTTTTCACCATAGGCCTCTATGGGATTCCAAATATCCCTTTGCCAATTCCACAAGAACAGCCTTAGCGAAAGGCTTCTTGAAGGGAAAGATGTAACTCTGTGAGATGAATTCACAGAACACAGAGCAGTTTCTCAGAAAGCTTCTTTCCAGTTTTGAAAGGAAGATATTTCCTTTTTCACCATAGCCCTCTATGGGCTTCCAAATATCCCTTTGCCAATTCCACAAGAACAGCCTTAGCGAAAGGCTTCTTGAAGGGAAAGATGGAACTCTGTGAGATGAATTAACAGAACACAGAGCAGTTTCTCAGAAAGCTTCTTTCCATTTTTGAACGGAAGATATTTCCCTTTTCACCATAGCCCTCTATGGGCTTCCAAATATCCCTTTGCCAATTCCACAAGAACAGCCTTAGCGAAAGGCTTCTTGAAGGGAAAGATGTAACTCTGTGAGATGAATTCACAGAACAAAGAGCAGTTTCTCAGAAAGCTTCTTTCCAGTTTTGAACGGAAGATATTTCCTTTTTCACCATAGCCGTCTATGGGCTTCCAAATATCCCTTTGCCAATTCCACAAGAACAGCCTTAGCGAAAGGCTTCTTGAAGGGAAAGATGTAACTCTGTGAGATGAATTCACAGAACACAGAGCAGTTTCTCAGAAAGCTTCTTTCCAGTTTTGAACGGAAGATATTTCCTTTTTCACCATAGCCCTCTATGGGCTTCCAAATATCCCTTTGCCAATTCCACAAGAACAGCCTTAGCGAAAGGCTTCTTGAAGGGAAAGATGTAACTCTGTGAGATGAATTCACAGAACACAGAGCAGTTTCTCAGAAAGCTTCTTTCCAGTTTTGAACGGAAGATATTTCCTTTTTCACCATAGCCGTCTATGGGCTTCCAAATATCGCTTTGCCAATTCCACAAGAACAGCCTTAGCGAAAGGCTTCTTGAAGGGAAAGATGTAACTCTGTGAGATGAATTCACAGAACACAGAGCAGTTTCTCAGAAAGCTTCTTTCCAGTTTTGAACGGAAGATATTTCCTTTTTCACCATAGCCCTCTATTGGCTTCCAAATATCCCTTTGCCAATTCCACAAGAACAGCCTTAGCGAAAGGCTTCTTGAAGGGAAAGATGTAACTCGGTGAGATGAATTCACAGAACACAGAGCAGTTTCTCAGAAAGCTTCTTTCCAGTTTTCAACGGAAGATATTTCCTTTTTCACCATAGCCCTCTATGGGCTTCCAAATATCGCTTTGCCAATTCCACAAGAACAGCCTTAGCGAAAGGCTTCTTGAAGGGAAAGATGTAACTCTGTGAGATGAATTAACAGAACACAGAGCAGTTTCTCAGAAAGCTTCTCTCCAGTTTTGAACGGAAGGTATTTCCTTTTTTACCATAGCCGTCTACGGGCTTCCAAATATCGCTTTGCCAATTCCACAAGAACAGCCTTAGCGAAAGGCTTCTTGAAAGGAAAGATGTAACTCTGTGAGATGAATTAACAGAAGACAGAGCAGTTTCTCAGAAAGCTTCTTTCCAGTTTTGAACGGAAGATATTTCCTTTTTCAGCATAGCCGTCTATGGGCTTCCAAATATCCCTTTTCGAATTCCACAAGAACAGCCTTAGCGAAAGGCTTCTTGAAGGGAAAGATGTAACTCTGTGAGATGAATTCACAGAACACAGAGCAGTTTCTCAGAAAGCTTCTTTCCAGTTTTGAACGGAAGATATTTCCTTTTTCACCATAGCCATCTATGGGCTTCCAAATATCCCTTTGCCAATTAAACAAGAACAGCCTTAGCCAAAGGCTTCTTGAAGGGAAAGATGTAACTCTGTCAGATGATTTAACAGAACACAGAGCAGTTTCTCAGAAAGCTTCTTTCCAGTTTTGAACGAAAGATATTTCCTTTTTCACCATAGTACTCTATGGGCTTCCAAATATCCCTTTGCCAATTCCACAAGAACAGCCTTAGCGAAAGGCTTCTTGAAGGGAAAGATGGAACTCTGTGAGATGAATTAACAGAACACAGAGCAGTTTCTCAGAAAGCTTCTTTCCAGTTTTGAACGGAAGATATTTCCTTTTTCACAATAGCCCTCTATGGGCTTCCAAATATCGCTTTGCCAATTCCACAAGAACAGCCTTAGCGAAAGGCTTCTTGAAGGGAAAGATGTAACTCTGTGAGATGAATTCACAGAAGACAGAGCAGTTTCTCACAAAGCTTCTTTCCAGTTTTGAACGGAAGATATTTCCTTTTTCACCATAGGCCTCTATGGGATTCCAAATATCCCTTTGCCAATTCCACAAGAACAGCCTTAGCGAAAGGCTTCTTGAAGGGAAAGATGTAACTCTGTGAGATGAATTCACAGAACACAGAGCAGTTTCTCAGAAAGCTTCTTTCCAGTTTTGAAAGGAAGATATTTCCTTTTTCACCATAGCCCTCTATGGGCTTCCAAATATCCCTTTGCCAATTCCACAAGAACAGCCTTAGCGAAAGGCTTCTTGAAGGGAAAGATGGAACTCTGTGAGATGAATTAACAGAACACAGAGCAGTTTCTCAGAAAGCTTCTTTCCATTTTTGAACGGAAGATATTTCCCTTTTCACCATAGCCCTCTATGGGCTTCCAAATATCCCTTTGCCAATTCCACAAGAACAGCCTTAGCGAAAGGCTTCTTGAAGGGAAAGATGTAACTCTGTGAGATGAATTCACAGAACAAAGAGCAGTTTCTCAGAAAGCTTCTTTCCAGTTTTGAACGGAAGATATTTCCTTTTTCACCATAGCCGTCTATGGGCTTCCAAATATCCCTTTGCCAATTCCACAAGAACAGCCTTAGCGAAAGGCTTCTTGAAGGGAAAGATGTAACTCTGTGAGATGAATTAACAGAACACACAGCAGTTTCTCAGAAAGCTTCTTTCCAGTTTTGAACGGAAGATATTTCCTTTTTCACCATAGCCCTCTATTGGCTTCCAAATATCCCCTTGCCAATTCCACAAGAACAGCCTTAGCGAAAGGCTTCTTGAAGGGAAAGATGTAACTCTGTGAGATGAATTCACAGAACACAGAGCAGTTTCTCAGAAAGCTTCTTTCCAGTTTTGAACGGAAGATATTTCCTTTTTCACCATAGCCCTCTATGGGCTTGCAAATATCCCTTTGCCAATTCCACAAGAACAGCCTTAGCCAAAGGCTTCTTGAAGGGAAAGATGTAACTCTGTGAGATGAATTCACAGAACACAGAGCAGTTTCTCAGAAAGCTTCTTTCCAGTTTTGAACGGAAGATATTTCCTTTTTCACCATAGCCCTCTATGGGCTTCCAAATATCCGTTTGCCAATTCCACAAGAACAGCCTTAGCGAAAGGCTTCTTGAAGGGAAAGATGTAACTCTGTGAGATGAATTCACAGAACACAGAGCAGTTTCTCAGAAGGCTTCTTTCCAGTTTTGAACGGAAGATATTTCCTTTTTCACCATAGCCGTCTATGGGCTTCCAAATATCCCTTTGCCAATTCCACAAGAACAGCCTTAGCGAAAGGCTTCTTGAAAGGAAAGATGTAACACTGTGAGATGAATTGACAGAAAACAGAGCAGTTTCTCAGAAAGCTTCTTTCCAATTTTGAACGGAAGATATTTCCTTTTTCACCATATCCCTCTATGGGCTTCCAAATATCCCTTTGCCAATTCCACAAGAACAGCCTTAGCGAAAGGCTTCTTGAAGGGAAAGATGTAACTCTGTGAGATGAATTCACAGAACACAGAGCAGTTTCTCAGAAAGCTTCTTTCCAGTTTTGAACGGAAGATATTTCCTTTTTCACCATAGCCCTCAAAGGTCTTCCAAATATCCCTTTGCCAATTCCACAAGAACAGCCTTAGCGAAAGGCTTCTTGAAGGGAAAGATGTAACTCTGTGAGATGAATTCACAGAACACAGAGCAGTTTCTCAGAAAGCTTCTTTCCAGTTTTGAACGGAAGATATTTCCTTTTTCACCATAGGCCTCTATGGGATTCCAAATATCCCTTTGCCAATTCCACAAGAACAGCCTTAGCGAAAAGCTTCTTGAAGGGAAAGATGTAACTCTGTGAGATGAATTCACAGAACACAGAGCAGTTTCTCAGAAAGCTTCTTTCCAGTTTTGAAAGGAAGATATTTCCTTTTTCACCATAGCCCTCTATGGGCTTCCAAATATCCCTTTGCCAATTCCACAAGAACAGCCTTAGCGAAAGGCTTCTTGAAGGGAAAGATGGAACTCTGTGAGATGAATTAACAGAACACAGAGCAGTTTCTCAGAAAGCTTCTTTCCATTTTTGAACGGAAGATATTTCCCTTTTCACCATAGCCCTCTATGGGCTTCCAAATATCCCTTTGCCAATTCCACAAGAACAGCCTTAGCGAAAGGCTTCTTGAAGGGAAAGATGTAACTCTGTGAGATGAATTCACAGAACAAAGAGCAGTTTCTCAGAAAGCTTCTTTCCAGTTTTGAACGGAAGATATTTCCTTTTTCACCATAGCCGTCTATGGGCTTCCAAATATCCCTTTGCCAATTCCACAAGAACAGCCTTAGCGAAAGGCTTCTTGAAGGGAAAGATGTAACTCTGTGAGATGAATTAACAAAACACAGAGCAGTTTCTCAGAAAGCTTCTTTCCAGTTTTGAACGGAAGATATTTCCTTTTTCACCATAGCCCTCTATTGGCTTCCAAATATCCCCTTGCCAATTCCACAAGAACAGCCTTAGCGAAAGGCTTCTTGAATCGAAAGATGTAACTCTGTGAGATGAATTCACAGAACACAGAGCAGTTTCTCAGAAAGCTTCTTTCCAGTTTTGAACGGAAGATATTTCCTTTTTCACCATAGCCCTCTATGGGCTTGCAAATATCCCTTTGCCAATTCCACAAGAACAGCCTTAGCGAAAGGCTTCTTGAAGGGAAAGATGTAACTCTGTGAGATGAATTCACAGAACACAGAGCAGTTTCTCAGAAAGCTTCTTTCCAGTTTTGAACGGAAGATATTTCCTTTTTCACCATAGCCCTCTATGGGCTTCCAAATATCCGTTTGCCAATTCCACAAGAACAGCCTTAGCGAAAGGCTTCTTGAAGGGAAAGATGTAACTCTGTGAGATGAATTCACAGAACACAGAGCAGTTTCTCAGAAGGCTTCTTTCCAGTTTTGAACGGAAGATATTTCCTTTTTCACCATAGCCGTCTATGGGCTTCCAAATATCCCTTTGCCAATTCCACAAGAACAGCCTTAGCGAAAGGCTTCTTGAAAGGAAAGATGTAACACTGTGAGATGAATTGACAGAAAACAGAGCAGTTTCTCAGAAAGCTTCTTTCCAATTTTGAACGGAAGATATTTCCTTTTTCACCATATCCCTCTATGGGCTTCCAAATATCCCTTTGCCAATTCCACAAGAACAGCCTTAGCGAAAGGCTTCTTGAAGGGAAAGATGTAACTCTGTGAGATGAATTCACAGAACACAGAGCAGTTTCTCAGAAAGCTTCTTTCCAGTTTTGAACGGAAGATATTTCCTTTTTCACCATAGCCCTCAAAGGTCTTCCAAATATCCCTTTGCCAATTCCACAAGAACAGCCTTAGCGAAAGGCTTCTTGAAGGGAAAGATGTAACTCTGTGAGATGAATTAACAGAACACAGAGCAGTTTCTCAGAGCTTCTCTCCAGTTTTGAACGGAAGGTATTTCCTTTTTTACCATAGCCGTCTACGGGCTTCCAAATATCGCTTTGCCAATTCCACAAGAACAGCCTTAGCGAAAGGCTTCTTGAAGGGAAAGATGTAACTCTGTGAGATGAATTAACAGAAGACAGAGCAGTTTCTCAGAAAGCTTCTTTCCAGTTTTGAACGGAAGATATTTCCTTTTTCAGCATAGCCGTCTATGGGCTTCCAAATATCCCTTTGCCAATTCCACAAGAACAGCCTTAGCGAAAGGCTTCTTGAAGGGAAAGATGTAACTCTGTGAGATGAATTCACAGAACACAGAGCAGTTTCTCAGAAAGCTTCTTTCCAGTTTTGAACGGAAGATATTTCCTTTTTCACCATAGCCGTCTATGGGCTTCCAAATATCCCTTTGCCAATTAAACAAGAACAGCCTTAGCCAAAGGCTTCTTGAAGGGAAAGATGTAACTCTGTCAGATGATTTAACAGAACACAGAGCAGTTTCTCAGAAAGCTTCTTTCCAGTTTTGAACGGAAGATAATTCCTTTTTCACCAATAGCCCTCTATGGGCTTCCAAATATCGCTTTGCCAATTCCACAAGAACAGCCTTAGCGAAAGGCTTCTTGAAGGGAAAGATGTAACTCTGTGAGATGAATTCACAGAACACAGAGCAGTTTCTCAGAAAGCTTCTTTCCAGTTTTGAACGGAAGATATTTCCTTTTTCACCATAGCCCTCTATGGGCTTGCAAATATCCCTTTGCCAATTCCACAAGAACAGCCTTAGCCAAAGGCTTCTTGAAGGGAAAGATGTAACTCTGTGAGATGAATTCACAGAACACAGAGCAGTTTCTCAGAAAGCTTCTTTCCAGTTTTGAACGGAAGATATTTCCTTTTTCACCATAGCCCTCTATGGGCTTCCAAATATCCGTTTGCCAATTCCACAAGAACAGCCTTAGCGAAAGGCTTCTTGAAGGGAAAGATGTAACTCTGTGAGATGAATTCACAGAACACAGAGCAGTTTCTCAGAAGGCTTCTTTCCAGTTTTGAACGGAAGATATTTCCTTTTTCACCATAGCCGTCTATGGGCTTCCAAATATCCCTTTGCCAATTCCACAAGAACAGCCTTAGCGAAAGGCTTCTTGAAAGGAAAGATGTAACACTGTGAGATGAATTGACAGAAAACAGAGCAGTTTCTCAGAAAGCTTCTTTCCAATTTTGAACGGAAGATATTTCCTTTTTCACCATATCCCTCTATGGGCTTCCAAATATCCCTTTGCCAATTCCACAAGAACAGCCTTAGCGAAAGGCTTCTTGAAGGGAAAGATGTAACTCTGTGAGATGAATTCACAGAACACAGAGCAGTTTCTCAGAAAGCTTCTTTCCAGTTTTGAACGGAAGATATTTCCTTTTTCACCATAGCCCTCAAAGGTCTTCCAAATATCCCTTTGCCAATTCCACAAGAACAGCCTTAGCGAAAGGCTTCTTGAAGGGAAAGATGTAACTCTGTGAGATGAATTCACAGAACACAGAGCAGTTTCTCAGAAAGCTTCTTTCCAGTTTTGAACGGAAGATATTTCCTTTTTCACCATAGGCCTCTATGGGATTCCAAATATCCCTTTGCCAATTCCACAAGAACAGCCTTAGCGAAAAGCTTCTTGAAGGGAAAGATGTAACTCTGTGAGATGAATTCACAGAACACAGAGCAGTTTCTCAGAAAGCTTCTTTCCAGTTTTGAAAGGAAGATATTTCCTTTTTCACCATAGCCCTCTATGGGCTTCCAAATATCCCTTTGCCAATTCCACAAGAACAGCCTTAGCGAAAGGCTTCTTGAAGGGAAAGATGGAACTCTGTGAGATGAATTAACAGAACACAGAGCAGTTTCTCAGAAAGCTTCTTTCCATTTTTGAACGGAAGATATTTCCCTTTTCACCATAGCCCTCTATGGGCTTCCAAATATCCCTTTGCCAATTCCACAAGAACAGCCTTAGCGAAAGGCTTCTTGAAGGGAAAGATGTAACTCTGTGAGATGAATTCACAGAACAAAGAGCAGTTTCTCAGAAAGCTTCTTTCCAGTTTTGAACGGAAGATATTTCCTTTTTCACCATAGCCGTCTATGGGCTTCCAAATATCCCTTTGCCAATTCCACAAGAACAGCCTTAGCGAAAGGCTTCTTGAAGGGAAAGATGTAACTCTGTGAGATGAATTAACAAAACACAGAGCAGTTTCTCAGAAAGCTTCTTTCCAGTTTTGAACGGAAGATATTTCCTTTTTCACCATAGCCCTCTATTGGCTTCCAAATATCCCCTTGCCAATTCCACAAGAACAGCCTTAGCGAAAGGCTTCTTGAATCGAAAGATGTAACTCTGTGAGATGAATTCACAGAACACAGAGCAGTTTCTCAGAAAGCTTCTTTCCAGTTTTGAACGGAAGATATTTCCTTTTTCACCATAGCCCTCTATGGGCTTGCAAATATCCCTTTGCCAATTCCACAAGAACAGCCTTAGCGAAAGGCTTCTTGAAGGGAAAGATGTAACTCTGTGAGATGAATTCACAGAACACAGAGCAGTTTCTCAGAAAGCTTCTTTCCAGTTTTGAACGGAAGATATTTCCTTTTTCACCATAGCCCTCTATGGGCTTCCAAATATCCGTTTGCCAATTCCACAAGAACAGCCTTAGCGAAAGGCTTCTTGAAGGGAAAGATGTAACTCTGTGAGATGAATTCACAGAACACAGAGCAGTTTCTCAGAAGGCTTCTTTCCAGTTTTGAACGGAAGATATTTCCTTTTTCACCATAGCCGTCTATGGGCTTCCAAATATCCCTTTGCCAATTCCACAAGAACAGCCTTAGCGAAAGGCTTCTTGAAAGGAAAGATGTAACACTGTGAGATGAATTGACAGAAAACAGAGCAGTTTCTCAGAAAGCTTCTTTCCAATTTTGAACGGAAGATATTTCCTTTTTCACCATATCCCTCTATGGGCTTCCAAATATCCCTTTGCCAATTCCACAAGAACAGCCTTAGCGAAAGGCTTCTTGAAGGGAAAGATGTAACTCTGTGAGATGAATTCACAGAACACAGAGCAGTTTCTCAGAAAGCTTCTTTCCAGTTTTGAACGGAAGATATTTCCTTTTTCACCATAGCCCTCAAAGGTCTTCCAAATATCCCTTTGCCAATTCCACAAGAACAGCCTTAGCGAAAGGCTTCTTGAAGGGAAAGATGTAACTCTGTGAGATGAATTAACAGAACACAGAGCAGTTTCTCAGAGCTTCTCTCCAGTTTTGAACGGAAGGTATTTCCTTTTTTACCATAGCCGTCTACGGGCTTCCAAATATCGCTTTGCCAATTCCACAAGAACAGCCTTAGCGAAAGGCTTCTTGAAGGGAAAGATGTAACTCTGTGAGATGAATTAACAGAAGACAGAGCAGTTTCTCAGAAAGCTTCTTTCCAGTTTTGAACGGAAGATATTTCCTTTTTCAGCATAGCCGTCTATGGGCTTCCAAATATCCCTTTGCCAATTCCACAAGAACAGCCTTAGCGAAAGGCTTCTTGAAGGGAAAGATGTAACTCTGTGAGATGAATTCACAGAACACAGAGCAGTTTCTCAGAAAGCTTCTTTCCAGTTTTGAACGGAAGATATTTCCTTTTTCACCATAGCCGTCTATGGGCTTCCAAATATCCCTTTGCCAATTAAACAAGAACAGCCTTAGCCAAAGGCTTCTTGAAGGGAAAGATGTAACTCTGTCAGATGATTTAACAGAACACAGAGCAGTTTCTCAGAAAGCTTCTTTCCAGTTTTGAACGGAAGATAATTCCTTTTTCACCAATAGCCCTCTATGGGCTTCCAAATATCGCTTTGCCAATTCCACAAGAACAGCCTTAGCGAAAGGCTTCTTGAAGGGAAAGATGTAACTCTGTGAGATGAATTCACAGAACACAGAGCAGTTTCTCAGAAAGCTTCTTTCCAGTTTTGAACGGAAGATATTTCCTTTTTCACCATAGCCGTCTATGGGCTTCCAAATATCCCTTTGCCAATTCCACAAGAACAGCCTTAGCGAAAGGCTTCTTGAAAGGAAAGATGTAACTCTGTGAGATGAATTGACAGAACACAGAGCAGTTTCTCAGAAAGCTTCTTTCCAGTTTTGAACGGAAGATATTTCCTTTTTCACCATATCCCTCTATGGGCTTCCAAATATCGCTTTGCCAATTCCACAAGAACAGCCTTAGCGAAAGGCTTCTTGAAGGGAAAGATGTAACTCTGTGAGATGAATTCACAGAACACAGAGCAGTTTCTCAGAAAGCTTCTTTCCAGTTTTGAACGGAAGATATTTCCTTTTTCACCATAGGCCTCTATGGGCTTCCAAATATCCCTTTGCCAATTCCACAAGAACAGCCTTAGCGAAAGGCTTCTTGAAGGGAAAGATGTAACTCTGTGAGATGAATTCAGAGAACACAGAGCAGTTTCTCAGAAAGCTTCTTTCCAGTTTTTAACGGAAGATATTTCCTTTTTCACCATAGCCCACTATGGGCTTCCAAATATCCCTTTGCCAATTCCACAAGAACAGCCTTAGCCAAAGGCTTCTTGAAGGGAAAGATGTAAATCTGTGAGATGATTTAACAGAACACAGAGCAGTTTCTCAGAAAGCTTCTTTCCAGTTTTGACGGAAGATATTTCCTTTTTCACCAGAGCCCTCTATGGGCTTCCAAATATCCCTTTGCCAATTCCACAAGAACAGCCTTAGCGAAAGGCTTCTTGAAGGGAAAGATGTAACTCTGTGAGATGAATTAACAGAACACAGAGCAGTTTCTCAGAAAGCTTCTTTCCAGTTTTGAACGGAAGATATTTCCTTTTTCACCATAGGCCTCTATGGGCTTCCAAATATCCCTTTGCCAATTCCACAAGAACAGCCTTAGCGAAAGGCTTCTTGAAGGGAAAGATGTAACTCTGTGAGATGAATTCACAGAACACAGAGCAGTTTCTCAGAAAGCTTCTTTCCAGTTTTGAACGGAAGATATTTCCTTTTTCACCGTAGCCGTCTATGGGCTTGCAAATATCCCTTTGCCAATTCCACAAGAACAGCCTTACCGAAAGGCTTCTTGAAGGGAAAGATGTAACTCTGTGAGATGAATTCACAGAACACAGAGCAGTTTCTCAGAAAGCTTCTTTCCAGTTTTGAACGGAAGATATTTCCTTTTTCACCGTAGCCGTCTATGGGCTTGCAAATATCCCTTTGCCAATTCCACAAGAACAGCCTTACCGAAAGGCTTCTTGAAGGGAAAGATGTAACTCTGTGAGATGAATTCACAGAACACAGAGCAGTTTCTCAGAAAGCTTCTTTCCAGTTTTGAACGGAAGATATTTCCTTCTTCACCATAGTCATCTATGGGCTTGCAAATATCCCTTTGCCAATTCCACAAGAACAGCCTTAGCGAAAGGCTTCTTGAAGGGAAAGATGTAACTCTGTGAGATGAATTCACGGAACACAGAGCAGTTTCTCAGAAAGCTTCTTTCCAGTTTTGAACGGAAGGTATTTCCTTTTTTACCATAGCCGTCTACGGGCTTCCAAATATCGCTTTGCCAATTCCACAAGAACAGCCTTAGCGAAAGGCTTCTTGAAAGGAAAGATGTAACTCTGTGAGATGAATTAACAGAAGACAGAGCAGTTTCTCAGAAAGCTTCTTTCCAGTTTTGAACGGAAGATATTTCCTTTTTCAGCATAGCCGTCTATGGGCTTCCAAATATCCCTTTTCCAATTCCACAAGAACAGCCTTAGCGAAAGGCTTCTTGAAGGGAAAGATGTAACTCTGTGAGATGAATTCACAGAACACAGAGCAGTTTCTCAGAAAGCTTCTTTCCAGTTTTGAACGGAAGATATTTCCTTTTTCACCATAGCCGTCTATGGGCTTCCAAATATCCCTTTGCCAATTAAACAAGAACAGCCTTAGACAAAGGCTTCTTGAAGGGAAAGATGTAACTCTGTCAGATGATTTAACAGAACACAGAGCAGTTTCTCAGAAAGCTTCTTTCCAGTTTTGAACGAAAGATATTTCCTTTTTCATCATAGCACTCTATGGGCTTCCAAATATCCCTTTGCCAATTCCACAAGAACAGCCTTAGCGAAAGGCTTCTTGAAGGGAAAGATGTAACTCTGTGAGATGAATTCACAGAACACAGAGCAGTTTCTCAGAAAGCTTCTTTCCAGTTTTGAACGGAAGATATTTCCTTTTTCACCATAGCCCTCTAAGGGCTTCCAAATATCCCTTTGCCAATTCCACAAGAACAGACTTAGCGAAAGGCTTCTTGAAGGGAAAGATGTAACTCTGTGAGATGAATTAACAGAACACAGAGCAGTTTCTCAGAAAGCTTCTTTCCAGTTTTGAACGGAAGATATTTCCCTTTTCACCATAGCCCTCTATGGGCTTCCAAATATCCCTTTGCCAATTCCACAAGAACAGCCTTAGCGAAAGGCTTCTTGAAGGGAAAGATGTAACTCTGTGAGATGAATTCACAGAACACAGAGCAGTTTCTCAGAAAGCTTCTTTCCAGTTTTGAACGGAAGATATTTCCTTTTTCACCATAGCCGTCTATGGGCTTCCAAATATCCCTTTGCCAATTCCACAAGAACAGCCTTAGCGAAAGGCTTCTTGAAGGGAAAGATGTAACTCTGTGAGATGAATTAACAGAACACAGAGCAGTTTCTCAGAAAGCTACTTTCCAGTTTTGAACGGAAGATATTTCCTTTTTCACCATAGCCCTCTAATGGCTTCCAAATATCCCCTTGCCAATTCCACAAGAACAGCCTTAGCGAAAGGCTTCTTGAAGGGAAAGATGTAACTCTGTGAGATGAATTCACAGAACACAGAGCAGTTTCTCAGAAAGCTTCTTTCCAGTTTTGAACGGAAGATATTTCCTTTTTCACCATAGCCCTCTATGGGCTTCCAAATATCCCTTTGCCAATTCCACAAGAACAGCCTTAGCGAAAGGCTTCTTGAAGGGAAAGATGTAACTCTGTGAGATGAATTAACAGAACACAGAGCAGTTTCTCAGAAAGCTTCTCTCCAGTTTTGAATGGAAGATATTTTCTTTTTTACCATAGCCGTCTATGGGCTTCCAAATATCGCTTTGCCAATTCCACAAGAACAGCCTTAGCGAAAGGCTTTTTGAAGGGAAAGATGTAACTCTGTGAGATGAATTCACAGAACACAAAGCAGTTTCTCAGAAAGCTTCTTTCCAGTTTTGAACGGAAGATATTTCCTTTTTCACCATAGGCCTCTATGGGATTCCAAATATCCCTTTGCCAATTCCACAAGAACAGCCTTAGCGAAAGGCTTCTTGAAAGGAAAGATGTAACTCTGTGAGATGAATTAACAGAACACAGAGCAGTTTCTCAGAAAGCTTCTCTCCAGTTTTGAATGGAAGATATTTCCTTTTTTACCATAGCCGTCTATGGGCTTCCAAATATCGCTTTGCCAATTCCACAAGAACAGCCTTAGCGAAAACCTTTTTGAAGGGAAAGATGTAACTCTGTGAGATGAATTCACAGAACACAGAGCAGTTTCTCAGAAAGCTTCTTTCCAGTTTTGAACGGAAGATATTTCCTTTTTCACCATAGCCGTCTATGGGCTTCCAAATATCCCTTTGCCAATTCCACAAGAACAGCCTTAGCGAAAGGCTTCTTGAAGGGAAAGATGTAACTCTGTGAGATAAATTCACAGAACACAGAGCAGTTTCTCAGAAAGCTTCTTTCCAGTTTTGAACGGAAGATATTTCCTTTTTCACCATAGCCCTCTATGGGCTTCCAAATATCCGTTTGCCAATTCCACAAGAACAGCCTTAGCGAAAGGCTTCTTGAAGGGAAAGATGTAACTCTGTGAGACGAATTCACAGAACACAGAGCAGTTTCTCAGAAAGCTTCTTTCCAGTTTTGAACGGAAGATATTTCCTTTTTCACCATAGCCGTCTAAGGGCTTCCAAATATCCCTTTGCCAATTCCACAAGAACAGCCTTAGCGAAAGGCTTCTTGAAAGGAAAGATGTAACACTGTGAGATGAATTGACAGAAAACAGAGCAGTTTCTCAGAAAGCTTCTTTCCAATTTTGAACGGAAGATATTTCCTTTTTCACCATATCCCTCTATGGGCTTCCCAATATCCCTTTGCCAATTCCACAAGAACAGCCTTAGCGAAAGGCTTCTTGAAGGGAAAGATGTAACTCTGTGAGATGAATTCACAGAACACAGAGCAGTTTCTCAGAAAGCTTCTTTCCAGTTTTGAACGGAAGATATTTCCTTTTTCACCATAGCCCTCTATGGGCTTCCAAATATCCCTTTGCCAATTCCACAAGAACAGCCTTAGCGAAAGGCTTCTTGAAGGGAAAGATGTAACTCTGTGAGATGAATTCACAGAACAAAGAGCAGTTTCTCAGAAAGCTTCTTTCCAGTTTTGAACGGAAGATATTTCCTTTTTCACCATAGCCGTCTATGGGCTTCCAAATATCCCTTTGCCAATTCCACAAGAACAGCCTTAGCGAAAGGCTTCTTGAAGGGAAAGATGTAACTCTGTGAGATGAATTCACAGAACACAGAGCAGTTTCTCAGAAAGCTTCTTTCCAGTTTTGAACGGAAGATATTTCCTTTTTCAGCATAGCCGTCTATGGGCTTCCAAATATCCCTTTGCCAATTCCACAAGAACAGCCTTAGCGAAAGGCTTCTTGAAGGGAAAGATGTAACTCTGTGAGATGAATTCACAGAACACAGAGCAGTTTCTCAGAAAGCTTCTTTCCAGTTTTGAACGGAAGATATTTCCTTTTTCACCATAGCCGTCTATGGGCTTCCAAATATCCCTTTGCCAATTAAACAAGAACAGCCTTAGCCAAAGGCTTCTTGAAGGGAAAGATGTAACTCTGTCAGATGATTTAACAGAACACAGAGCAGTTTCTCAGAAAGCTTCTTTCCAGTTTTGAAAGGAAGATAATTCCTTTTTCACCAATAGCCCTCTATGGGCTTCCAAATATCGCTTTCCCAATTCCACAAGAACAGCCTTAGCGAAAGGCTTCTTGAAGGGAAAGATGTAACTCTGTGAGATGAATTCACAGAACACAGAGCAGTTTCTCAGAAAGCTTCTTTCCAGTTTTGAACGGAAGATATTTCCTTTTTCACCATAGCCGTCTATGGGCTTCCAAATATCCCTTTGCCAATTCCACAAGAACAGCCTTAGCGAAAGGCTTCTTGAAAGGAAAGATGTAACTCTGTGAGATGAATTGACAGAACACAGAGCAGTTTCTCAGAAAGCTTCTTTCCAGTTTTGAACGGAAGATATTTCCTTTTTCACCATATCCCTCTATGGGCTTCCAAATATCCCTTTGCCAATTCCACAAGAACAGCCTTAGCGAAAGGCTTCTTGAAGGGAAAGATGTAACTCTGTGAGATGAATTCACAGAACACAGAGCAGTGTCTCAGAAAGCTTCTTTCCAGTTTTTAACGGAAGATATTTCCTTTTTCACAATAGGCCTCTATGGGCTTCCAAATATCCCTTTGCCAATTCCACAAGAACAGGCTTAGCGTAAGGCTTCTTGAAGGGAAAGATGTAACTCTGTGAGATGAATTCACAGAACACAGAGCAGTTTCACAGAAAGCTTCTTTAAAGTTTTTAACGGAAGATATTTCCTTTTTCACCATAGCCCTCTTTGGGCTTCCAAATATCCCTTTGCCAATTCCACAAGAACAGCCTTAGCGAAAGGCTTCTTGAAGGGAAAGATGTAACTCTGTGAGATGAATTCACAGAACACAGAGCAGTTTCTGAGAAAGCTTCTTTCCAGTTTTGAACGGAAGATATTTCCTTTTTCACCATAGCCCTCTATGGGCTTCCAAATATCCCTTTGCCAATTCCACAAGAACAGCCTTAGGGAAAGGCTTCTTGAAGGGAAAGATGTAACTCTGTGAGATGAATTAACAGAACACAGAGCAGTTTCTCAGAAAGCTTCTCTCCAGTTTTGAAGGGAAGGTATTTCCTTTTTTACCATAGCCGTCTACGGGCTTCCAAATATCGCTTTGCCAATTCCACAAGAACAGCCTTAGCGAAAGGCTTCTTGAAGGGAAAGATGTAACTCTGTGAGATGAATTCACAGAACACAGAGCAGTTTCTCAGAAAGCTTCTTTCCAGTTTTGAACGGAAGATATTTCCTTTTTCACCATAGCCCTCTATGGGCTTCCAAATATCCCTTTGCCAATTCCACAAGAACAGCCTTAGCGAAAGGCTTCTTGAAGGGAAAGATGTAACTCTGTGAGATGAATTAACAGAACACAGAGCAGTTTCTCAGAAAGCTTCTTTCCAGTTTTGAACGGAAGATATATACTTTTCCACCATAGCCCTCTAATGGCTTCCAAATATCCCCTTACCAATTCCACAAGAACAGCCTTAGCGAAAGGCTTCTTGAAGGGAAAGATGTAACTCTGTGAGATGAATTCACAGAACACAGAGCAGTTTCTCAGAAAGCTTCTTTCCAGTTTTGAACGGAAGATATTTCCTTTTTCACCATAGCCCTCTATGGGCTTCCAAATATCCCTTTGCCAATTCCACAAGAACAGCCTTAGCGAAAGGCTTCTTGAAGGGAAAGATGTAACTCTGTGAGATGAATTCACAGAACACAGAGCAGTTTCTCAGAAAGCTTCTTTCCAGTTTTGAACGGAAGATATTTACTTTTCCACCATAGCCCTCTAATGGCTTCCAAATATCCCCTTACCAATTCCACAAGAACAGCCTTAGCGAAAGGCTTCTTGAAGGGAAAGATGTAACTCTGTGAGATGAATTCACAGAACACAGAGCAGTTTCTCAGAAAGCTTCTTTCCAGTTTTGAACGGAAGATATTTCCTTTCTCACCATAGCCCTCTATGGGCTTCCAAATATCCCTTTGCCAATTCCACAAGAACAGCCTTAACGAAAGGCTTCTTGAAGGGAAAGATGTAACTCTGTGAGATGAATTAACAGAACACAGAGCAGTTTCTCAGAAAGCTTCTTTCCAGTTTTGAACGGAAGATATTTCCTTTTTTACCATAGCCGTCTATGGGCTTCCAAATATCGCTTTGCCAATTCCACAAGAACAGCCTTAGCGAAAGGCTTTTTGAAGGGAAAGATGTAACTCTGTGAGATGAATTCACAGAACACAGAGCAGTTTCTCAGAAAGCTTCTTTCCAGTTTTGAACGGAAGATATTTCCTTTTTCACCATAGCCGTCTATGGGCTTCCAAATATCCCTTTGCCAATTCCACAAGAACAGCCTTAGCGAAAGGCTTCTTGAAGGGAAAGATGTAACTCTGTGAGATAAATTCACAGAACACAGAGCAGTTTCTCAGAAAGCTTCTTTCCAGTTTTGAACGGAAGATATTTCCTTTTTCACCATAGCCCTCTATGGGCTTCCAAATATCCGTTTGCCAATTCCACAAGAACAGCCTTAGCGAAAGGCTTCTTGAAGGGAAAGATGTAACTCTGTGAGATGAATTCACAGAACACAGAGCAGTTTCTCAGAAAGCTTCTTTCCAGTTTTGAACGGAAGATATTTCCTTTTTCACCATAGCCGTCTAAGGGCTTCCAAATATCCCTTTGCCAATTCCACAAGAACAGCCTTAGCGAAAGGCTTCTTGAAAGGAAAGATGTAACACTGTGAGATGAATTGACAGAAAACAGAGCAGTTTCTCAGAAAGCTTCTTTCCAATTTTGAACGGAAGATATTTCCTTTTTCACCATATCCCTCTATGGGCTTCCCAATATCCCTTTGCCAATTCCACAAGAACAGCCTTAGCGAAAGGCTTCTTGAAGGGAAAGATGTAACTCTGTGAGATGAATTCACAGAACACAGAGCAGTTTCTCAGAAAGCTTCTTTCCAGTTTTGAACGGAAGATATTTCCTTTTTCACCATAGCCCTCTAAGGGCTTCCAAATATCCCTTTGCCAATTCCACAAGAACAGCCTTAGTGAAAGGCTTCTTGAAGGGAAAGATGTAACTCTGTGAGATGAATTCACAGAACAAAGAGCAGTTTCTCAGAAAGCTTCTTTCCAGTTTTGAACGGAAGATATTTCCTTTTTCACCATAGCCGTCTATGGGCTTCCAAATATCCCTTTGCCAATTCCACAAGAACAGCCTTAGCCAAAGGCTTCTTGAAGGGAAAGATGTAACTCTGTGAGATGAATTCACAGAACACAGAGCAGTTTCTCAGAAAGCTTCTTTCCAGTTTTGAACGGAAGATATTTCCTTTTTCACCATAGCCCTCAAAGGTCTTCCAAATATCCCTTTGCCAATTCCACAAGAACAGCCTTAGCGAAAGGCTTCTCGAAGGGAAAGATGTAACTCTGTGAGATGAATTAACAGAACACAGAGCAGTTTCTCAGAGCTTCTCTCCAGTTTTGAACGGAAGGTATTTCCTTTTTTACCATAGCCGTCTACGGGCTTCCAAATATCGCTTTGCCAATTCCACAAGAACAGCCTTAGCGAAAGGCTTCTTGAAGGGAAAGATGTAACTCTGTGAGATGAATTAACAGAAGACAGAGCAGTTTCTCAGAAAGCTTCTTTCCACTTTTGAACGGAAGATATTTCATTTTTCAGCATAGCCGTCTATGGGCTTCCAAATATCCCTTTGCCAATTCCACAAGAACAGCCTTAGCGAAAGGCTTCTTGAAGGGAAAGATGTAACTCTGTGAGATGAATTCACAGAACACAGAGCAGTTTCTCAGAAAGCTTCTTTCCAGTTTTGAACGGAAGATATTTCCTTTTTCACCATAGCCGTCTATGGGCTTCCAAATATCCCTTTGCCAATTAAACAAGAACAGCCTTAGCCAAAGGCTTCTTGAAGGGAAAGATGTAACTCTGTCAGATGATTTAACAGAACACAGAGCAGTTTCTCAGAAAGCTTCTTTCCAGTTTTGAAAGGAAGATAATTCCTTTTTCACCAATAGCCCTCTATGGGCTTCCAAATATCGCTTTGCCAATTCCACAAGAACAGCCTTAGCGAAAGGCTTCTTGAAGGGAAAGATGTAACTCTGTGAGATGAATTCACAGAACACAGAGCAGTTTCTCAGAAAGCTTCTTTCCAGTTTTGAACGGAAGATATTTCCTTTTTCACCATAGCCGTCTATGGGCTTCCAAATATCCCTTTGCCAATTCCACAAGAACAGCCTTAGCGAAAGGCTTCTTGAAAGGAAAGATGTAACTCTGTGAGATGAATTGACAGAACACAGAGCAGTTTCTCAGAAAGCTTCTTTCCAGTTTTGAACGGAAGATATTTCCTTTTTCACCATATCCCTCTATGGGCTTCCCAATATCCCTTTGCCAATTCCACAAGAACAGCCTTAGCGAAAGGCTTCTTGAAGGGAAAGATGTAACTCTGTGAGATGAATTCACAGAACACAGAGCAGTGTCTCAGAAAGCTTCTTTCCAGTTTTTAACGGAAGATATTTCCTTTCTCACAATAGGCCTCTATGGGCTTCCAAATATCCCTTTGCCAATTCCACAAGAACAGGCTTAGCGTAAGGCTTCTTGAAGGGAAAGATGTAACTCTGTGAGATGAATTCACAGAACACAGAGCAGTTTCACAGAAAGCTTCTTTAAAGTTTTTAACGGAAGATATTTCCTTTTTCACCATAGCCCTCTTTGGGCTTCCAAATATCCCTTTGCCAATTCCACAAGAACAGCCTTAGCGAAAGGCTTCTTGAAGGGAAAGATGTAACTCTGTGAGATGAATTCACAGAACACAGAGCAGTTTCTGAGAAAGCTTCTTTCCAGTTTTGAACGGAAGATATTTCCTTTTTCACCATAGCCCTCTATGGGCTTCCAATTATCCCTTTGCCAATTCCACAAGAACAGCCTTAGGGAAAGGCTTCTTGAAGGGAAAGATGTAACTCTGTGAGATGAATTAACAGAACACAGAGCAGTTTCTCAGAAAGCTTCTCTCCAGTTTTGAAGGGAAGGTATTTCCTTTTTTACCATAGCCGTCTACGGGCTTCCAAATATCGCTTTGCCAATTCCACAAGAACAGCCTTAGCGAAAGGCTTCTTGAAGGGAAAGATGTAACTCTGTGAGATGAATTCACAGAACACAGAGCAGTTTCTCAGAAAGCTTCTTTCCAGTTTTGAACGGAAGATATTTCCTTTTTCACCATAGCCCTCTATGGGCTTCCAAATATCCCTTTGCCAATTCCACAAGAACAGCCTTAGCGAAAGGCTTCTTGAAGGGAAAGATGTAACTCTGTGAGATGAATTCACAGAACACAGAGCAGTTTCTCAGAAAGCTTCTTTCCAGTTTTGAACGGAAGATATTTACTTTTCCACCATAGCCCTCTAATGGCTTCCAAATATCCCCTTACCAATTCCACAAGAACAGCCTTAGCGAAAGGCTTCTTGAAGGGAAAGATGTAACTCTGTGAGATGAATTCACAGAACACAGAGCAGTTTCTCAGAAAGCTTCTTTCCAGTTTTGAACGGAAGATATTTCCTTTTTTACCATAGCCGTCTATGGGCTTCCAAATATCGCTTTGCCAATTCCACAAGAACAGCCTTAGCGAAAGGCTTTTTGAAGGGAAAGATGTAACTCTGTGAGATGAATTCACAGAACACAGAGCAGTTTCTCAGAAAGCTTCTTTCCAGTTTTGAACGGAAGATATTTCCTTTTTCACCATAGCCGTCTATGGGCTTCCAAATATCCCTTTGCCAATTCCACAAGAACAGCTTTAGCGAAAGGCTTCTTGAAGGGAAAGATGTAACTCTGTGAGATGAATTCACAGAACACAGAGCAGTTTCTCAGAAAGCTTCTTTCCAGTTTTGAACGGAAGATATTTCCTTTTTCACCATAGCCGTCTAAGGGCTTCCAAATATCCCTTTGCCAATTCCACAAGAACAGCCTTAGCGAAAGGCTTCTTGAAAGGAAAGATGTAACACTGTGAGATGAATTGACAGAAAACAGAGCAGTTTCTCAGAAAGCTTCTTTCCAATTTTGAACGGAAGATATTTCCTTTTTCACCATATCCCTCTATGGGCTTCCCAATATCCCTTTGCCAATTCCACAAGAACAGCCTTAGCGAAAGGCTTCTTGAAGGGAAAGATGTAACTCTGTGAGATGAATTCACAGAACACAGAGCAGTTTCTCAGAAAGCTTCTTTCCAGTTTTGAACGGAAGATATTTCCTTTTTCACCATAGCCCTCTAAGGGCTTCCAAATATCCCTTTGCCAATTCCACAAGAACAGCCTTAGCGAAAGGCTTCTTGAAGGGAAAGATGTAACTCTGTGAGATGAATTCACAGAACAAAGAGCAGTTTCTCAGAAAGCTTCTTTCCAGTTTTGAACGGAAGATATTTCCTTTTTCACCATAGCCGTCTATGGGCTTCCAAATATCCCTTTGCCAATTCCAGAAGAACAGCCTTAGCGAAAGGCTTCTTGAAGGGAAAGATGTAACTCTGTGAGATGAATTCACAGAACACAGAGCAGTTTCTCAGAAAGCTTCTCTCCAGTTTTGAACGGAAGGTATTTCCTTTTTTACCATAGCCGTCTACGGGCTTCCAAATATCGCTTTGCCAATTCCACAAGAACAGCCTTAGCGAAAGGCTTCTTGAAGGAAAGATGTAACTCTGTGAGATGAATTCACAGAACACAGAGCAGTTTCTCAGAAAGCTTCTTTCCAGTTTTGAACGGAAGATATTTCCTTTTTCACCATAGCCCTCTATGGGCTTCCAAATATCCCTTTGCCAATTCCACAAGAACAGCCTTAGCGAAAGGCTTCTTGAAGGGAAAGATGTAACTCTGTGAGATGAATTAACAGAACACAGAGCAGTTTCTCAGAAAGCTTCTCTCCAGTTTTGAACGGAAGATATTTCCTTTTTTACCATAGCCGTCTATGGGCTTCCAAATATCGCTTTGCCAATTCCACAAGAACAGCCTTAGCGAAAGGCTTCTTGAAGGGAAAGATGTAACTCTGTGAGATGAATTCACAGAACACAGAGCAGTTTCTCAGAAAGCTTCTTTTCAGTTTTGAACGGAAGATATTTCCTTTTTCACCATAGCCGTCTATGGGCTTCCAAATATCCCTTTGCCAATTCCACAAGAACAGCCTTAGCGAAAGGCTTCTTGAACGGAAAGATGTAACTCTGTGATATGAATTCACAGAACACAGAGCAGTTTCTCAGAAAGCTTCTTTCCAGTTTTGAACGGAAGATATTTCCTTTTTCACCATAGCCCTCTATGGGCTTCCAAATATCCGTTTGCCAATTCCACAAGAACAGCCTTAGCGAAAGGCTTCTTGAAGGGAAAGATGTAACTCTGTGAGATGAATTCACAGAACACAGAGCAGTTTCTCAGAAGGCTTCTTTCCAGTTTTGAACGGAAGATATTTCCTTTTTCACCATAGCCGTCTATGGGCTTCCAAATATCCCTTTGCCAATTCCACAAGAACAGCCTTAGCGAAAGGCTTCTTGAAAGGAAAGATGTAACACTGTGAGATGAATTGAGAGAAAACAGAGCAGTTTCTCAGAAAGCTTCTTTCCAATTTTGAACGGAAGATATTTCCTTTTTCACCATATCCCTCTATGGGCTTCCAAATATCCCTTTGCCAATTCCACAAGAACAGCCTTAGCGAAAGGCTTCTTGAAGGGAAAGATGTAACTCTGTGAGATGAATTCACAGAACACAGAGCAGTTTCTGAGAAAGCTTCTTTCCAGTTTTGAACGGAAGATATTTCCTTTTTCACCATAGCCCTCAAAGGTCTTCCAAATATCCCTTTGCCAATTCCACAAGAACAGCCTTAGCGAAAGGCTTCTCGAAGGGAAAGATGTAACTCTGTGAGATGAATTAACAGAACACAGAGCAGTTTCTCAGAGCTTCTCTCCAGTTTTGAACGGAAGGTATTTCCTTTTTTACCATAGCCGTCTACGGGCTTCCAAATATCGCTTTGCCAATTCCACAAGAACAGCCTTAGCGAAAGACTTCTTGAAGGGAAAGATGTAACTCTGTGAGATGAATTAACAGAACACAGAGCAGTTTCTCAGAAAGCTTCTTTCCACTTTTGAACGGAAGATATTTCCTTTTTCAGCATAGCCGTCTATGGGCTTCCAAATATCCCTTTGCCAATTCCACAAGAACAGCCTTAGCGAAAGGCTTCTTGAAGGGAAAGATTTAACTCTGTGAGATGAATTCACAGAACACAGAGCAGTTTCTCAGAAAGCTTCTTTCCAGTTTTGAACGGAAGATATTTCCTTTTTCACCATAGCCGTCTATGGGCTTCCAAATATCCCTTTGCCAATTAAACAAGAACAGCCTTAGCCAAAGGCTTCTTGAAGGGAAAGATGTAACTCTGTCAGATGATTTAACAGAACACAGAGCAGTTTCTCAGAAAGCTTCTTTCCAGTTTTGAACGGAAGATAATTCCTTTTTCACCAATAGCCCTCTATGGGCTTCCAAATATCGCTTTGCCAATTCCACAAGAACAGCCTTAGCGAAAGGCTTCTTGAAGGGAAAGATGTAACTCTGTGAGATGAATTCACAGAACACAGAGCAGTTTCTCAGAAAGCTTCTTTCCAGTTTTGAACGGAAGATATTTCCTTTTTCACCATAGCCGTCTATGGGCTTCCAAATATCCGTTTGCCAATTCCACAAGAACAGCCTTAGCGAAAGGCTTCTTGAAAGGAAAGATGTAACTCTGTGAGATGAATTGACAGAACACAGAGCAGTTTCTCAGAAAGCTTCTTTCCAGTTTTGAACGGAAGATATTTCCTTTTTCACCATATCCCTCTATGGGCTTCCAAATATCCCTTTGCCAATTCCACAAGAACAGCCTTAGCGAAAGGCTTCTTGAAGGGAAAGATGTAACTCTGTGAGATGAATTCACAGAACACAGAGCAGTGTCTCAGAAAGCTTCTTTCCAGTTTTTAACGGAAGATATTTCCTTTTTCACAATAGGCCTCTATGGGCTTCCAAATATCCCTTTGCCAATTCCACAAGAACAGGCTTAGCGTAAGGCTTCTTGAAGGGAAAGATGTAACTCTGTGAGATGAATTCACAGAACACAGAGCAGTTTCACAGAAAGCTTCTTTAAAGTTTTTAACGGAAGATATTTCCTTTTTCACCATAGCCCTCTTTGGGCTTCCAAATATCCCTTTGCCAATTCCACAAGAACAGCCTTAGCGAAAGGCTTCTTGAAGGGAAAGATGTAACTCTGTGAGATGAATTCACAGAACACAGAGCAGTTTCTGAGAAAGCTTCTTTCCAGTTTTGAACGGAAGATATTTCCTTTTTCACCATAGCCCTCTATGGGCTTCCAAATATCCCTTTGCCAATTCCACAAGAACAGCCTTAGGGAAAGGCTTCTTGAAGGGAAAGATGTAACTCTGTGAGATGAATTAACAGAACACAGAGCAGTTTCTCAGAAAGCTTCTCTCCAGTTTTGAAGGGAAGGTATTTCCTTTTTTACCATAGCCGTCTACGGGCTTCCAAATATCGCTTTGCCAATTCCACAAGAACAGCCTTAGCGAAAGGCTTCTTGAAGGGAAAGATGTAACTCTGTGAGATGAATTCACAGAACACAGAGCAGTTTCTCAGAAAGCTTCTTTCCAGTTTTGAACGGAAGATATTTCCTTTTTCACCATAGCCCTCTATGGGCTTCCAAATATCCCTTTGCCAATTCCACAAGAACAGCCTTAGCGAAAGGCTTCTTGAAGGGAAAGATGTAACTCTGTGAGATGAATTAACAGAACACAGAGCAGTTTCTCAGAAAGCTTCTTTCCAGTTTTGAACGGAAGATATTTACTTTTCCACCATAGCCCTCTAATGGCTTCCAAATATCCCCTTACCAATTCCACAAGAACAGCCTTAGCGAAAGGCTTCTTGAAGGGAAAGATGTAACTCTGTGAGATGAATTCACAGAACACAGAGCAGTTTCTCAGAAAGCTTCTTTCCAGTTTTGAACTGAAGATATTTCCTTTTTCACCATAGCCCTCTATGGGCTTCCAAATATCCCTTTGCCAATTCCACAAGAACAGCCTTAGCGAAAGGCTTCTTGAAGGGAAAGATGTAACTCTGTGAGATGAATTAACAGAACACAGAGCAGTTTCTCAGAAAGCTTCTTTCCAGTTTTGAACGGAAGATATTTCCTTTTTTACCATAGCCGTCTATGGGCTTCCAAATATCGCTTTGCCAATTCCACAAGAACAGCCTTAGCGAAAGGCTTTTTGAAGGGAAAGATGTAACTCTGTGAGATGAATTCACAGAACACAGAGCAGTTTCTCAGAAAGCTTCTTTCCAGTTTTGAACGGAAGATATTTCCTTTTTCACCATAGCCGTCTATGGGCTTCCAAATATCCCTTTGCCAATTCCACAAGAACAGCCTTAGCGAAAGGCTTCTTGAAGGGAAAGATGTAACTCTGTGAGATGAATTCACAGAACACAGAGCAGTTTCTCAGAAAGCTTCTTTCCAGTTTTGAACGGAAGATATTTCCTTTTTCACCATAGCCCTCTATGGGCTTCCAAATATCCGTTTGCCAATTCCACAAGAACAGCCTTAGCGAAAGGCTTCTTGAAGGGAAAGATGTAACTCTGTGAGATGAATTCACAGAACACAGAGCAGTTTCTCAGAAAGCTTCTTTCCAGTTTTGAACGGAAGATATTTCCTTTTTCACCATAGCCGTCTAAGGGCTTTCAAATATCCCTTTGCCAATTCCACAAGAACAGCCTTAGCGAAAGGCTTCTTGAAAGGAAAGATGTAACACTGTGAGATGAATTGACAGAAAACAGAGCAGTTTCTCAGAAAGCTTCTTTCCAATTTTGAACGGAAGATATTTCCTTTTTCACCACATCCCTCTATGGGCTTCCAAATATCCCTTTGCCAATTCCACAAGAACAGCCTTAGCGAAAGGCTTCTTGAAGGGAAAGATGTAACTCTGTGAGATGAATTCACAGAACACAGAGCAGTTTCTCAGAAAGCTTCTTTCCAGTTTTGAACGGAAGATATTTCCTTTTTCACCATAGCCCTCTATGGGCTTCCAAATATCCCTTTGCCAATTCCACAAAAACAGCCTTAGCGAAAGGCTTCTTGAAGGGAAAGATGTAACTCTGTGAGATGAATTCACAGAACACAGAGCAGTTTCTCAGAAAGCTTCTTTCCAGTTTTGAACGGAAGATATTTCCTTTTTCACCATAGCCCTCTGTTGGCTTCCAAATATCCCTTTGCCAATTCCACAAGAACAGCCTTAGCGAAAGGCTTCTTGAAGGGAAAGATGTAACTCGGTGAGATGAATTCACAGAACACAGAGCAGTTTCTCAGAAAGCTTCTTTCCAGTTTTGAACGGAAGATATTTCCTTTTTCACCATAGCCCTCTATGGGCTTCCAAATATCCCTTTGCCAATTCCACAAGAACAGCCTTAGCGAAAGGCTTCTTGAAGGGAAAGATGTAACTCTGTGAGATGAATTCACAGAACACAGAGCAGTTTCTCAGAAAGCTTCTCTCCAGTTTTGAACGGAAGGTATTTCCTTTTTTACCATAGCCGTCTACGGGCTTCCAAATATCGCTTTGCCAATTCCACAAGAACAGCCTTAGCGAAAGGCTTCTTGAAAGGAAAGATGTAACTCTGTGAGATGAATTCACAGAACACAGAGCAGTTTCTCAGAAAGCTTCTTTCCAGTTTTGAACGGAAGATATTTCCTTTTTCACCATAGCCCTCTATGGGCTTCCAAATATCTCTTTGCCAATTCCACAAGAACAGCCTTAGCGAAAGGCTTCTTGAAGGGAAAGATGTAACTCTGTGAGATGAATTAACAGAACACAGAGCAGTTTCTCAGAAAGCTTCTCTCCAGTTTTGAACGGAAGATATTTCCTTTTTTACCATAGCCGTCTATGGGCTTCCAAATATCGCTTTGCCAATTCCACAAGAACAGCCTTAGCGAAAGGCTTTTTGAAGGGAAAGATGTAACTCTGTGAGATGAATTCACAGAACACAGAGCAGTTTCTCAGAAAGCTTCTTTTCAGTTTTGAACGGAAGATATTTCCTTTTTCACCATAGCCGTCTATGGGCTTCCAAATATCCGTTTGCCAATTCCACAAGAACAGCCTTAGCGAAAGGCTTCTTGAAGGGAAAGATGTAACTCTGTGAGATGAATTCACAGAACACAGAGCAGTTTCTCAGAAGGCTTCTTTCCAGTTTTGAACGGAAGATATTTCCTTTTTCACCATAGCCGTCTATGGGCTTCCAAATATCCCTTTGCCAATTCCACAAGAACAGCCTTAGCGAAAGGCTTCTTGAAAGGAAAGATGTAACACTGTGAGACGAATTGACAGAAAACAGAGCAGTTTCTCAGAAAGCTTCTTTCCAATTTTGAACGGAAGATATTTCCTTTTTCACCATATCCCTCTATGGGCTTCCAAATATCCCTTTGCCAATTCCACAAGAACAGCCTTAGCGAAAGGCTTCTTGAAGGGAAAGATGTAACTCTGTGAGATGAATTCACAGAACACAGAGCAGTTTCTCAGAAAGCTTCTTTCCAGTTTTGAACGGAAGATATTTCCTTTTTCACCATAGCCCTCAAAGGTCTTCCAAATATCCCTTTGCCAATTCCACAAGAACAGCCTTAGCGAAAGGCTTCTCGAAGGGAAAGATGTAACTCTGTGAGATGAATTAACAGAACACAGAGCAGTTTCTCAGAGCTTCTCTCCAGTTTTGAACAGAAGGTATTTCCTTTTTTACCATAGCCGTCTACGGGCTTCCAAATATCGCTTTGCCAATTCCACAAGAACAGCCTTAGCGAAAGGCTTCTTGAAGGGAAAGATGTAACTCTGTGAGATGAATTAACAGAAGACAGAGCAGTTTCTCAGAAAGCTTCTTTCCACTTTTGAACGGAAGATATTTCCTTTTTCAGCATAGCCGTCTATGGGCTTCCAAATATCCCTTTGCCAATTCCACAAGAACAGCCTTAGCGAAAGGCTTTTTGAAGGGAAAGATGTAACTCTGTGAGATGAATTCACAGAACACAGAGCAGTTTCTCAGAAAGCTTCTTTCCAGTTTTGAACGGAAGATATTTCCTTTTTCACCATAGCCGTCTATGGGCTTCCAAATATCCCTTTGCCAATTCCACAAGAACAGCCTTAGCGAAAGGCTTCTTGAAGGGAAAGATGTAACTCTGTGAGATGAATTCACAGAACACAGAGCAGTTTCTCAGAAAGCTTCTTTCCAGTTTTGAACGGAAGATATTTCCTTTTTCACCATAGCCCTCTATGGGCTTCCAAATATCCGTTTGCCAATTCCACAAGAACAGCCTTAGCGAAAGGCTTCTTGAAGGGAAAGATGTAACTCTGTGAGATGAATTCACAGAACACAGAGCAGTTTCTCAGAAAGCTTCTTTCCAGTTTTGAACGGAAGATATTTCCTTTTTCACCATAGCCGTCTAAGGGCTTTCAAATATCCCTTTGCCAATTCCACAAGAACAGCCTTAGCGAAAGGCTTCTTGAAAGGAAAGATGTAACACTGTGAGATGAATTGACAGAAAACAGAGCAGTTTCTCAGAAAGCTTCTTTCCAATTTTGAACGGAAGATATTTCCTTTTTCACCACATCCCTCTATGGGCTTCCAAATATCCCTTTGCCAATTCCACAAGAACAGCCTTAGCGAAAGGCTTCTTGAAGGGAAAGATGTAACTCTGTGAGATGAATTCACAGAACACAGAGCAGTTTCTCAGAAAGCTTCTTTCCAGTTTTGAACGGAAGATATTTCCTTTTTCACCATAGCCCTCTATGGGCTTCCAAATATCCCTTTGCCAATTCCACAAAAACAGCCTTAGCGAAAGGCTTCTTGAAGGGAAAGATGTAACTCTGTGAGATGAATTCACAGAACACAGAGCAGTTTCTCAGAAAGCTTCTTTCCAGTTTTGAACGGAAGATATTTCCTTTTTCACCATAGCCCTCTGTTGGCTTCCAAATATCCCTTTGCCAATTCCACAAGAACAGCCTTAGCGAAAGGCTTCTTGAAGGGAAAGATGTAACTCGGTGAGATGAATTCACAGAACACAGAGCAGTTTCTCAGAAAGCTTCTTTCCAGTTTTGAACGGAAGATATTTCCTTTTTCACCATAGCCCTCTATGGGCTTCCAAATATCCCTTTGCCAATTCCACAAGAACAGCCTTAGCGAAAGGCTTCTTGAAGGGAAAGATGTAACTCTGTGAGATGAATTCACAGAACACAGAGCAGTTTCTCAGAAAGCTTCTCTCCAGTTTTGAACGGAAGGTATTTCCTTTTTTACCATAGCCGTCTACGGGCTTCCAAATATCGCTTTGCCAATTCCACAAGAACAGCCTTAGCGAAAGGCTTCTTGAAAGGAAAGATGTAACTCTGTGAGATGAATTCACAGAACACAGAGCAGTTTCTCAGAAAGCTTCTTTCCAGTTTTGAACGGAAGATATTTCCTTTTTCACCATAGCCCTCTATGGGCTTCCAAATATCTCTTTGCCAATTCCACAAGAACAGCCTTAGCGAAAGGCTTCTTGAAGGGAAAGATGTAACTCTGTGAGATGAATTAACAGAACACAGAGCAGTTTCTCAGAAAGCTTCTCTCCAGTTTTGAACGGAAGATATTTCCTTTTTTACCATAGCCGTCTATGGGCTTCCAAATATCGCTTTGCCAATTCCACAAAACAGCCTTAGCGAAAGGCTTTTTGAAGGGAAAGATGTAACTCTGTGAGATGAATTCACAGAACACAGAGCAGTTTCTCAGAAAGCTTCTTTTCAGTTTTGAACGGAAGATATTTCCTTTTTCACCATAGCCGTCTATGGGCTTCCAAATATCCGTTTGCCAATTCCACAAGAACAGCCTTAGCGAAAGGCTTCTTGAAGGGAAAGATGTAACTCTGTGAGATGAATTCACAGAACACAGAGCAGTTTCTCAGAAGGCTTCTTTCCAGTTTTGAACGGAAGATATTTCCTTTTTCACCATAGCCGTCTATGGGCTTCCAAATATCCCTTTGCCAATTCCACAAGAACAGCCTTAGCGAAAGGCTTCTTGAAAGGAAAGATGTAACACTGTGAGATGAATTGACAGAAAACAGAGCAGTTTCTCAGAAAGCTTCTTTCCAATTTTGAACGGAAGATATTTCCTTTTTCACCATATCCCTCTATGGGCTTCCAAATATCCCTTTGCCAATTCCACAAGAACAGCCTTAGCGAAAGGCTTCTTGAAGGGAAAGATGTAACTCTGTGAGATGAATTCACAGAACACAGAGCAGTTTCTCAGAAAGCTTCTTTCCAGTTTTGAACGGAAGATATTTCCTTTTTCACCATAGCCCTCAAAGGTCTTCCAAATATCCCTTTGCCAATTCCACAAGAACAGCCTTAGCGAAAGGCTTCTCGAAGGGAAAGATGTAACTCTGTGAGATGAATTAACAGAACACAGAGCAGTTTCTCAGAGCTTCTCTCCAGTTTTGAACGGAAGGTATTTCCTTTTTTACCATAGCCGTCTACGGGCTTCCAAATATCGCTTTGCCAATTCCACAAGAACAGCCTTAGCGAAAGGCTTCTTGAAGGGAAAGATGTAACTCTGTGAGATGAATTAACAGAAGACAGAGCAGTTTCTCAGAAAGCTTCTTTCCACTTTTGAACGGAAGATATTTCCTTTTTCAGCATAGCCGTCTAAGGGCTTCCAAATATCCCTTTGCCAATTCCACAAGAACAGCCTTAGCGAAAGGCTTTTTGAAGGGAAAGATGTAACTCTGTGAGATGAATTCACAGAACACAGAGCAGTTTCTCAGAAAGCTTCTTTCCAGTTTTGAACGGAAGATATTTCCTTTTTCACCATAGCCGTCTATGGACTTCCAAATATCCCTTTGCCAATTAAACAAGAACAGCCTTAGCCAAAGGCTTCTTGAAGGGAAAGATGTAACTCTGTCAGATGATTTAACAGAACACAGAGCAGTTTCTCAGAAAGCTTCTTTCCAGTTTTGAACGGAAGATAATTCCTTTTTCACCAATAGCCCTCTATGGGCTTCCAAATATCGCTTTGCCAATTCCACAAGAACAGCCTTAGCGAAAGGCTTCTTGAAGGGAAAGATGTAACTCTGTGAGATGAATTCACAGAACACAGAGCAGTTTCTCAGAAAGCTTCTTTCCAGTTTTGAACGGAAGATATTTCCTTTTTCACCATAGCCGTCTATGGGCTTCCAAATATCCGTTTGCCAATTCCACAAGAACAGCCTTAGCGAAAGGCTTCTTGAAAGGAAAGATGTAACTCTGTGAGATGAATTGACAGAACACAGAGCAGTTTCTCAGAAAGCTTCTTTCCAGTTTTGAACGGAAGATATTTCCTTTTTCACCATATCCCTCTATGGGCTTCCAAATATCCCTTTGCCAATTCCACAAGAACAGCCTTAGCGAAAGGCTTCTTGAAGGGAAAGATGTAACTCTGTGAGATGAATTCACAGAACACAGAGCAGTGTCTCAGAAAGCTTCTTTCCAGTTTTTAACGGAAGATATTTCCTTTTTCACAATAGGCCTCTATGGGCTTCCAAATATCCCTTTGCCAATTCCACAAGAACAGGCTTAGCGTAAGGCTTCTTGAAGGGAAAGATGTAACTCTGTGAGATGAATTCACAGAACACAGAGCAGTTTCACAGAAAGCTTCTTTAAAGTTTTTAACGGAAGATATTTCCTTTTTCACCATAGCCCTCTTTGGGCTTCCAAATATCCCTTTGCCAATTCCACAAGAACAGCCTTAGCGAAAGGCTTCTTGAAGGGAAAGATGTAACTCTGTGAGATGAATTCACAGAACACAGAGCAGTTTCTGAGAAAGCTTCTTTCCAGTTTTGAACGGAAGATATTTCCTTTTTCACCATAGGCCTCTATGGGCTTCCAAATATCCCTTTGCCAATTCCACAAGAACAGCCTTAGCGAAAGGCTTCTTGAAGGGAAAGATGTAACACTGTGAGATGAATTCACAGAACACAGAGCAGTTTCTCAGAAAGCTTCTTTCCAGTTTTGAACGGAAGATATTTCCTTTTTCACCATAGCCCTCTATGGGCTTCCAAATATCCCTTTGCCAATTCCACAAGAACAGCCTTAGCCAAAGGCTTCTTGAAGGGAAAGATGTAAATCTGTGAGATGATTTAACAGAACACAGAGCAGTTTCTCAGAAAGCTTCTTTCCAGTTTTGACGGAAGATATTTCCTTTTTCACCATAGCCCTCTATGGGCTTCCAAATATCCCTTTGCCAATTCCACAAGAACAGCCTTAGCGAAAGGCTTCTTGAAGGGAAAGATGTAACTCTGTGAGATGAATTAACAGAACACAGAGCAGTTTCTCAGAAAGCTTCTTTCCAGTTTTGAACGGAAGATATTTCCTTTTTCACCATAGGCCTCTATGGGCTTCCAAATATCTCTTTGCCAATTCCACAAGAACAGCCTTAGCGAAAGGCTTCTTGAAGGGAAAGATGTAACTCTGTGAGATGAATTCACAGAACACAGAGCAGTTTCTCAGAAAACTTCTTTCCAGTTTTGAACGGAAGATATTTCCTTTTTCACCGTAGCCGTCTATGGGCTTGCAAATATCCCTTTGCCAATTCCACAAGAACAGCCTTACCGAAAGGCTTCTTGAAGGGAAAGATGTAACTCTGTGAGATGAATTCACGGAACACAGAGCAGTTTCTCAGAAAGCTTCTTTCCAGTTTTGAACGGAAGATATTTCCTTTTTCACCGTAGCCGTCTACGGGCTTGCAAATATCCCTTTGCCAATTCCACAAGAACAGCCTTACCGAAAGGCTTCTTGAAGGGAAAGATGTAACTCTGTGAGATGAATTCACAGAACACAGAGCAGTTTCTCAGAAAGCTTCTTTCCAGTTTTGAACGGAAGATATTTCCTTCTTCACCATAGTCATCTATGGGCTTGCAAATATCCCTTTGCCAATTCCACAAGAACAGCCTTAGCGAAAGGCTTCTTGAAGGGAAAGATGTAACTCTGTGAGATGAATTCACGGAACACAGAGCAGTTTCTCAGAAAGCTTCTTTCCAGTTTTGAACGGAAGATATTTCCTTTTTCACCATAGCCCTCTATGGGCTTCCAAATATCCCTTTGCCAATTCCACAAGAACAGCCTTAGCGAAAGGCTTCTTGAAGGGAAAGATGTAACTCTGTGAGATGAATTCACAGAACACAGAGCAGTTTCTCAGAAAGCTTCTTTCCAGTTTTGAACGGAAGATATTTCCTTTTTCACCATAGCCCTCTATGGGCTTCCAAATATCCCTTTGCCAATTCCACAAGAACAGCCTTAGCGAAAGGCTTCTTGAAGGGAAAGATGTAACTCTGTGAGATGAATTCACAGAACACAGAGCAGTTTCTCAGAAAGCTTCCTTCCAGTTTTGAACGGAAGATATTTCCTTTTTCACCATAGCCCTCTAAGGGCTTCCAAATATCCCTTTGCCAATTCCACAAGAACAGCCTTAGCGAAAGGCTTCTTGAAGGGAAAGATGTAACTCTGTGAGATGAATTCACAGAACACAGAGCGGTTTCTCAGAAAGCTTCTTTCCAGTTTTGAACGGAAGATATTTCCTTTTTCACCATAGCCCTCTATGGGCTTCCAAATATCCCTTTGCCAATTCCACAAGAACAGCCTTAGCGAAAGGCTTCTTGAAGGGAAAGATGTAACTCTGTGAGATGAATTCACAGAACACAGAGCAGTTTCTCAGAAAGCTTCTTTCCAGTTTTGAACGGAAGATATTTCCTTTTTCACCATAGCCGTCTATGGGCTTCCAAATATCCCTTTGCCAATTCCACAAGAACAGCCTTAGCGAAAGGGTTCTTGAAGGGAAAGATGTAACTCTGTGAGATGAATTCACAGAACACAGAGCAGTTTCTCAGAAAGCTTCTTTCCAGTTTTGAACGGAAGATATTTCCTTTTTCCCCATAGCCCTCTATGGGCTTCCAAATATCCCTTTGCCAATTCCACAAGAACAGCCTTAGCGAAAGGCTTCTTGAAGGGAAAGATGTAACTCTGTGAGATGAATTCACAGAACACAGAGCAGTTTCTCAGAAAGCTTCTTTCCAGTATTGAACGGAAGATATTTCCTTTTTCACCATAGCCCTCTATGGGCTTCCAAATATCCCTTTGCCAATTCCACAAGAACAGCCTTAGCGAAAGGCTTCTTGACGGGAAAGATGTAACTCTGTGAGATGTGTTAACAGAACACAGAGCAGTTTCTCAGAAAGCTTCTTTCCAGTTTTGAACGGAAGATATTTCCTTTTTCACCTTAGCCCTCTATGGGCTTCCATATATCCCTTTGCCAATTCCACAAGAACAGCCTTAGCGAAAGGCTTCTTGAAGGGAAAGATGTAACTCTGTGAGATGAATTAACAGAACACAGAGCAGTTTCTCAGAAAGCTTCTTTTCAGTCGTGATCGGAAGATATTTCCTTTTTCACCATAGCCGTCTATGGGCTTCCAAATATCCCTTTGCCAATTCCACAAGAACAGCCTTAGCGAAAGGCTTCTTGAAGGGAAAGATGTAACTCTGTGAGATGAATTCACAGAACACAGAGCAGTTTCACAGAAAGCTTCTTTCCAGTTTTGAACGGAAGATATTTCCTTTTTCACCATAGCCGTCTATGGGCTTCCAAATATCCCTTTGTCAATTCCACAAGAACAGCCTTAGGCAAAGGCTTCTTGAAGGGAAAGATGTAACTCTGTGAGATGATTTAACAGAACACAGAGCAGTTTCTCAGAAAGCTTCTTTCCGTTTTGACGGAAGATATTTCCTTTTTCACCATAGCCCTCTACGGGCATCCAAATATCCCTTTTCCAATTCCACAAGAACAGCCTTAGCGAAAGGCTTCTTGAAGGGAAAGATGTAACTCTGTAAGATGAATTAACAGAACACAGAGCAGTTTCTCAGAAAGCTTCTTTCCAGTTTTGAACGGAAGATATTTCCTTTTTCACCATAGCCCTCTATGGGCTTCCAAATATCGCTTTGCCAATTCCACAAGAACAGCCTTAGCGAAAGGCTTCTTGAAGGGAAAGATGTAACTCTGTGAGATGAATTAACAGAACACAGAGCAGTTTCTCAGAAAGCTTCTTTCCAGTTTTGAACGGAAGATATTTCCTTTTTCACCATAGCCCTCTATGGGCTTCCAAATATCCCTTTGCCAATTCCACAAGAACAGCCTTAGCGAAAGGCTTCTTGAAGGGAAAGATGTAACTCTGTGAGATGAATTAACAGAACACAGAGCAGTTTCTCAGAAAGCTTCTTTCCAGTTTTGAACGGAAGATATTTCCTTTTTCACCATAGCCGTCTATGGGCTTGCAAATATCCCTTTGCCAATTCCACAAGAACAGCCTTACCGAAAGGATTCTTGAAGGGAAAGATGTAACTCTGTGAGATGAATTCACAGAACACAGAGCAGTTTCTCAGAAAGCTTCTTTCCAGTTTTGAACGGAAGATATTTCCTTCTTCACCATAGCCGTCTATGGGCTTGCAAATATACCTTTGCCAATTTCACAAGAACAGCCTTAGCGAAAGGATTCTTGAAGGGAAAGATGTAACTCTGTGAGATGAATTAACAGAACACAGAGCAGTTTCTCAGAAAGCTTCTTTCCAGTTTTGAACGGAAGATATTTCCTTTTTCACCATAGCCCTCTATGGGCTTCCAAATATCCCTTTGCCAATTCCACAAAAACAGCCTTAGCCAAAGGCTTCTTGAAGGGAAAGATGTAACTCTGTGAGATGAATTCACAGAACACAGAACAGTTTCTCAGAAAGCTTCTTTCCAGTTTTGAACGGAAGATATTTCCTTTTTCACAATAGCCGTCTATGGGCTTCCAAATATCCCTTTGCCAATTCCACAAGAACAGCCTTAGCGAAAGGCTTCTTGAAGGGAAAGATGTAACTCTGTGAGATGAATTCACAGAACACAGAGCAGTTTCACAGAAAGCTTCTTTCCAGTTTTGAACGGAAGATATTTCCTTTTTCACCATAGCCGTCTATGGGCTTCCAAATATCCCTTTGCCAATTCCACAAGAACAGCCTTAACGAAACGCTTCTTGAAGGGAAAGATGAAACTCTGTGAGATGAATTCACAGAACACAGAGCAGTTTCTGAGAAAGCTTCTTTCCAGTTTTGAACGGAAGATATTTCCCTTTTCACCATAGCCCTCTACGGGCTTCCAAATATCCCTTTGCCAATTCCACAAGAACAGCCTTAGCGAAAGGCTTCTTGAAGGGAAAGATGTAACTCTGTGAGATGAATTCACAGAACACAGAGCAGTTTCTCAGAAAGATTCTTTCCAGTTTTGAACGGAAGATATTTCCTTTTTCACCATAGACCTCTATGGGCTTCCAAATATCCCTTTGCCAATTCCACAAGAACAGCCTTAGCGAAAGATTCTTGAAGGGAAAGATGTAACTCTGTGAGATGAATTAACAGAACACAGAACAGTTTTTCAGAAAGCTTCTTTCCAGTTTTGAACGGAAGATATTTCCTTTTTCACCGTAGCCCTCTATGGGCTTCCCAATATCCCTTTGCCAATTCCACAAGAACAGCCTTAGCGAAAGGCTTCTTGAAGGGAAAGATGTAACTCTGTGAGATGAATTCACAGAACACAGAGCAGTTTCTCAGAAAGCTTCTTTCCAGTTTTGAACGGAAGATATTTCCTTTTTCACCATAGCCCTCTATGGGCTTCCAAATATCCCTTTGCCAATTCCACAAGAACAGCCTTAGCGAAAGGCTTCTTGAAGGGAAAGATGTAACTCTGTGAGATGAATTCACAGAACACAGAGCAGTTTCTCAGAAAGCTTCCTTCCAGTTTTGAACGGAAGATATTTCCTTTTTCACCATAGCCCTCTAAGGGCTTCCAAATATCCCTTTGCCAATTCCACAAGAACAGCCTTAGCGAAAGGCTTCTTGAAGGGAAAGATGTAACTCTGTGAGATGAATTCACAGAACACAGAGCGGTTTCTCAGAAAGCTTCTTTCCAGTTTTGAACGGAAGATATTTCCTTTTTCACCATAGCCCTCTATGGGCTTCCAAATATCCCTTTGCCAATTCCACAAGAACAGCCTTAGCGAAAGGCTTCTTGAAGGGAAAGATGTAACTCTGTGAGATGAATTCACAGAACACAGAGCAGTTTCTCAGAAAGCTTCTTTCCAGTTTTGAACGGAAGATATTTCCTTTTTCACCATAGCCGTCTATGGGCTTCCAAATATCCCTTTGCCAATTCCACAAGAACAGCCTTAGCGAAAGGGTTCTTGAAGGGAAAGATGTAACTCTGTGAGATGAATTCACAGAACACAGAGCAGTTTCTCAGAAAGCTTCTTTCCAGTTTTGAACGGAAGATATTTCCTTTTTCCCCATAGCCCTCTATGGGCTTCCAAATATCCCTTTGCCAATTCCACAAGAACAGCCTTAGCGAAAGGCTTCTTGAAGGGAAAGATGTAACTCTGTGAGATGAATTCACAGAACACAGAGCAGTTTCTCAGAAAGCTTCTTTCCAGTATTGAACGGAAGATATTTCCTTTTTCACCATAGCCCTCTATGGGCTTCCAAATATCCCTTTGCCAATTCCACAAGAACAGCCTTAGCGAAAGGCTTCTTGACGGGAAAGATGTAACTCTGTGAGATGTGTTAACAGAACACAGAGCAGTTTCTCAGAAAGCTTCTTTCCAGTTTTGAACGGAAGATATTTCCTTTTTCACCTTAGCCCTCTATGGGCTTCCATATATCCCTTTGCCAATTCCACAAGAACAGCCTTAGCGAAAGGCTTCTTGAAGGGAAAGATGTAACTCTGTGAGATGAATTAACAGAACACAGAGCAGTTTCTCAGAAAGCTTCTTTTCAGTCGTGATCGGAAGATATTTCCTTTTTCACCATAGCCGTCTATGGGCTTCCAAATATCCCTTTGCCAATTCCACAAGAACAGCCTTAGCGAAAGGCTTCTTGAAGGGAAAGATGTAACTCTGTGAGATGAATTCACAGAACACAGAGCAGTTTCACAGAAAGCTTCTTTCCAGTTTTGAACGGAAGATATTTCCTTTTTCACCATAGCCGTCTATGGGCTTCCAAATATCCCTTTGTCAATTCCACAAGAACAGCCTTAGGCAAAGGCTTCTTGAAGGGAAAGATGTAACTCTGTGAGATGATTTAACAGAACACAGAGCAGTTTCTCAGAAAGCTTCTTTCCGTTTTGACGGAAGATATTTCCTTTTTCACCATAGCCCTCTACGGGCATCCAAATATCCCTTTTCCAATTCCACAAGAACAGCCTTAGCGAAAGGCTTCTTGAAGGGAAAGATGTAACTCTGTAAGATGAATTAACAGAACACAGAGCAGTTTCTCAGAAAGCTTCTTTCCAGTTTTGAACGGAAGATATTTCCTTTTTCACCATAGCCCTCTATGGGCTTCCAAATATCGCTTTGCCAATTCCACAAGAACAGCCTTAGCGAAAGGCTTCTTGAAGGGAAAGATGTAACTCTGTGAGATGAATTAACAGAACACAGAGCAGTTTCTCAGAAAGCTTCTTTCCAGTTTTGAACGGAAGATATTTCCTTTTTCACCATAGCCCTCTATGGGCTTCCAAATATCCCTTTGCCAATTCCACAAGAACAGCCTTAGCGAAAGGCTTCTTGAAGGGAAAGATGTAACTCTGTGAGATGAATTAACAGAACACAGAGCAGTTTCTCAGAAAGCTTCTTTCCAGTTTTGAACGGAAGATATTTCCTTTTTCACCATAGCCGTCTATGGGCTTGCAAATATCCCTTTGCCAATTCCACAAGAACAGCCTTACCGAAAGGATTCTTGAAGGGAAAGATGTAACTCTGTGAGATGAATTCACAGAACACAGAGCAGTTTCTCAGAAAGCTTCTTTCCAGTTTTGAACGGAAGATATTTCCTTCTTCACCATAGCCGTCTATGGGCTTGCAAATATACCTTTGCCAATTTCACAAGAACAGCCTTAGCGAAAGGATTCTTGAAGGGAAAGATGTAACTCTGTGAGATGAATTAACAGAACACAGAGCAGTTTCTCAGAAAGCTTCTTTCCAGTTTTGAACGGAAGATATTTCCTTTTTCACCATAGCCCTCTATGGGCTTCCAAATATCCCTTTGCCAATTCCACAAAAACAGCCTTAGCCAAAGGCTTCTTGAAGGGAAAGATGTAACTCTGTGAGATGAATTCACAGAACACAGAACAGTTTCTCAGAAAGCTTCTTTCCAGTTTTGAACGGAAGATATTTCCTTTTTCACAATAGCCGTCTATGGGCTTCCAAATATCCCTTTGCCAATTCCACAAGAACAGCCTTAGCGAAAGGCTTCTTGAAGGGAAAGATGTAACTCTGTGAGATGAATTCACAGAACACAGAGCAGTTTCACAGAAAGCTTCTTTCCAGTTTTGAACGGAAGATATTTCCTTTTTCACCATAGCCGTCTATGGGCTTCCAAATATCCCTTTGCCAATTCCACAAGAACAGCCTTAACGAAACGCTTCTTGAAGGGAAAGATGAAACTCTGTGAGATGAATTCACAGAACACAGAGCAGTTTCTGAGAAAGCTTCTTTCCAGTTTTGAACGGAAGATATTTCCCTTTTCACCATAGCCCTCTACGGGCTTCCAAATATCCCTTTGCCAATTCCACAAGAACAGCCTTAGCGAAAGGCTTCTTGAAGGGAAAGATGTAACTCTGTGAGATGAATTCACAGAACACAGAGCAGTTTCTCAGAAAGATTCTTTCCAGTTTTGAACGGAAGATATTTCCTTTTTCACCATAGACCTCTATGGGCTTCCAAATATCCCTTTGCCAATTCCACAAGAACAGCCTTAGCGAAAGATTCTTGAAGGGAAAGATGTAACTCTGTGAGATGAATTAACAGAACACAGAACAGTTTTTCAGAAAGCTTCTTTCCAGTTTTGAACGGAAGATATTTCCTTTTTCACCGTAGCCCTCTATGGGCTTCCCAATATCCCTTTGCCAATTCCACAAGAACAGCCTTAGCGAAAGGCTTCTTGAAGGGAAAGATGTAACTCTGTGAGATGAATTTACAGAACACAGAGCAGTTTCTCAGAAAGCTTCTTTCTAGTTTTGAACGGAAGATATTTCCTTTTTCACCATAGCCCTCTATGGGCTTCCAAATATCCCCTTGCCAATTCCACAAGAACAGCCTTAGCGAAAGGCTTCTTGAAGGGAAAGATGTAACTCTGTGAGATGAATTCACAGAACACAGAGCAGTTTCTCAGAAAGCTTCTTTCCAGTTTTGAACGGAAGATATTTCCTTTTTCCCCATAGCCCTCTATGGGCTTCAAATATCCCTTTGCCAATTCCACAAGAGCAGCCTTAGCGAAAGGCTTCTTGAAGGGAAAGATGTAACTGTGTGAGATGAATTCACAGAACACAGAGCAGTTTCTCAGAAAGCTTCTTTCCAGTATTGAACGGAAGATATTTCCTTTTTCACCGTAGCCCTCTATAGGCTTCCAAATATCCCTTTGCCAATTCCACAGAACAGCCTTAGCGAAAGGCTTCTTGAAGGGAAAGATGTAACTCTGTGAGATGAATTCACAGAACACAGAGCAGTTTCTCAGAAAGCTTCTTTCCAGTTTTGAACGGAAGATATTTCCTTTTTCACCATAGCCCTCTATGGGCTTCCAAATATCGCTTTGCCAATTCCACAAGAACAGCCTTAGCGAAAGGCTTCTTGAAGGGAAAGATGTAACTCTGTGAGATGAATTCACAGAACACAGAGCAGTTTCTCAGAAAGCTTCTTTCCAGTTTTGAACGGAAGATATTTCCTTTTTCACCATAGCCCTCTATGGGCTTCCAAATATCCCTTTGCCAATTCCACAAGAACAGCCTTAGCGAAAGGCTTCTTGAAGGGAAAGATGTAACTCTGTGAGATGAATTCACAGAACACAGAGCAGTTTCTCAGAAAGCTTCTTTCCAGTTTTGAACGGAAGATATTTCCTTTTTAACCATAGCCGTCTATGGGCTTCCAAATATCCCTTTGCCAATTCCACAAGAACAGCCTTAGCGAAAGGATTCTTGAAGGGAAAGATGTAACTCTGTGAGATGAATTCACAGAACACAGAGCAGTTTCACAGAAAGCTTCTTTACAGTTTTGAACGGATGATATTTCCTTTTTATCAATAGCCCTCTATGGGCTTCCAAATATCCCTTTGCCAATTCCACAAGAACAGCCTTAGCGAAAGGCTTCTTGAAGGGAAAGATGTAACTCAGTGAGATGAATTAACAGAACACAGAGCAGTTTCTCAGAAAGCTTCTTTCCAGTTTTGAACGGAAGATATTTCCTTTTTGACCATAGCCCTCTATGGGCTTCCAAATATCCCTTTGCTAATTCCACAAGAACAGCCTTAGCGAAAGGCTTCTTTAAGGGAAAGATGTAACTCTGTGAGATGAATTCACAGAACACAGAGCAGTTTCTCAGAAAGCTTCTTTCCAGTTTTGAACGGAAGATATTTCCTTTTTCACCATAGGCCTCAATGGGATTCCAAATATCCCTTTGCCAATTCCACAAGAACAGCCTTAGCGAAAGGCTTCTTGAAGGGAAAGATGTAACTCTGTGAGATGAATTAACAGAACACAGAGCAGTTTCTCAGAAAGCTTCTTTCCAGTTTTGAAAGGAAGATATTTCCTTTTTCACCATAGCCCTCTATGGGCTTCCAAATATCCCTTTGCCAATTCCACAAGAACAGCCTTAGCGAAAGGCTTCTTGAAGGGAAAGATGTAACTCTGTGAGATGAATTAACAGAACACAGAGCAGATTCTCAGAAAGCTTCTTTCTAGTTTTGAACAGAAGGTATTTCCTTTTTCACCATAGCCTTCTAAGGGCTTCCAAATATCCCTTTGCCAATTCCACAAGAACAGCCTTAGCGAAAGGCTTCTTGAAGGGAAAGATGTAACTCTGTGAGATGTGTTAACAGAACACAGAGCAGTTTCTCAGAAAGCTTCTTTCCAGTTTTGAACGGAAGATATTTCCTTTTTCACCTTAGCCCTCTATGGGTTTCCAAATATCCCTTTGCCAATTCCACAAGAACAGCCTCAGCGAAAGGCTTCTTGAATGGAAAGATGTAACTCTGTGAGATGAATTAACAGAACACAGAGCAGTTTCTCAGAAAGCTTCTTTCCAGTCTTGAAAGGAAGATATTTCCTTTTTCACCATAGCCCTCTATGGGCTTCCAAATATCCCATTGCCAATTCCACAAGAACAGCCTTAGCGAAAGGCTTCTTGAACGGAAAGATGTAATTCTGTGAGATGAATTCACAGAACACAGAGCCGTTTCTCAGAAATCTTCTTTCCAGTTTTGAACGGAAGATATTTCCTTTTTTACCATAGCCCTCTATGGGTCTCCAAATATCCCTTTGCCAATTCCACAAGAACAGCCTTAGCGAAGGGCTTCTTGAAGGGAAAGATGTAACTCTGTGAGATGAATTCACAGAACACAGAGCAGTTTCTCAGAGAGCTTCATTCCTGTCTTGAACGGAAGATATTTCCTTTTTCACCATAGCCACCTATGGGCTTCCAAATATCCCTTTGCCAATTCCACAAGAACAGCCTTAGCGAAAGGCTTCTTGAAGGGAAAGATGTAATCTGTGAGATGAATTAACAGAACACAGGGCAGTTTCTCAGAAAGCTTCTTTCCAGTTTTGAACGGAAGATATTTCCTTTTTCACCACAGCCTTCTATGGGCTTCCAAATATCCCTTTGCCAATTCCACAAGAACAGCCTTAGCGAAAGGCTTCTTGAAGGGAAAGATGTAACTCTGTGAGATGAATTAACAGAACACAGAGCAGTTTCTCAGAAAGCTTCTTCCCAGTCTTGAAGCGAAGATATTTCCTTTTTCACCATAGCCCTCTATGGGCTTCCAAATATCCCTTTGTCAATTCCTCAAGAACAGCCTTAGCGAAAGGCTTCTTGAAGGGAAAGATGTAACTCTGTGAGAGGAATTAACAGAACACAGAGCAGTTTCTCAGAAAGCTTCTTTCCAGTTTTGAACGGAAGATATTTCCTTTTTCACCATAGCCCTCTATGGGCTTCCAAATATCCCATTGCCAATTCCACAAGAACAGCCTTAGCGAAAGGCTTCTTGAAGGGAAAGATGTAACTCTGTGAGATGAATTCACAGAACACAGAGCAGTTTCTCAGAAAGCTTCTTTTCAGTCGTGATCGGAAGATATTTCCTTTTTCACCATAGCCCTCTATGGGCTTCCAAATATCCCTTTGCCAATTCCACAAGAACAGCCTTAGCGAAAGGCTTCTTGAAGGGAAAGATGTAACTCTGTGAGATGAATTCACAGAACACAGAGCAGTTTCTCAGAAAGCTTCTTTCCAGTTTTGAATGGAAGATATTTCCTTTTTCACCATAGCCGTCTATGGGCTTACAAATATCCCTTTGCCAATTCCACAAGAACAGCCTTAGCGAAAGGTTTCTTGAAGGGAAAGATGTAACTCTGTGAGATGAATTGACAGAACACAGAGCAGTTTCTCAGAAACCTTCTTTCCAGTTTTGAACGGAAGATATTTCCTTTTTCACCATAGCCCTCTATGGGCTTCCAAATATCCCTTTGCCAATTCCACAAGAACAGCCTTAGCCAAAGGCTTCTTGAAGGGAAAGATGTAACTCTGTGAGATGATTTAACAGAACACAGAGCAGTTTCTCAGAAAGCTTCTTTCCAGTTTTGACGGAAGATATTTCCTTTTTCACCATAGCCCTCTATGGGCTTCCAAATATCGCTTTGCCAATTCCACAAGAACAGCCTTAGCGAAAGGCTTCTTGAAGGGAAAGATGTAACTCTGTGAGATGAATTAGCAGAACACAGAGCAGTTTCTCAGAAAGCTTCTTTCCAGTTTTGAACGGAAGATATTTCCTTTTTCACCATAGCCCTCTATGGGCTTCCAAATATCCTTTTGCCAATTCCACAAGAACAGCCTTAGCGAAAGGCTTCTTGAAGGGAAAGATGTAACTCTGTGAGATGAATTCACAGAACACAGAGCAGTTTCTCAGAAAGCTTCTTTCCAGTTTTGAACGGAAGATATTTCCTTTTTCACCATAGCCGTCTATGGGCTTGCAAATATCCCTTTGCCAATTCCACAAGAACAGCCTTAGCGAAAGGCTTCTTGAAGGGAAAGATGTAACTCTGTGAGATGAATTCACAGAACACAGAGCAGTTTCTCAGAAAGCTTCTTTCCAGTTTTGAACGGAAGATATTTCCTTTTTCACCATAGCCCTCTATGGGCTTCCAAATATCCCTTTGCCAGTTCCACAAGAAAAGCCTTAGCGAAAGGTTCTTGAAGGGAAAGATGTAACTCTGTGAGATGAATTGACAGAACACAGAGCAGTTTCTCAGAAAGCTTCTTTCCAGTTTTGAACGGAAGATATTTCCTTTTTCACCATAGCCCTCTATGGGCTTCCAAATATCCCTTTGTCAATTCCACAAGAACAGCCTTAGCCAAAGGCTTCTTGAAGGGAAAGATGTAACTCTGTGAGATGATTTAACAGAACACAGAGCAGTTTCTCAGAAAGCTTCTTTCCAGTTTTGACGGAAGATATTTCCTTTTTCACCATAGCCCTCTACGGGCTTCCAAATATCCCTTTGCCAATTCCACAAGAACAGCCTTAGCGAAAGGCTTCTTGAAGGGAAAGATGTAACTCTGTAAGATGAATTAACAGAACACAGAGCAGTTTCTCAGAAAGCTTCTTTCCAGTTTTGAACGGAAGATATTTCCTTTTTCACCATAGCCCTCTATGGGCTTCCAAATATCGCTTTGCCAATTCCACAAGAACAGCCTTAGCGAAAGGCTTCTTGAAGGGAAAGATGTAACTCTGTGAGATGAATTCACAGAACACAGAGCAGTTTCTCAGAAAGCTTCTTTCCAGTTTTGAACGGAAGATATTTCCTTTTTCACCATAGCCCTCTATGGGCTTCCAAATATCCCTTTGCCAATTCCACAAGAACAGCCTTAGCGAAAGGCTTCTTGAAGGGAAAGATGTAACTCTGTGAGGCGAATTCACAGAACACAGAGCAGTTTCTCAGAAAGCTTCTTTCCAGTTTTGAACGGAAGATATTTCCTTTTTCACCATAGCCGTTTATGGGCTTGCAAATATCCCTTTGCCAATTCCACAAGAACAGCCTTACCGAAAGGCTTCTTGAAGGGAAAGATGTAACTCTGTGAGATGAATTCACAGAACAGAGAGCAGTTTCTCAGAAAGCTTCTTTCCAGTTTTGAACGGAAGATATTTCCTTTTTCACCATAGCCCTCTACGGGCTTCCAAATATCCCTTTGCCAATTCCACAAGAACAGCCTTAGCAAAAGGCTTCTTGAAGGGAAAGATGTAACTCTGTGAGATGAATTCACAGAACACAGAGCAGTTTCTCAGAAAGCTTCTTTCCAGTTTTGAACGGAAGATATTTCCTTTTTCACCATAGGCCTCTAAGGGCTTCCAAATATCCCTTTGCCAATTCCACAAGAACAGCCTTAGCGAAAGGTTCTTGAAGAGAAAGATGTAACTCTGTGAGATGAATTAACAGAACACAGAACAGTTTCTCAGAAAGCTTCTTTCCAGTTTTGAACGGAAGATATTTCCTTTTTCACCGTAGCCCTCTATGGGCTTCCCAATATCCCTTTGCCAATTCCACAAGAACAGCCTTAGCGAAAGGCTTCTTGAAGGGAAAGATGTAACTCTGTGAGATGAATTAACAGAACACAGAGCAGTTTCTCAGAAAGCTTCTTTCTAGTTTTGAACGGAAGATATTTCCTTTTTCACCATAGCCCTCTATGGGCTTCCAAATATCCCCTTTCCAATTCCACAAGAACAGCCTTAGCGAAAGGCTTCTTGAAGGGAAAGATGTAACTCTGTGAGATGAATTCACAGAACACAGAGCAGTTTCTCAGAAAGCTTCTTTCCAGTTTTGAACGGAAGATATTTCCTTTTTCCCCATAGCCCTCTATGGGCTTCCAAATATCCCTTTGCCAATTCCACAAGAACAGCCTTAGCGAAAGGCTTCTTGAAGGGAAAGATGTAACTCTGTGAGATGAATTCACAGAACACAGAGCAGTTTCTCAGAAAGCTTCTTTCCAGTTTTGAACGGAAGATATTTCCTTTTTCACCATAGCCCTCTATAGGCTTCCAAATATCCCTTTGCCAATTCCACAAGAACAGCCTTAGCGAAAGGCTTCTTGAAGGGAAAGATGTAACTCTGTGAGATGAATTCACAGAACACAGAGCAGTTTCTCAGAAAGCTTCTTTCCAGTTTTGAACGGAAGATATTTCCTTTTTCACCATAGCCCTCTATGGGCTTCCAAATATCGCTTTGCCAATTCCACAAGAACAGCCTTAGCGAAAGGCTTCTTGAAGGGAAAGATGTAACTCTGTGAGATGAATTAACAGAACACAGAGCAGTTTCTCAGAAAGCTTCTTTCCAGTTTTGAACGGAAGATATTTCCTTTTTCACCATAGCCCTCTATGGGCTTCCAAATATCCCTTTGCCAATTCCACAAGAACAGCCTTAGCGAAAGGCTTCTTGAAGGGAAAGATGTAACTCTGTGAGATGAATTCACATAACACAGAGGAGTTTCTCAGAAAGCTTCTTTCCAGTTTTGAACGGAAGATATTTCCTTTTTCACCATAGGCCTCTATGGGATTCCAAATATCCCTTTGCCAATTCCACAAGAACAGCCTTAGCGAAAGGCTTCTTGAAGGGAGAGATGTAACTCTGTCAGATGAATTAACAGAACACAGAGCAGTTTCTCAGAAAGCTTCTTTCCAGTTTTGAAAGGAAGATATTTACTTTTCCACCATAGCCCTCTATGGGCTTTCAAATATCCCTTTGCCAATTCCACAAGAACAGCCTTAGCGAAAGGCTTCTTTAAGGGAAAGATGTAACTCTGTGAGATGTGTTAACAGAACACAGAGCAGTTTCTCAGAAAGCTTCTTTCCAGTTTTGAACGGAAGATATTTCCTTTTTCACCTTAGCCCTCTATGGGTTTCCAAATATCCCTTTGCCAATTCCACAAGAACAGCCTCAGCGAAAGGCTTCTTGAAGGGAAAGATGTAACTCTGTGAGATGAATTAACAGAACACAGAGCAGTTTCTCAGAAAGCTTCTTTCCAGTCTAGAAAGGAAGATATTTCCTTTTTCACCATTGCCCTCTATGGGCTTCCAAATATCCCTTTGCCAATTCCACAAGAACAGCCTTAGCGAAAGGCTTCTTGAAGGTAAAGATGTAACTCTGTGAGATGAATTAACAGAACACAGAGCAGTTTCTCAGAAAGCTTCTTCCCAGTCTTGAAGCGAAGATATTTCCTTTTTCACCATAGCCCTCTATGGGCTTCCAAATATCCCTTTGCCAATTCCTCAAGAACAGCCTTAGCGAAAGGCTTCTTGAAGGGAAAGATGTAACTCTGTGAGATGAATTAACAGAACACAGAGCAGTTTCTCAGAAAGCTTCTTTCCAGTTTTGAACGGAAGATATTTCCTTTTTCACCATAGCCCTCTATGGGCTTCCAAATATCCCATTGCCAATTCCACAAGAACAGCCTTAGCGAGAGGCTTCTTGAAGGGAAAGATGTAACTCTGTGAGATGAATTGACAGAACACAGAGCAGTTTCTCAGAAAGCTTCTTTCCAGTTTTGAACGGAAGATATTTCCTTTTTCACCATAGCCCTCTATGGGCTTCCAAATATCCCTTTGTCAATTCCACAAGAACAGCCTTAGCCAAAGGCTTCTTGAAGGGAAAGATGTAACTCTGTGAGATGATTTAACAGAACACAGAGCAGTTTCTCACAAAGCTTCTTTCCAGTTTTGACGGAAGATATTTTCTTTTTCACCGTAGACCTCTATGGGCTTCCAAATATCCCTTTGCCAATTCCACAAGAACAGCCTTAGCGAAAGGCTTCTTGAAGGGAATGATGTAACTCTGTAAGATGAATTAACAGAACACAGAGCAGTTTCTCAGAAAGCTTCTTTCCAGTTTTGAACGGAAGATATTTCCTTTTCACCATAGCCCTCTATGGGCTTCCAAATATCGCTTTGCCAATTCCACAAGAACAGCCTTAGCGAAAGGCTTCTTGAAGGGAAAGATGTAACTCTGTGAGATGAATTCACAGAACACAGAGCAGTTTCTCAGAAAGCTTCTTTCCAGTTTTGAACGGAAGATATTTCCTTTTTCACCATAGCCCTCTATGGGCTTCCAAATATCCCTTTGCCAATTCCACAAGAACAGCCTTAGCGAAAGGCTTCTTGAAGGGAAAGATGTAACTCTGTGAGATGAATTCACAGAACACAGTGCAGTTTCTCAGAAAGCTTCTTTCCAGTTTTGAACGGAAGATATTTCCTTTTTCACCATAGCCGTCTATGGGCTTGCAAATATCCCTTTGCCAATTCCACAAGAACAGCCTTACCGAAAGGCTTCTTGAAGGGAAAGATGTAACTCTGTGAGATGAATTCACAGAACACAGAGCAGTTCTCAGAAAGCTTCTTTCCAGTTTTGAACGGAAGATATTTCCTTCTTCACCCCAGCCGTCTATGGGCTTGCAAATATCCCTTTGCCAATTCCACAAGAACAGCCTTAGCGAAAGGCTTCTTGAAGGTAAAGATGTAACTCTGTGAGATGAATTAACAGAACACAGAGCAGTTTCTCAGAAAGCTTCTTCCCAGTCTTGAAGCGAATATATTTCCTTTTTCACCATAGCCCTCTATGGGCTTCCAAATATCCCTTTGCCAATTCCTCAAGAACAGCCTTAGCGAAAGGCTTCTGGAATGGAAAGATGTAACTCTGTGAGATGAATTAACAGAACACAGAGCAGTTTCTCAGAAAGCTTCTTTCCAGTTTTGAACGGAAGATATTTCCTTTTTCACCATAGCCCTCTATGGGCTTCCAAATATCCCATTGCCAATTCCACAAGAACAGCCTTAGCGAGAGACTTCTTGAAGGGAAAGATGTAACTCTGTGAGATGAATTGACAGAACACAGAGCAGTTTCTCAGAAAGCTTCTTTCCAGTTTTGAACGGAAGATATTTCCTTTTTCACCATAGCCCTCTATGGGCTTCCAAATATCCCTTTGTCAATTCCACAAGAACAGCCTTAGCCAAAGGCTTCTTGAAGGGAAAGATGTAACTCTGTGAAATGATTTAACAGAACACAGAGCAGTTTCTCACAAAGCTTCTTTCCAGTTTTGACGGAAGATATTTCCTTTTTCACCGTAGACCTCTATGGGCTTCCAAATATCCCTTTGCCAATTCCACAAGAACAGCCTTAGCGAAAGGCTTCTTGAAGGGAAAGATGTAACTCTGTAAGATGAATTAACAGAACACAGAGCAGTTTCTCAGAAAGCTTCTTTCCAGTTTTGAACGGAAGATATTTCCTTTTTCACCATAGCCCTCTATGGGCTTCCAAATATCGCTTTGCCAATTCCACAAGAACAGCCTTAGCGAAAGGCTTCTTGAAGGGAAAGATGTAACTCTGTGAGATGAATTAACAGAACACAGAGCAGTTTCTCAGAAAGCTTCTTTCCAGTTTTGAACGGAAGATATTTCCTTTTTCACCATAGCCGTCTATGGGCTTCCAAATATCCCTTTGCCAATTCCACAAGAACAGCCTTAGCGAAAGGCTTCTTGAAGGGAAAGATGTAACTCTGTGAGATGAATTCACAGAACACAGAGCAGTTTCTCAGAAAGCTTCTTTCCAGTTTTGAACGGAAGATATTTCCTTTTTCACCATAGCCGTCTATGGGCTTGCAAATATCCCTTTGCCAATTCCACAAGAACAGCCTTACCGAAAGGCTTCTTGAAGGGAAAGATGTAACTCTGTGAGATGAATTCACAGAACACAGAGCAGTTCTCAGAAAGCTTCTTTCCAGTTTTGAACGGAAGATATTTCCTTCTTCACCATAGCCGTCTATGGGCTTGCAAATATCCCTTTGCCAATTCCACAAGAACAGCCTTAGCGAAAGGCTTCTTGAAGGGAAAGATGTAACTCTGTGAGATGAATTAACAGAACACAGAGCAGTTTCTCAGAAAGCTTCTTCCCAGTCTTGAAGCGAAGATATTTCCTTTTTCACCATAGCCCTCTATGGGCTTCCAAATATCCCTTTGCCAATTCCTCAAGAACAGCCTTAGCGAAAGGCTTCTTGAAGGGAAAGATGTAACTCTGTGAGATGAATTAACAGAACACAGAGCAGTTTCTCAGAAAGCTTCTTTCCAGTTTTGAACGGAAGATATTTCCTTTTTCACCATAGCCCTCTATGGGCTTCCAAATATCCCATTGCCAATTCCACAAGAACAGCCTTAGCGAGAGGCTTCTTGAAGGGAAAGATGTAACTCTGTGAGATGAATTGACAGAACACAGAGCAGTTTCTCAGAAAGCTTCTTTCCAGTTTTGAACGGAAGATATTTCCTTTTTCACCGTAGCGCTCTATGGGCTTCCAAATATCCCTTTGTCAATTCCACAAGAACAGCCTTAGCCAAAGGCTTCTTGAAGGGAAAGATGTAACTCTGTGAGATGATTTAACAGAACACAGAGTAGTTTCTCACAAAGCTTCTTTCCAGTTTTGACGGAAGATATTTCCTTTTTCACCGTAGACCTCTATGGGCTTCCAAATATCCCTTTGCCAATTCCCCAAGAACAGCCTTAGCGAAAGGCTTCTTGAAGGGAAAGATGTAACTCTGTAAGATGAATTAACAGAACACAGAGCAGTTTCTCAGAAAGCTTCTTTCCAGTTTTGAACGGAAGATATTTCCTTTTTCACCATAGCCCTCTATGGGCTTCCAAATATCGCTTTGCCAATTCCACAAGAACAGCCTTAGCGAAAGGCTTCTTGAAGGGAAAGATGTAACTCTGTGAGATGAATTAACAGAACACAGAGCAGTTTCTCAGAAAGCTTCTTTCCAGTTTTGAACGGAAGATATTTCCTTTTTCACCATAGCCGTCTATGGGCTTCCAAATATCCCTTTGCCAATTCCACAAGAACAGCCTTAGCGAAAGGCTTCTTGAAGGGAAAGATGTAACTTTGTGAGATGAATTGACAGAACACAGAGCAGTTTCTCAGAAAGCTTCTTTCCAGTTTTGAACGGAAGATATTTCCTTTTTCACCATAGTCGTCTATGGGCTTGCAAATATCCCTTTGCCAATTCCACAAGAACAGCCTTACCGAAAGGCTTCTTGAAGGGAAAGATGTAACTCTGTGAGATGAATTCACAGAACACAGAGCAGTTCTCAGAAAGCTTCTTTCCAGTTTTGAAGGGAAGATATTTCCTTCTTCACCATAGCCGTCTATGGGCTTGCAAATATCCCTTTGCCAATTCCACAAGAACAGCCTTAGCGAAAGTCTTCTTGAAGGGAAAGATGTAACTCTGTGAGATGAATTCACAGAACACAGAGCAGTTTCTCAGAAAGCTTCTTTCCAGTTTTGAACGGAAGATATTTCCTTTTTCACCATAGCCCTCTATGGGCTTCCAAATATCCCTTTGCCAATTCCACAAGAACAGCCTTAGCGAAAGGCTTCTTGAAGGGAAAGATGTAACTCTGTGAGATGAATTAACAGAACACAGAGCAGTTTCTCAGAAAGCTTCTTTCCAGTTTTGAACGGAAGATATTTCCTTTTTCACCATAGATCTCTAAGGGCTTCCAAATATCCCTTTGCCAATTCCACAAGAACAGCCTTAGCGAAAGGCTTCTTGAAGGGAAAGATGTAACTCGGTGAGATGAATTCAAAGAACACAGAGCAGTTTCTCAGAATGCTGCTTTCCAGTTTTGAACGGAAGATATTTCCTTTTTCACCATAGCCCTCTATGGGCTTCCAAATATCCCTTTGCCAATTCCACAAGAACAGCCTTAGCGAAAGGCTTCTTGAAGGGAAAGATGTAAGTCTGTGAGATGAATTAAGAGAACACACAGCAGTTTCTCAGAAAGCTTCTTTCCAGTTTTGAACGGAATATATTTCCTTTTTCACCATAGCCCTCTATGGGCTTCCAAATATCCCTTTGCCAATTCCACAAGAACAGCCTTAGCGAAAGGCTTCTTGAAGGGAAAGATGTAACTCCGTGAGATGAATTAACAGAACACAGAGCCGTTTCTCAGAAAGCTTCTTTCCAGTTTTGAACGGAAGATATTTCCTTTTTCACCATAGCCCTCTATGGGCTTCCAAATATCCCTTTGCCAATTCCACAAGAACAGCCTTAGCGAAAGGATTCTTGAAGGGAAAGATGTAACTCTGTGAGATGAATTCACAGAACACAGAGCAGTTTCTCAGAAAGCTTCTTTCCAGTTTTGAACGGAAGATATTTCCTTTTTCACCATAGCCCTCTATGGGCTTCCAAATATCCCTTTGCCAATTCCACAAGAACAGCCTTAGCGAAAGGCTTCTTGAAGGGAAAGATGTAACTCTGTGAGATGAATTCACAGAACACAGAGCAGTTTCTCAGAAAGCTTCTTTCCAGGTTTGAACGGAAGATATTTCCTTTTTCACCATAGCCCTCAATGGGCTTCCAAATATCCCTTTGCCAATTCCACAAGAACAGCCTTAGCGAAAGGCTTCTTGAAGGGAAAGATGTAACTCTGTGAGATGAATTCACAGAACACAGAGCAGTTTCACAGAAAGCTTCTTTCCAGTTTTGAACGGAAGATATTTCCTTTTTATCCATAGCCCTCTATGGGCTTCCAAATATCCCTTTGCCAATTCCACAAGAACAGCCTTAGCGAAAGGCTTCTTGAAGGGAAAGATGTAACTCTGTGAGATGAATTAACAGAACACAGAGCAGTTTCTCAGAAAGCTTCTTTCCAGTTTTGAACGGAAGATATTTCCTTTTTCACCATAGCCCTCTATAGGCTTCCAAATATCCCTTTGCCAATTCCACAAGAACAGCCTTAGCGAAAGGCTTCTTGAAGGGAAAGATGTAACTCTGTGAGATGAATTCACATAACACAGAGGAGTTTCTCAGAAAGCTTCTTTCCAGTTTTGAACGGAAGATATTTCCTTTTTCACCATAGGCCTCTATGGGATTCCAAATATCCCTTTGCCAATTCCACAAGAACAGCCTTAGCGAAAGGCTTCTTGAAGGGAGAGATGTAACTCTGTGAGATGAATTAACAGAACACAGAGCAGTTTCTCAGAAAGCTTCTTTCCAGTTTTGAAAGGAAGATATTTACTTTTCCACCATAGCCCTCTATGGGCTTCCAAATATCCCTTTGCCAATTCCACAAGAACAGACTTAGCGAAAGGCTTCTTGAAGGTAAAGATGTAACTCTGTGAGATGTGTTAACAGAACACAGAGCAGTTTCTCAGAAAGCTTCTTTCCAGTATTGAACGGAAGATATTTCCTTTTTCACCTTAGCCCTCTATGGGTTTCCAAATATCCCTTTGCCAATTCCACAAGAACAGCCTCAGCGAAAGGCTTCTTGAAGGGAAAGATGTAACTCTGTGAGATGAATTAACAGAACACAGAGCAGTTTCTCAGAAAGCTTCTTTCCAGTCTTGAAAGGAAGATATTTCCTTTTTCACCATAGCCCTCTATGGGCTTCCAAATATCCCTTTGCCAATTCCACAAGAACAGCCTTAGCGAAAGGCTTCTTGAAGGGAAAGATGTAATTCTGTGAGATGAATTCACAGAACACAGAGCCGTTTCTCAGAAATCTTCTTTCCAGTTTTGAACGGAAGATATTTCCTTTTTTACCATAGCCCTCTATGGGTCTCCAAATATCCCTTTGCCAATTCCACGAGAACAGCCTTAGCGAAAGGCTTCTTGAAGGGAAAGATGTAACTCTGTGAGATGAATTCACAGAACACAGAGCAGTTTCTCAGAGAGCTTCATTCCTGTCTTGAACGGAAGATATTTCCTTTTTCACCATAGCCCTCTATGGGCTTCCAAATATCCCTTTGCCAATTCCACAAGAACAGCCTTAGCGAAAGGCTTCTTGAAGGGAAAGAAGTAACTCTGTGAGATGAATTAACAGAACACAGGGCAGTTTCTCAGAAAGCTTCTTTCCAGTTTTGAACGGAAGATATTTCCTTTTTCACCATAGCCTTCTATGGGCTTCCAAATATCCCTTTGCCAATTCCACAAGAACAGCCTTAGCGAAAGGCTTCTTGAAGGTAAAGATGTAACTCTGTGAGATGAATTAACAGAACACAGAGCAGTTTCTCAGAAAGCTTCTTCCCAGTCTTGAAGCGAAGATATTTCCTTTTTCACCATAGCCCTCTATGGGCTTCCAAATATCCCTTTGCCAATTCCTCAAGAACAGCCTTAGCGAAAGGCTTCTTGAAGGGAAAGATGTAACTCTGTGAGATGAATTAACAGAACACAGAGCAGTTTCTCAGAAAGCTTCTTTCCAGTTTTGAACGGAAGATATTTCCTTTTTCACCATAGCCCTCTATGGGCTTCCAAATATCCCATTGCCAATTCCACAAGAACAGCCTTAGCGAGAGGCTTCTTGAAGGGAAAGATGTAACTCTGTGAGATGAATTGACAGAACACAGAGCAGTTTCTCAGAAAGCTTCTTTCCAGTTTTGAACGGAAGATATTTCCTTTTTCACCATAGCCCTCTATGGGCTTCCAAATATCCCTTTGTCAATTCCACAAGAACAGCCTTAGCCAAAGGCTTCTTGAAGGGAAAGATGTAACTCTGTGAGATGAATTCACAGAACACAGAGCAGTTTCTCAGAAAGCTTCTTTCCAGTTTTGAACGGAAGATATTTCCTTCTTCACCATAGCCCTCTATGGGCTTCCAAATATCCCTTTGCCAATTCCACAAGAACAGCCTTAGCGAGAGGCTTCTTGAAGGGAAAGATGTAACTCTGTGAGATGAATTCACAGAACACAGAGCAGTTTCTCAGAAAGCTTCTTTCCAGTTTTGAACGGAAGATATTTCCTTTTTCACCATAGCCGTCTATGGGCTTCCAAATATCCCTTTGCCAATTCCACAAGAACAGCCTTAGCGAAAGGCTTCTTGAAGGGAAAGATGTAACTCTGTGAGATGAATTCACAGAACACAGAGCAGTTTCTCAGAAAGCTTCTTTCCAGTTTTGAACGGAAGATATTTCCTTTTTCACCATAGCCCTCTATGGGCTTCCAAATATCCCTTTGCCAATTCCACAAGAACAGCCTTAGCGAAAGGCTTCAGAAGGGAAAGATGTAACTTTGTGAGGTGAATTCACAGAACACAGAGCAGTTTCTCAGAAAGCTTCTTTGCAGTTTTGAACGGAAGATATTTCATTTTTCACCATAGCCGTCTAAGGGCTTCCAAATATCCCTTTGCCAATTCCACAAGAACAGCCTCAGCGAAAGGCTTCTTTAAGGGAAAGATGTAACTCTGTGAGATGAATTCACAGAACACAGAGCAGTTTCTCAGAAAGCTTCTTTCCAGTTTTGAACGGAAGATATTTCCCTTTTCACCATAGCCCTCTATGGGCTTCTAAATATCCCTTTGCCAATTCCACAAGAACAGCCTTAGCGAAAGGCTTCTTGAAGGGAAAGATGTAACTCTGTGAGATGAATTGACAGAACACAGAGCAGTTTCTCAGAAAGCTTCTTTCCAGTTTTGAAGGGAAGATATTTCCTTTTTCACCATAGCCCTCTAAGGGCTTCCAAATATCCCTTTGTCAATTCCACAAGAACAGCCTTAGCCAAAGGCTTCTTGAAGGGAAAGATGTAACTCTGTGAGATGATTTAACAGAACACAGAGCAGTTTCTCACAAAGCTTCTTTCCAGTTTTGACGGAAGATATTTCCTTTTTCACCATAGCCCTCTATGGGCTTCCAAATATCCCTTTGCCAATTCCACAAGAACAGCCTTAGCGAAAGGCTTCTTGAACGGAAAGATGTAACTCTGTAAGATGAATTCACAGAACACAGAGCAGTTTCTCAGAAAGCTTCTTTCCAGTTTTGAACGGAAGATATTTCCTTTTTCACCATAGCCCTCTATGGGCTTCCAAATAGCGCTTTGCCAATTCCACAAGAACAGCCTTAGCGAAAGGCTTCTTGAAGGGAAAGATGTAACTCTGTGAGATGAATTCACAGAACACAGAGCAGTTTCTCAGAAAGCTTCTTTCCAGTTTTGAACGGAAGATATTTCCTTTTTCACCATAGCCGTCTATGGGCTTCCAAATATCCCTTTGCCAATTCCACAAGAACAGCCTTAGCGAAAGGCTTCTTGAAGGGAAAGATGTAACTCTGTGAGATGAATTCACAGAACACAGAGCAGTTTCTCAGAAAGCTTCTTTCCAGTTTTGAAGGGAAGATATTTCCTTTTTCACCATAGCCCTCTATGGGCTTCCAAATATCGCTTTGCCAATTCCACAAGAACAGCCTTAGCGAAAGGCTTCAGAAGGGAAAGATGTAACTCTGTGAGATGAATTCACAGAACACAGAGCAGTTTCTCAGAAAGCTTCTTTCCAGTTTTGAACGGAAGATATTTCATTTTTCACCATAGCCGTCTAAGGGCTTCCAAATATCCCTTTGCCAATTCCACAAGAACAGCCTTAGCGAAAGGCTTCTTTAAGGGAAAGATGTAACTCTGTGAGATAAATTCACAGAACACAGAGCAGTTTCTCAGAAAGCTTCTTTCCAGTTTTGAACGGAAGATATTTCCCTTTTCACCATAGCCCTCTATGGGCTTCTAAATATCCCTTTGCCAATTCCACAAGAACAGCCTTAGCGAAAGGTTTCTTGAAGGGAAAGATGTAACTCTGTGAGATGAATTGACAGAACACAGAGCAGTTTCTCAGAAACCTTCTTTCCAGTTTTGAACGGAAGATATTTCCTTTTTCACCATCGCCCGCTATGGGCTTCCAAATATCCCTTTGCCAATTCCACAAGAACAGCTTTAGCGAAAGGCTTCTTGAAGGGAAAGATGTAACTCTGTGAGATGAATTCACAGAACACAGAGCAGTTTCTCAGAAAGCTTCTTTCCAGTGTTGAACGGAAGATATTTCCTTCTTCACCCTAGCCATCTAGGGGCTTGCAAATATCCCTTTGCCAATTCCACAAGAAAAGCCTTAGCGAAAGGCATCTTGAGGGGAAAGATGTAACACTGTGAGATGAATTCACAGAACACAGAGCAGTTTCTCAGAAAGCTTCTTTCCAGTTTTGAACGGAAGATATTCCTTTTTCACCATAGCCCTCTATGGGCTTCCAAATATCCCTTTGCCAATTCCACAAGAACAGCCTTAGCGAAAGGCTTCTTGAAGGGAAAGATGTAACTCTGTGAGATGAATTAACAGAACACAGAGCAGTTTCTCAGAAAGCTTCTTTCCAGTTTTGAACGGAAGGTATTTCCTTTTTCACCATAGCCCTCTATGGGCTTCCAAATATCCCTTTGTCAATTCCACAAGAACAGCCTTAGCCAAAGGCTTCTTGAAGGGAAAGATGTAACTCAGTGAGATGATTTAACAGAACACAGAGCAGTTTCTCACAAAACTTCTTTCCAGTTTTGACGGAAGATATTTCCTTTTTCACCATAGCCCTCTATGGGCTTCCAAATATCCCTTTGCCAATTCCACAAGAACAGCCTTAGCGAAAGGCTTCTTGAACGGAAAGATGTAACTCGGTAAGATGAATTCACAGAACACAGAGCAGTTTCTCAGAAAGCTTCTTTCCAGTTTTGAACGGAAGATATTTCCTTTTTCACCATAGCCCTCTATGGGCTTCCAAATATCGCTTTGCCAATTCCACAAGAACAGCCTTAGCGAAAGGCTTCTTGAGGGGAAAGATGTAACTCTGTGAGATGAATTAACAGAACACAGAGCAGTTTCTCAGAAAGCTTCTTTCCAGTTTTGAACGGAAGATATTTCCTTTTTCACAATAGCCCTCTATGGGCTTCCAAATATCCCTTTGCCAATTCCACAAGAACAGCCTTAGCGAAAGGCTTCTTGAAGGGAAAGATGTAACTCTGTGAGATGAATTCACAGAACACAGAGCAGTTTCTCAGAAAGCTTCTTTCCAGTTTTGAACGGAAGATATTTCCTTTTTCACCATAGCCCTCTATGGGCTTCCAAATATCCCTTTGCCAATTCCACAAGAACAGCCTTAGCGAAAGGCTTCTTGAAGGGAAAGATGTAACTCTGTGAGATGAATTCACAGAACACAGAGCAGTTTCTCAGAAAGCTTCTTTCCAGTTTTGAACGGAAGATATTTCCTTTTTCACCATAGCCGTCTATGGGCTTCCAAATATCCCTTTGCCAATTCCACAAGAACAGCCTTAGCGAAAGGCTTCTTGAAGGGAAAGATGTAACTCTGTGAGATGAATTCACAGAACACAGAGCAGTTTCTCAGAGAGCTTCATTCCTGTCTTGAACGGAAGATATTTCCTTTTTCACCATAGCCCTCTATGGGCTTCCAAATATCCCTTTGCCAATTCCACAAGAACAGCCTTAGCGAAAGGCTTCTTGAAGGGAAAGAAGTAACTCTGTGAGATGAATTAACAGAACACAGGGCAGTTTCTCAGAAAGCTTCTTTCCAGTTTTGAACGGAAGATATTTCCTTTTTCACCATAGCCTTCTATGGGCTTCCAAATATCCCTTGGCCAATTCCACAAGAACAGCCTTAGCGAAAGGCTTCTTGAAGGTAAAGATGTAACTCTGTGAGATGAATTAACAGAACACAGAGCAGTTTCTCAGAAAGCTTCTTCCCAGTCTTGAAGCGAAGATATTTCCTTTTTCACCATAGCCCTCTATGGGCTTCCAAATATCCCTTTGCCAATTCCTCAAGAACAGCCTTAGCGAAAGGCTTCTTGAAGGGAAAGATGTAACTCTGTGAGATGAATTAACAGAACACAGAGCAGTTTCTCAGAAAGCTTCTTTCCAGTTTTGAACGGAAGATATTTCCTTTTTCACCATAGCCCTCTATGGGCTTCCAAATATCCCATTGCCAATTCCACAAGAACAGCCTTAGCGAGAGGCTTCTTGAAGGGAAAGATGTAACTCTGTGAGATGAATTGACAGAACACAGAGCAGTTTCTCAGAAAGCTTCTTTCCAGTTTTGAACGGAAGATATTTCCTTTTTCACCATAGCCCTCTATGGGCTTCCAAATATCCCTTTGTCAATTCCACAAGAACAGCCTTAGCCAAAGGCTCCTTGAAGGGAAAGATGTAACTCTGTGAGATGATTTAACAGAACACAGAGCAGTTTCTCACAAAGCTTCTTTCCAGTTTTGACGGAAGATATTTCCTTTTTCACCGTAGACCTCTATGGGCTTCCAAATATCCCTTTGCCAATTCCACAAGAACAGCCTTAGCGAAAGGCTTCTTGAAGGGAAAGATGTAACTCTGTAAGATGAATTAACAGAACACAGAACAGTTTCTCAGAAAGCTTCTTTCCAGTTTTGAACGGAAGATATTTCCTTTTTCACCATAGCCCTCTATGGGCTTCCAAATATCGCTTTGCCAATTACACAAGAACAGCCTTAGCGAAAGGCTTCTTGAAGGGAAAGATGTAACTCTGTGAGATGAATTAACAGAACACAGAGCAGTTTCTCAGAAAGCTTCTTTCCAGTTTTGAACGGAAGATATTTCCTTTTTCACCATAGCCGTCTATGGGCTTCCAAATATCCCTTTGCCAATTCCACAAGAACAGCCTTAGCGAAAGGCTTCTTGAAGGGAAAGATGTAACTCTGTGAGATGAATTCACAGAACACAGAGCAGTTTCTCAGAAAGCTTCTTTCCAGTTTTGAACGGAAGATATTTCCTTTTTCACCATAGCCGTCTATGGGTTTGCAAATATCCCTTTGCCAATTCCACAAGAACAGCCTTACCGAAAGGCTTCTTGAAGGGAAAGATGTAACTCTGTGAGATGAATTCACAGAACACAGAGCAGTTCTCAGAAAGCTTCTTTCCAGTTTTGAACGGAAGATATTTCCTTCTTCACCATAGCCGTCTATGGGCTTGCAAATATCCCTTTGCCAATTCCACAAGAACAGCCTTAGCGAAAGGCTTCTTGAAGGTAAAGATGTAACTCTGTGAGATGAATTAACAGAACACAGAGCAGTTTCTCAGAAAGCTTCTTCCCAGTCTTGAAGCGAAGATATTTCCTTTTTCACCATAGCCCTCTATGGGCTTCCAAATATCCCTTTGCCAATTCCACAAGAACAGCCTTAGCGAAAGGCTTCTTGAAGGGAAAGATGTAACTCTGTGAGATGAATTCACAGAACACAGAGCAGTTTCTCAGAAAGATTCTTTCCAGTTTTGAACGGAAGATATTTCCTTTTTCACCATAGGCCTCTATGGGCTTCCAAATATCCCTTTGCCAATTCCACAAGAACAGCCTTAGCGAAAGATTCTTGAAGGGAAAGATGTAACTCTGTGAGATGAATTAACAGAACACAGAACAGTTTTTCAGAAAGCTTCTTTCCAGTTTTGAACGGAAGATATTTCCTTTTTCACCGTAGCCCTCTATGGGCTTCCCAATATCCCTTTGCCAATTCCACAAGAACAGCCTTAGCGAAAGGCTTCTTGAAGGGAAAGATGTAACTCTGTGAGATGAATTTACAGAACACAGAGCAGTTTCTCAGAAAGCTTCTTTCTAGTTTTGAACGGAAGATATTTCCTTTTTCACCATAGCCCTCTATGGGCTTCCAAATATCCCCTTGCCAATTCCACAAGAACAGCCTTAGCGAAAGGCTTCTTGAAGGGAAAGATGTAACTCTGTGAGATGAATTCACAGAACACAGAGCAGTTTCTCAGAAAGCTTCTTTCCAGTTTTGAACGGAAGATATTTCCTTTTTCCCCATAGCCCTCTATGGGCTTCAAATATCCCTTTGCCAATTCCACAAGAGCAGCCTTAGCGAAAGGCTTCTTGAAGGGAAAGATGTAACTGTGTGAGATGAATTCACAGAACACAGAGCAGTTTCTCAGAAAGCTTCTTTCCAGTATTGAACGGAAGATATTTCCTTTTTCACCGTAGCCCTCTATAGGCTTCCAAATATCCCTTTGCCAATTCCACAGAACAGCCTTAGCGAAAGGCTTCTTGAAGGGAAAGATGTAACTCTGTGAGATGAATTCACAGAACACAGAGCAGTTTCTCAGAAAGCTTCTTTCCAGTTTTGAACGGAAGATATTTCCTTTTTCACCATAGCCCTCTATGGGCTTCCAAATATCGCTTTGCCAATTCCACAAGAACAGCCTTAGCGAAAGGCTTCTTGAAGGGAAAGATGTAACTCTGTGAGATGAATTCACAGAACACAGAGCAGTTTCTCAGAAAGCTTCTTTCCAGTTTTGAACGGAAGATATTTCCTTTTTCACCATAGCCCTCTATGGGCTTCCAAATATCCCTTTGCCAATTCCACAAGAACAGCCTTAGGGAAAGGCTTCTTGAAGGGAAAGATGTAAGTCTGTGAGATGAATTCACAGAACACAGAGCAGTTTCTCAGAAAGCTTCTTTCCAGTTTTGAACGGAAGATATTTCATTTTTCACCATAGCCCTCTATGGGCTTCCAAATATCCCTTTGCCAATTCCACAAGAACAGCCTTAGCGAAAGGCTTCTTGAAGGGAAAGATGTAACTCTGTGAGATGAATTCACAGAACACAGAGCAGTTTCTCAGAAAGCTTCTTTCCAGTTTTGAACGGAAGATATTTCCTTTTTAACCATAGCCGTCTATGGGCTTCCAAATATCCCTTTGCCAATTCCACAAGAACAGCCTTAGCGAAAGGATTCTTGAAGGGAAAGATGTAACTCTGTGAGATGAATTCACAGAACACAGAGCAGTTTCACAGAAAGCTTCTTTACAGTTTTGAACGGATGATATTTCCTTTTTATCAATAGCCCTCTATGGGCTTCCAAATATCCCTTTGCCAATTCCACAAGAACAGCCTTAGCGAAAGGCTTCTTGAAGGGAAAGATGTAACTCAGTGAGATGAATTAACAGAACACAGAGCAGTTTCTCAGAAAGCTTCTTTCCAGTTTTGAACGGAAGATATTTCCTTTTTGACCATAGCCCTCTATGGGCTTCCAAATATCCCTTTGCTAATTCCACAAGAACAGCCTTAGCGAAAGGCTTCTTGAAGGGAAAGATGTAACTCTGTGAGATGAATTCACAGAACACAGAGCAGTTTCTCAGAAAGCTTCTTTCCAGTTTTGAACGGAAGATATTTCCTTTTTCACCATAGGCCTCAATGGGATTCCAAATATCCCTTTGCCAATTCCACAAGAACAGCCTTAGCGAAAGGCTTCTTGAAGGGAAAGATGTAACTCTGTGAGATGAATTCACAGAACACAGAGCAGTTTCTCAGAAAGCTTCTTTCCAGTTTTGAAAGGAAGATATTTCCTTTTTCACCATAGCCCTCTATGGGCTTCCAAATATCCCTTTGCCAATTCCACAAGAACAGCCTTAGCGAAAGGCTTCTTGAAGGGAAAGATGTAACTCTGTGAGATGAATTAACAGAACACAGAGCAGATTCTCAGAAAGCTTCTTTCTAGTTTTGAACAGAAGGTATTTCCTTTTTCACCATAGCCTTCTAAGGGCTTCCAAATATCCCTTTGCCAATTCCACAAGAACAGCCTTAGCGAAAGGCTTCTTGAAGGGAAAGATGTAACTCTGTGAGATGTGTTAACAGAACACAGAGCAGTTTCTCAGAAAGCTTCTTTCCAGTTTTGAACGGAAGATATTTCCTTTTTCACCTTAGCCCTCTATGGGTTTCCAAATATCCCTTTGCCAATTCCACAAGAACAGCCTCAGCGAAAGGCTTCTTGAATGGAAAGATGTAACTCTGTGAGATGAATTAACAGAACACAGAGCAGTTTCTCAGAAAGCTTCTTTCCAGTCTTGAAAGGAAGATATTTCCTTTTTCACCATAGCCCTCTATGGGCTTCCAAATATCCCATTGCCAATTCCACAAGAACAGCCTTAGCGAAAGGCTTCTTGAACGGAAAGATGTAATTCTGTGAGATGAATTCACAGAACACAGAGCCGTTTCTCAGAAATCTTCTTTCCAGTTTTGAACGGAAGATATTTCCTTTTTTACCATAGCCCTCTATGGGTCTCCAAATATCCCTTTGCCAATTCCACAAGAACAGCCTTAGCGAAGGGCTTCTTGAAGGGAAAGATGTAACTCTGTGAGATGAATTCACAGAACACAGAGCAGTTTCTCAGAGAGCTTCATTCCTGTCTTGAACGGAAGATATTTCCTTTTTCACCATAGCCACCTATGGGCTTCCAAATATCCCTTTGCCAATTCCACAAGAACAGCCTTAGCGAAAGGCTTCTTGAAGGGAAAGATGTAATCTGTGAGATGAATTAACAGAACACAGGGCAGTTTCTCAGAAAGCTTCTTTCCAGTTTTGAACGGAAGATATTTCCTTTTTCACCACAACCTTCTATGGGCTTCCAAATATCCCTTTGCCAATTCCACAAGAACAGCCTTAGCGAAAGGCTTCTTGAAGGGAAAGATGTAACTCTGTGAGATGAATTAACAGAACACAGAGCAGTTTCTCAGAAAGCTTCTTCCCAGTCTTGAAGCGAAGATATTTCCTTTTTCACCATAGCCCTCTATGGGCTTCCAAATATCCCTTTGTCAATTCCTCAAGAACAGCCTTAGCGAAAGGCTTCTTGAAGGGAAAGATGTAACTCTGTGAGAGGAATTAACAGAACACAGAGCAGTTTCTCAGAAAGCTTCTTTCCAGTTTTGAACGGAAGATATTTCCTTTTTCACCATAGCCCTCTATGGGCTTCCAAATATCCCATTGCCAATTCCACAAGAACAGCCTTAGCGAAAGGCTTCTTGAAGGGAAAGATGTAACTCTGTGAGATGAATTCACAGAACACAGAGCAGTTTCTCAGAAAGCTTCTTTTCAGTCGTGATCGGAAGATATTTCCTTTTTCACCATAGCCCTCTATGGGCTTCCAAATATCCCTTTGCCAATTCCACAAGAACAGCCTTAGCGAAAGGCTTCTTGAAGGGAAAGATGTAACTCTGTGAGATGAATTCACAGAACACAGAGCAGTTTCTCAGAAAGCTTCTTTCCAGTTTTGAATGGAAGATATTTCCTTTTTCACCATAGCCGTCTATGGGCTTACAAATATCCCTTTGCCAATTCCACAAGAACAGCCTTAGCGAAAGGTTTCTTGAAGGGAAAGATGTAACTCTGTGAGATGAATTGACAGAACACAGAGCAGTTTCTCAGAAAGCTTCTTTCCAGTTTTGAACGGAAGATATTTCCTTTTTCACCATAGCCCTCTATGGGCTTCCAAATATCCCTTTGTCAATTCCACAAGAACAGCCTTAGCCAAAGGCTTCTTGAAGGGAAAGATGTAACTCTGTGAGATGATTTAACAGAACACAGAGCAGTTTCTCAGAAAGCTTCTTTCCAGTTTTGACGGAAGATATTTCCTTTTTCACCATAGCCCTCTACGGGCTTCCAAATATCCCTTTGCCAATTCCACAAGAACAGCCTTAGCGAAAGGCTTCTTGAAGGGAAAGATGTAACTCTGTAAGATGAATTAACAGAACACAGAGCAGTTTCTCAGAAAGCTTCTTTCCAGTTTTGAACGGAAGATATTTCCTTTTTCACCATAGCCCTCTATGGGCTTCCAAATATCGCTTTGCCAATTCCACAAGAACAGCCTTAGCGAAAGGCTTCTTGAAGGGAAAGATGTAACTCTGTGAGATGAATTCACAGAACACAGAGCAGTTTCTCAGAAAGCTTCTTTCCAGTTTTGAACGGAAGATATTTCCTTTTTCACCATAGCCCTCTATGGGCTTCCAAATATCCCTTTGCCAATTCCACAAGAACAGCCTTAGCGAAAGGCTTCTTGAACGGAAAGATGTAACTCTGTGAGGCGAATTCACAGAACACAGAGCAGTTTCTCAGAAAGCTTCTTTCCAGTTTTGAACGGAAGATATTTCCTTTTTCACCATAGCCCTCTATAGGCTTCCAAATATCCCTTTGCCAATTCCACAAGAACAGCCTTAGCGAAAGGCTTCTTGAAGGGAAAGATGTAACTCTGTGAGATGAATTCACAGAACACAGAGCAGTTTCTCAGAAAGCTTCTTTCCAGTTTTGAACGGAAGATATTTCCTTTTTCACCATAGCCCTCTATGGGCTTCCAAATATCGCTTTGCCAATTCCACAAGAACAGCCTTAGCGAAAGGCTTCTTGAAGGGAAAGATGTAACTCTGTGAGATGAATTCACAGAACATAGAGCAGTTTCTCAGAAAGCTTCTTTCCAGGTTTGAACGGAAGATATTTCCTTTTTCACCATAGCCCTCAATGGGCTTCCAAATATCCCTTTGCCAATTCCACAAGAACAGCCTTAGCGAAAGGCTTCTTGAAGGGAAAGATGTAACTCTGTGAGATGAATTCACAGAACACAGAGCAGTTTCACAGAAAGCTTCTTTCCAGTTTTGAACGGAAGATATTTCCTTTTTATCCATAGCCCTCTATGGGCTTCCAAATATCCCTTTGCCAATTCCACAAGAACAGCCTTAGCGAAAGGCTTCTTGAAGGGAAAGATGTAACTCTGTGAGATGAATTAACAGAACACAGAGCAGTTTCTCAGAAAGCTTCTTTCCAGTTTTGAACGGAAGATATTTCCTTTTTCACCATAGCCCTCTATGGGCTTCCAAATATCCCTTTGCCAATTCCACAAGAACAGCCTTAGCGAAAGGCTTCTTGAAGGGAAAGATGTAACTCTGTGAGATGAATTCACATAACACAGAGGAGTTTCTCAGAAAGCTTCTTTCCAGTTTTGAACGGAAGATATTTCCTTTTTCACCATAGGCCTCTATGGGATTCCAAATATCCCTTTGCCAATTCCACAAGAACAGCCTTAGCGAAAGGCTTCTTGAAGGGAGAGATGTAACTCTGTGAGATGAATTAACAGAACACAGAGCAGTTTCTCAGAAAGCTTCTTTCCAGTTTTGAAAGGAAGATATTTACTTTTCCACCATAGCCCTCTATGGGCTTTCAAATATCCCTTTGCCAATTCCACAAGAACAGCCTTAGCGAAAGGCTTCTTTAAGGGAAAGATGTAACTCTGTGAGATGTGTTAACAGAACACAGAGCAGTTTCTCAGAAAGCTTCTTTCCAGTTTTGAACGGAAGATATTTCCTTTTTCACCTTAGCCCTCTATGGGTTTCCAAATATCCCTTTGCCAATTCCACAAGAACAGCCTCAGCGAAAGGCTTCTTGAAGGGAAAGATGTAACTCTGTGAGATGAATTAACAGAACACAGAGCAGTTTCTCAGAAAGCTTCTTTCCAGTCTAGAAAGGAAGATATTTCCTTTTTCACCATTGCCCTCTATGGGCTTGCAAATATCCCTTTGCCAATTCCACAAGAACAGCCTTAGCGAAAGGCTTCTTGAAGGGAAAGATGTAACTCTGTGAGATGAATTAACAGAACACAGAGCAGTTTCTCAGAAAGCTTCTTCCCAGTCTTGAAGCGAAGATATTTCCTTTTTCACCATAGCCCTCTATGGGCTTCCAAATATCCCTTTGCCAATTCCTCAAGAACAGCCTTAGCGAAAGGCTTCTTGAAGGGAAAGATGTAACTCTGTGAGATGAATTAACAGAACACAGAGCAGTTTCTCAGAAAGCTTCTTTCCAGTTTTGAACGGAAGATATTTCCTTTTTCACCATAGCCCTCTATGGGCTTCCAAATATCCCATTGCCAATTCCACAAGAACAGCCTTAGCGAGAGGCTTCTTGAAGGGAAAGATGTAACTCTGTGAGATGAATTGACAGAACACAGAGCAGTTTCTCAGAAAGCTTCTTTCCAGTTTTGAACGGAAGATATTTCCTTTTTCACCGTAGCGCTCTATGGGCTTCCAAATATCCCTTTGTCAATTCCACAAGAACAGCCTTAGCCAAAGGCTTCTTGAAGGGAAAGATGTAACTCTGTGAGATGATTTAACAGAACACAGAGTAGTTTCTCACAAAGCTTCTTTCCAGTTTTGACGGAAGATATTTCCTTTTTCACCGTAGACCTCTATGGGCTTCCAAATATCCCTTTGCCAATTCCCCAAGAACAGCCTTAGCGAAAGGCTTCTTGAAGGGAAAGATGTAACTCTGTAAGATGAATTAACAGAACACAGAGCAGTTTCTCAGAAAGCTTCTTTCCAGTTTTGAACGGAAGATATTTCCTTTTTCACCATAGCCCTCTATGGGCTTCCAAATATCGCTTTGCCAATTCCACAAGAACAGCCTTAGCGAAAGGCTTCTTGAAGGGAAAGATGTAACTCTGTGAGATGAATTAACAGAACACAGAGCAGTTTCTCAGAAAGCTTCTTTCCAGTTTTGAACGGAAGATATTTCCTTTTTCACCATAGCCGTCTATGGGCTTCCAAATATCCCTTTGCCAATTCCACAAGAACAGCCTTAGCGAAAGGCTTCTTGAAGGGAAAGATGTAACTTTGTGAGATGAATTGACAGAACACAGAGCAGTTTCTCAGAAAGCTTCTTTCCAGTTTTGAACGGAAGATATTTCCTTTTTCACCATAGTCGTCTATGGGCTTGCAAATATCCCTTTGCCAATTCCACAAGAACAGCCTTACCGAAAGGCTTCTTGAAGGGAAAGATGTAACTCTGTGAGATGAATTCACAGAACACAGAGCAGTTCTCAGAAAGCTTCTTTCCAGTTTTGAACGGAAGATATTTCCTTCTTCACCATAGCCGTCTATGGGCTTGCAAATATCCCTTTGCCAATTCCACAAGAACAGCCTTAGCGAAAGTCTTCTTGAAGGGAAAGATGTAACTCTGTGAGATGAATTCACAGAACACAGAGCAGTTTCTCAGAAAGCTTCTTTCCAGTTTTGAACGGAAGATATTTCCTTTTTCACCATAGCCCTCTATGGGCTTCCAAATATCCCTTTGCCAATTCCACAAGAACAGCCTTAGCGAAAGGCTTCTTGAAGGGAAAGATGTAACTCTGTGAGATGAATTAACAGAACACAGAGCAGTTTCTCAGAAAGCTTCTTTCCAGTTTTGAACGGAAGATATTTCCTTTTTCACCATAGATCTCTAAGGGCTTCCAAATATCCCTTTGCCAATTCCACAAGAACAGCCTTAGCGAAAGGCTTCTTGAAGGGAAAGATGTAACTCGGTGAGATGAATTCAAAGAACACAGAGCAGTTTCTCAGAATGCTGCTTTCCAGTTTTGAACGGAAGATATTTCCTTTTTCACCATAGCCCTCTATGGGCTTCCAAATATCCCTTTGCCAATTCCACAAGAACAGCCTTAGCGAAAGGCTTCTTGAAGGGAAAGATGTAAGTCTGTGAGATGAATTAAGAGAACACACAGCAGTTTCTCAGAAAGCTTCTTTCCAGTTTTGAACGGAAGATATTTCCTTTTTCACCATAGCCCTCTATGGGCTTCCAAATATCCCTTTGCCAATTCCACAAGAACAGCCTTAGCGAAAGGCTTCTTGAAGGGAAAGATGTAACTCCGTGAGATGAATTAACAGAACACAGAGCCGTTTCTCAGAAAGCTTCTTTCCAGTTTTGAACGGAAGATATTTCCTTTTTCACCATAGCCCTCTATGGGCTTCCAAATATCCCTTTGCCAATTCCACAAGAACAGCCTTAGCGAAAGGATTCTTGAAGGGAAAGATGTAACTCTGTGAGATGAATTCACAGAACACAGAGCCGTTTCTCAGAAATCTTCTTTCCAGTTTTGAACGGAAGATATTTCCTTTTTTACCATAGCCCTCTATGGGTCTCCAAATATCCCTTTGCCAATTCCACAAGAACAGCCTTAGCGAAGGGCTTCTTGAAGGGAAAGATGTAACTCTGTGAGATGAATTCACAGAACACAGAGCAGTTTCTCAGAGAGCTTCATTCCTGTCTTGAACGGAAGATATTTCCTTTTTCACCATAGCCACCTATGGGCTTCCAAATATCCCTTTGCCAATTCCACAAGAACAGCCTTAGCGAAAGGCTTCTTGAAGGGAAAGATGTAATCTGTGAGATGAATTAACAGAACACAGGGCAGTTTCTCAGAAAGCTTCTTTCCAGTTTTGAACGGAAGATATTTCCTTTTTCACCACAACCTTCTATGGGCTTCCAAATATCCCTTTGCCAATTCCACAAGAACAGCCTTAGCGAAAGGCTTCTTGAAGGGAAAGATGTAACTCTGTGAGATGAATTAACAGAACACAGAGCAGTTTCTCAGAAAGCTTCTTCCCAGTCTTGAAGCGAAGATATTTCCTTTTTCACCATAGCCCTCTATGGGCTTCCAAATATCCCTTTGTCAATTCCTCAAGAACAGCCTTAGCGAAAGGCTTCTTGAAGGGAAAGATGTAACTCTGTGAGAGGAATTAACAGAACACAGAGCAGTTTCTCAGAAAGCTTCTTTCCAGTTTTGAACGGAAGATATTTCCTTTTTCACCATAGCCCTCTATGGGCTTCCAAATATCCCATTGCCAATTCCACAAGAACAGCCTTAGCGAAAGGCTTCTTGAAGGGAAAGATGTAACTCTGTGAGATGAATTCACAGAACACAGAGCAGTTTCTCAGAAAGCTTCTTTTCAGTCGTGATCGGAAGATATTTCCTTTTTCACCATAGCCCTCTATGGGCTTCCAAATATCCCTTTGCCAATTCCACAAGAACAGCCTTAGCGAAAGGCTTCTTGAAGGGAAAGATGTAACTCTGTGAGATGAATTCACAGAACACAGAGCAGTTTCTCAGAAAGCTTCTTTCCAGTTTTGAATGGAAGATATTTCCTTTTTCACCATAGCCGTCTATGGGCTTACAAATATCCCTTTGCCAATTCCACAAGAACAGCCTTAGCGAAAGGTTTCTTGAAGGGAAAGATGTAACTCTGTGAGATGAATTGACAGAACACAGAGCAGTTTCTCAGAAACCTTCTTTCCAGTTTTGAACGGAAGATATTTCCTTTTTCACCATAGCCCTCTATGGGCTTCCAAATATCCCTTTGCCAATTCCACAAGAACAGCCTTAGCCAAAGGCTTCTTGAAGGGAAAGATGTAACTCTGTGAGATGATTTAACAGAACACAGAGCAGTTTCTCAGAAAGCTTCTTTCCAGTTTTGACGGAAGATATTTCCTTTTTCACCATAGCCCTCTATGGGCTTCCAAATATCGCTTTGCCAATTCCACAAGAACAGCCTTAGCGAAAGGCTTCTTGAAGGGAAAGATGTAACTCTGTGAGATGAATTAGCAGAACACAGAGCAGTTTCTCAGAAAGCTTCTTTCCAGTTTTGAACGGAAGATATTTCCTTTTTCACCATAGCCCTCTATGGGCTTCCAAATATCCTTTTGCCAATTCCACAAGAACAGCCTTAGCGAAAGGCTTCTTGAAGGGAAAGATGTAACTCTGTGAGATGAATTCACAGAACACAGAGCAGTTTCTCAGAAAGCTTCTTTCCAGTTTTGAACGGAAGATATTTCCTTTTTCACCATAGCCGTCTATGGGCTTGCAAATATCCCTTTGCCAATTCCACAAGAACAGCCTTAGCGAAAGGCTTCTTGAAGGGAAAGATGTAACTCTGTGAGATGAATTCACAGAACACAGAGCAGTTTCTCAGAAAGCTTCTTTCCAGTTTTGAACGGAAGATATTTCCTTTTTCACCATAGCCCTCTATGGGCTTCCAAATATCCCTTTGCCAGTTCCACAAGAAAAGCCTTAGCGAAAGGCTTCTTGAAGGGAAAGATGTAACTCTGTGAGATGAATTGACAGAACACAGAGCAGTTTCTCAGAAAGCTTCTTTCCAGTTTTGAACGGAAGATATTTCCTTTTTCACCATAGCCCTCTATGGGCTTCCAAATATCCCTTTGTCAATTCCACAAGAACAGCCTTAGCCAAAGGCTTCTTGAAGGGAAAGATGTAACTCTGTGAGATGATTTAACAGAACACAGAGCAGTTTCTCAGAAAGCTTCTTTCCAGTTTTGACGGAAGATATTTCCTTTTTCACCATAGCCCTCTACGGGCTTCCAAATATCCCTTTGCCAATTCCACAAGAACAGCCTTAGCGAAAGGCTTCTTGAAGGGAAAGATGTAACTCTGTAAGATGAATTAACAGAACACAGAGCAGTTTCTCAGAAAGCTTCTTTCCAGTTTTGAACGGAAGATATTTCCTTTTTCACCATAGCCCTCTATGGGCTTCCAAATATCGCTTTGCCAATTCCACAAGAACAGCCTTAGCGAAAGGCTTCTTGAAGGGAAAGATGTAACTCTGTGAGATGAATTCACAGAACACAGAGCAGTTTCTCAGAAAGCTTCTTTCCAGTTTTGAACGGAAGATATTTCCTTTTTCACCATAGCCCTCTATGGGCTTCCAAATATCCCTTTGCCAATTCCACAAGAACAGCCTTAGCGAAAGGCTTCTTGAAGGGAAAGATGTAACTCTGTGAGGCGAATTCACAGAACACAGAGCAGTTTCTCAGAAAGCTTCTTTCCAGTTTTGAACGGAAGATATTTCCTTTTTCACCATAGCCCTCTATAGGCTTCCAAATATCCCTTTGCCAATTCCACAAGAACAGCCTTAGCGAAAGGCTTCTTGAAGGGAAAGATGTAACTCTGTGAGATGAATTCACAGAACACAGAGCAGTTTCTCAGAAAGCTTCTTTCCAGTTTTGAACGGAAGATATTTCCTTTTTCACCATAGCCCTCTATGGGCTTCCAAATATCGCTTTGCCAATTCCACAAGAACAGCCTTAGCGAAAGGCTTCTTGAAGGGAAAGATGTAACTCTGTGAGATGAATTCACAGAACATAGAGCAGTTTCTCAGAAAGCTTCTTTCCAGGTTTGAACGGAAGATATTTCCTTTTTCACCATAGCCCTCAATGGGCTTCCAAATATCCCTTTGCCAATTCCACAAGAACAGCCTTAGCGAAAGGCTTCTTGAAGGGAAAGATGTAACTCTGTGAGATGAATTCACAGAACACAGAGCAGTTTCACAGAAAGCTTCTTTCCAGTTTTGAACGGAAGATATTTCCTTTTTATCCATAGCCCTCTATGGGCTTCCAAATATCCCTTTGCCAATTCCACAAGAACAGCCTTAGCGAAAGGCTTCTTGAAGGGAAAGATGTAACTCTGTGAGATGAATTAACAGAACACAGAGCAGTTTCTCAGAAAGCTTCTTTCCAGTTTTGAACGGAAGATATTTCCTTTTTCACCATAGCCCTCTATGGGCTTCCAAATATCCCTTTGCCAATTCCACAAGAACAGCCTTAGCGAAAGGCTTCTTGAAGGGAAAGATGTAACTCTGTGAGATGAATTCACATAACACAGAGGAGTTTCTCAGAAAGCTTCTTTCCAGTTTTGAACGGAAGATATTTCCTTTTTCACCATAGGCCTCTATGGGATTCCAAATATCCCTTTGCCAATTCCACAAGAACAGCCTTAGCGAAAGGCTTCTTGAAGGGAGAGATGTAACTCTGTGAGATGAATTAACAGAACACAGAGCAGTTTCTCAGAAAGCTTCTTTCCAGTTTTGAAAGGAAGATATTTACTTTTCCACCATAGCCCTCTATGGGCTTTCAAATATCCCTTTGCCAATTCCACAAGAACAGCCTTAGCGAAAGGCTTCTTTAAGGGAAAGATGTAACTCTGTGAGATGTGTTAACAGAACACAGAGCAGTTTCTCAGAAAGCTTCTTTCCAGTTTTGAACGGAAGATATTTCCTTTTTCACCTTAGCCCTCTATGGGTTTCCAAATATCCCTTTGCCAATTCCACAAGAACAGCCTCAGCGAAAGGCTTCTTGAAGGGAAAGATGTAACTCTGTGAGATGAATTAACAGAACACAGAGCAGTTTCTCAGAAAGCTTCTTTCCAGTCTAGAAAGGAAGATATTTCCTTTTTCACCATTGCCCTCTATGGGCTTCCAAATATCCCTTTGCCAATTCCACAAGAACAGCCTTAGCGAAAGGCTTCTTGAAGGTAAAGATGTAACTCTGTGAGATGAATTAACAGAACACAGAGCAGTTTCTCAGAAAGCTTCTTCCCAGTCTTGAAGCGAAGATATTTCCTTTTTCACCATAGCCCTCTATGGGCTTCCAAATATCCCTTTGCCAATTCCTCAAGAACAGCCTTAGCGAAAGGCTTCTTGAAGGGAAAGATGTAACTCTGTGAGATGAATTAACAGAACACAGAGCAGTTTCTCAGAAAGCTTCTTTCCAGTTTTGAACGGAAGATATTTCCTTTTTCACCATAGCCCTCTATGGGCTTCCAAATATCCCATTGCCAATTCCACAAGAACAGCCTTAGCGAGAGGCTTCTTGAAGGGAAAGATGTAACTCTGTGAGATGAATTGACAGAACACAGAGCAGTTTCTCAGAAAGCTTCTTTCCAGTTTTGAACGGAAGATATTTCCTTTTTCACCATAGCCCTCTATGGGCTTCCAAATATCCCTTTGTCAATTCCACAAGAACAGCCTTAGCCAAAGGCTTCTTGAAGGGAAAGATGTAACTCTGTGAGATGATTTAACAGAACACAGAGCAGTTTCTCACAAAGCTTCTTTCCAGTTTTGACGGAAGATATTTTCTTTTTCACCGTAGACCTCTATGGGCTTCCAAATATCCCTTTGCCAATTCCACAAGAACAGCCTTAGCGAAAGGCTTCTTGAAGGGAATGATGTAACTCTGTAAGATGAATTAACAGAACACAGAGCAGTTTCTCAGAAAGCTTCTTTCCAGTTTTGAACGGAAGATATTTCCTTTTCACCATAGCCCTCTATGGGCTTCCAAATATCGCTTTGCCAATTCCACAAGAACAGCCTTAGCGAAAGGCTTCTTGAAGGGAAAGATGTAACTCTGTGAGATGAATTCACAGAACACAGAGCAGTTTCTCAGAAAGCTTCTTTCCAGTTTTGAACGGAAGATATTTCCTTTTTCACCATAGCCCTCTATGGGCTTCCAAATATCCCTTTGCCAATTCCACAAGAACAGCCTTAGCGAAAGGCTTCTTGAAGGGAAAGATGTAACTCTGTGAGATGAATTCACAGAACACAGTGCAGTTTCTCAGAAAGCTTCTTTCCAGTTTTGAACGGAAGATATTTCCTTTTTCACCATAGCCGTCTATGGGCTTGCAAATATCCCTTTGCCAATTCCACAAGAACAGCCTTACCGAAAGGCTTCTTGAAGGGAAAGATGTAACTCTGTGAGATGAATTCACAGAACACAGAGCAGTTCTCAGAAAGCTTCTTTCCAGTTTTGAACGGAAGATATTTCCTTCTTCACCATAGCCGTCTATGGGCTTGCAAATATCCCTTTGCCAATTCCACAAGAACAGCCTTAGCGAAAGGCTTCTTGAAGGTAAAGATGTAACTCTGTGAGATGAATTAACAGAACACAGAGCAGTTTCTCAGAAAGCTTCTTCCCAGTCTTGAAGGGAATATATTTCCTTTTTCACCATAGCCCTCTATGGGCTTCCAAATATCCCTTTGCCAATTCCTCAAGAACAGCCTTAGCGAAAGGCTTCTGGAATGGAAAGATGTAACTCTGTGAGATGAATTAACAGAACACAGAGCAGTTTCTCAGAAAGCTTCTTTCCAGTTTTGAACGGAAGATATTTCCTTTTTCACCATAGCCCTCTATGGGCTTCCAAATATCCCATTGCCAATTCCACAAGAACAGCCTTAGCGAGAGACTTCTTGAAGGGAAAGATGTAACTCTGTGAGATGAATTGACAGAACACAGAGCAGTTTCTCAGAAAGCTTCTTTCCAGTTTTGAACGGAAGATATTTCCTTTTTCACCATAGCCCTCTATGGGCTTCCAAATATCCCTTTGTCAATTCCACAAGAACAGCCTTAGCCAAAGGCTTCTTGAAGGGAAAGATGTAACTCTGTGAAATGATTTAACAGAACACAGAGCAGTTTCTCACAAAGCTTCTTTCCAGTTTTGACGGAAGATATTTCCTTTTTCACCGTAGACCTCTATGGGCTTCCAAATATCCCTTTGCCAATTCCACAAGAACAGCCTTAGCGAAAGGCTTCTTGAAGGGAAAGATGTAACTCTGTAAGATGAATTAACAGAACACAGAGCAGTTTCTCAGAAAGCTTCTTTCCAGTTTTGAACGGAAGATATTTCCTTTTTCACCATAGCCCTCTATGGGCTTCCAAATATCGCTTTGCCAATTCCACAAGAACAGCCTTAGCGAAAGGCTTCTTGAAGGGAAAGATGTAACTCTGTGAGATGAATTAACAGAACACAGAGCAGTTTCTCAGAAAGCTTCTTTCCAGTTTTGAACGGAAGATATTTCCTTTTTCACCATAGCCGTCTATGGGCTTCCAAATATCCCTTTGCCAATTCCACAAGAACAGCCTTAGCGAAAGGCTTCTTGAAGGGAAAGATGTAACTCTGTGAGATGAATTCACAGAACACAGAGCAGTTTCTCAGAAAGCTTCTTTCCAGTTTTGAACGGAAGATATTTCCTTTTTCACCATAGCCGTCTATGGGCTTGCAAATATCCCTTTGCCAATTCCACAAGAACAGCCTTACCGAAAGGCTTCTTGAAGGGAAAGATGTAACTCTGTGAGATGAATTCACAGAACACAGAGCAGTTCTCAGAAAGCTTCTTTCCAGTTTTGAACGGAAGATATTTCCTTCTTCACCATAGCCGTCTATGGGCTTGCAAATATCCCTTTGCCAATTCCACAAGAACAGCCTTAGCGAAAGGCTTCTTGAAGGTAAAGATGTAACTCTGTGAGATGAATTAACAGAACACAGAGCAGTTTCTCAGAAAGCTTCTTCCCAGTCTTGAAGCGAAGATATTTCCTTTTTCACCATAGCCCTCTATGGGCTTCCAAATATCCCTTTGCCAATTCCTCAAGAACAGCCTTAGCGAAAGGCTTCTTGAAGGGAAAGATGTAACTCTGTGAGATGAATTAACAGAACACAGAGCAGTTTCTCAGAAAGCTTCTTTCCAGTTTTGAACGGAAGATATTTCCTTTTTCACCATAGCCCTCTATGGGCTTCCAAATATCCCATTGCCAATTCCACAAGAACAGCCTTAGCGAGAGGCTTCTTGAAGGGAAAGATGTAACTCTGTGAGATGAATTGACAGAACACAGAGCAGTTTCTCAGAAAGCTTCTTTCCAGTTTTGAACGGAAGATATTTCCTTTTTCACCGTAGCGCTCTATGGGCTTCCAAATATCCCTTTGTCAATTCCACAAGAACAGCCTTAGCCAAAGGCTTCTTGAAGGGAAAGATGTAACTCTGTGAGATGATTTAACAGAACACAGAGTAGTTTCTCACAAAGCTTCTTTCCAGTTTTGACGGAAGATATTTCCTTTTTCACCGTAGACCTCTATGGGCTTCCAAATATCCCTTTGCCAATTCCCCAAGAACAGCCTTAGCGAAAGGCTTCTTGAAGGGAAAGATGTAACTCTGTAAGATGAATTAACAGAACACAGAGCAGTTTCTCAGAAAGCTTCTTTCCAGTTTTGAACGGAAGATATTTCCTTTTTCACCATAGCCCTCTATGGGCTTCCAAATATCGCTTTGCCAATTCCACAAGAACAGCCTTAGCGAAAGGCTTCTTGAAGGGAAAGATGTAACTCTGTGAGATGAATTAACAGAACACAGAGCAGTTTCTCAGAAAGCTTCTTTCCAGTTTTGAACGGAAGATATTTCCTTTTTCACCATAGCCGTCTATGGGCTTCCAAATATCCCTTTGCCAATTCCACAAGAACAGCCTTAGCGAAAGGCTTCTTGAAGGGAAAGATGTAACTTTGTGAGATGAATTGACAGAACACAGAGCAGTTTCTCAGAAAGCTTCTTTCCAGTTTTGAACGGAAGATATTTCCTTTTTCACCATAGTCGTCTATGGGCTTGCAAATATCCCTTTGCCAATTCCACAAGAACAGCCTTACCGAAAGGCTTCTTGAAGGGAAAGATGTAACTCTGTGAGATGAATTCACAGAACACAGAGCAGTTCTCAGAAAGCTTCTTTCCAGTTTTGAACGGAAGATATTTCCTTCTTCACCATAGCCGTCTATGGGCTTGCAAATATCCCTTTGCCAATTCCACAAGAACAGCCTTAGCGAAAGTCTTCTTGAAGGGAAAGATGTAACTCTGTGAGATGAATTCACAGAACACAGAGCAGTTTCTCAGAAAGCTTCTTTCCAGTTTTGAACGGAAGATATTTCCTTTTTCACCATAGCCCTCTATGGGCTTCCAAATATCCCTTTGCCAATTCCACAAGAACAGCCTTAGCGAAAGGCTTCTTGAAGGGAAAGATGTAACTCTGTGAGATGAATTAACAGAACACAGAGCAGTTTCTCAGAAAGCTTCTTTCCAGTTTTGAACGGAAGATATTTCCTTTTTCACCATAGATCTCTAAGGGCTTCCAAATATCCCTTTGCCAATTCCACAAGAACAGCCTTAGCGAAAGGCTTCTTGAAGGGAAAGATGTAACTCGGTGAGATGAATTCAAAGAACACAGAGCAGTTTCTCAGAATGCTGCTTTCCAGTTTTGAACGGAAGATATTTCCTTTTTCACCATAGCCCTCTATGGGCTTCCAAATATCCCTTTGCCAATTCCACAAGAACAGCCTTAGCGAAAGGCTTCTTGAAGGGAAAGATGTAAGTCTGTGAGATGAATTAAGAGAACACACAGCAGTTTCTCAGAAAGCTTCTTTCCAGTTTTGAACGGAAGATATTTCCTTTTTCACCATAGCCCTCTATGGGCTTCCAAATATCCCTTTGCCAATTCCACAAGAACAGCCTTAGCGAAAGGCTTCTTGAAGGGAAAGATGTAACTCCGTGAGATGAATTAACAGAACACAGAGCCGTTTCTCAGAAAGCTTCTTTCCAGTTTTGAACGGAAGATATTTCCTTTTTCACCATAGCCCTCTATGGGCTTCCAAATATCCCTTTGCCAATTCCACAAGAACAGCCTTAGCGAAAGGATTCTTGAAGGGAAAGATGTAACTCTGTGAGATGAATTCACAGAACACAGAGCAGTTTCTCAGAAAGCTTCTTTCCAGTTTTGAACGGAAGATATTTCCTTTTTCACCATAGCCCTCTATGGGCTTCCAAATATCCCTTTGCCAATTCCACAAGAACAGCCTTAGCGAAAGGCTTCTTGAAGGGAAAGATGTAACTCTGTGAGATGAATTCACAGAACACAGAGCAGTTTCTCAGAAAGCTTCTTTCCAGGTTTGAACGGAAGATATTTCCTTTTTCACCATAGCCCTCAATGGGCTTCCAAATATCCCTTTGCCAATTCCACAAGAACAGCCTTAGCGAAAGGCTTCTTGAAGGGAAAGATGTAACTCTGTGAGACGAATTCACAGAACACAGAGCAGTTTCACAGAAAGCTTCTTTCCAGTTTTGAACGGAAGATATTTCCTTTTTATCCATAGCCCTCTATGGGCTTCCAAATATCCCTTTGCCAATTCCACAAGAACAGCCTTAGCGAAAGGCTTCTTGAAGGGAAAGATGTAACTCTGTGAGATGAATTAACAGAACACAGAGCAGTTTCTCAGAAAGCTTCTTTCCAGTTTTGAACGGAAGATATTTCCTTTTTCACCATAGCCCTCTATAGGCTTCCAAATATCCCTTTGCCAATTCCACAAGAACAGCCTTAGCGAAAGGCTTCTTGAAGGGAAAGATGTAACTCTGTGAGATGAATTCACATAACACAGAGGAGTTTCTCAGAAAGCTTCTTTCCAGTTTTGAACGGAAGATATTTCCTTTTTCACCATAGGCCTCTATGGGATTCCAAATATCCCTTTGCCAATTCCACAAGAACAGCCTTAGCGAAAGGCTTCTTGAAGGGAGAGATGTAACTCTGTGAGATGAATTAACAGAACACAGAGCAGTTTCTCAGAAAGCTTCTTTCCAGTTTTGAAAGGAAGATATTTACTTTTCCACCATAGCCCTCTATGGGCTTCCAAATATCCCTTTGCCAATTCCACAAGAACAGACTTAGCGAAAGGCTTCTTGAAGGTAAAGATGTAACTCTGTGAGATGTGTTAACAGAACACAGAGCAGTTTCTCAGAAAGCGTCTTTCCAGTATTGAACGGAAGATATTTCCTTTTTCACCTTAGCCCTCTATGGGTTTCCAAATATCCCTTTGCCAATTCCACAAGAACAGCCTCAGCGAAAGGCTTCTTGAAGGGAAAGATGTAACTCTGTGAGATGAATTAACAGAACACAGAGCAGTTTCTCAGAAGGCTTCTTTCCAGTCTTGAAAGGAAGATATTTCCTTTTTCACCATAGCCCTCTATGGGCTTCCAAATATCCCTTTGCCAATTCCACAAGAACAGCCTTAGCGAAAGGCTTCTTGAAGGGAAAGATGTAATTCTGTGAGATGAATTCACAGAACACAGAGCCGTTTCTCAGAAATCTTCTTTCCAGTTTTGAACGGAAGATATTTCCTTTTTTACCATAGCCCTCTATGGGTCTCCAAATATCCCTTTGCCAATTCCACGAGAACAGCCTTAGCGAAAGGCTTCTTGAAGGGAAAGATGTAACTCTGTGAGATGAATTCACAGAACACAGAGCAGTTTCTCAGAGAGCTTCATTCCTGTCTTGAACGGAAGATATTTCCTTTTTCACCATAGCCCTCTATGGGCTTCCAAATATCCCTTTGCCAATTCCACAAGAACAGCCTTAGCGAAAGGCTTCTTGAAGGGAAAGAAGTAACTCTGTGAGATGAATTAACAGAACACAGGGCAGTTTCTCAGAAAGCTTCTTTCCAGTTTTGAACGGAAGATATTTCCTTTTTCACCATAGCCTTCTATGGGCTTCCAAATATCCCTTTGCCAATTCCACAAGAACAGGCTTAGCGAAAGGCTTCTTGAAGGTAAAGATGTAACTCTGTGAGATGAATTAACAGAACACAGAGCAGTTTCTCAGAAAGCTTCTTCCCAGTCTTGAAGCGAAGATATTTCCTTTTTCACCATAGCCCTCTATGGGCTTCCAAATATCCCTTTGCCAATTCCTCAAGAACAGCCTTAGCGAAAGGCTTCTTGAAGGGAAAGATGTAACTCTGTGAGATGAATTAACAGAACACAGAGCAGTTTCTCAGAAAGCTTCTTTCCAGTTTTGAACGGAAGATATTTCCTTTTTCACCATAGCCCTCTATGGGCTTCCAAATATCCCATTGCCAATTCCACAAGAACAGCCTTAGCGAGAGGCTTCTTGAAGGGAAAGATGTAACTCTGTGAGATGAATTGACAGAACACAGAGCAGTTTCTCAGAAAGCTTCTTTCCAGTTTTGAACGGAAGATATTTCCTTTTTCACCATAGCCCTCTATGGGCTTCCAAATATCCCTTTGTCAATTCCACAAGAACAGCCTTAGCCAAAGGCTTCTTGAAGGGAAAGATGTAACTCTGTGAGATGAATTCACAGAACACAGAGCAGTTTCTCAGAAAGCTTCTTTCCAGTTTTGAACGGAAGATATTTCCTTCTTCACCATAGCCCTCTATGGGCTTCCAAATATCCCTTTGCCAATTCCACAAGAACAGCCTTAGCGAGAGGCTTCTTGAAGGGAAAGATGTAACTCTGTGAGATGAATTCACAGAACACAGAGCAGTTTCTCAGAAAGCTTCTTTCCAGTTTTGAACGGAAGATATTTCCTTTTTCACCATAGCCGTCTATGGGCTTCCAAATATCCCTTTGCCAATTCCACAAGAACAGCCTTAGCGAAAGGCTTCTTGAAGGGAAAGATGTAACTCTGTGAGATGAATTCACAGAACACAGAGCAGTTTCTCAGAAAGCTTCTTTCCAGTTTTGAACGGAAGATATTTCCTTTTTCACCATAGCCCTCTATGGGCTTCCAAATATCCCTTTGCCAATTCCACAAGAACAGCCTTAGCGAAAGGCTTCAGAAGGGAAAGATGTAACTTTGTGAGGTGAATTCACAGAACACAGAGCAGTTTCTCAGAAAGCTTCTTTGCAGTTTTGAACGGAAGATATTTCATTTTTCACCATAGCCGTCTAAGGGCTTCCAAATATCCCTTTGCCAATTCCACAAGAACAGCCTCAGCGAAAGGCTTCTTTAAGGGAAAGATGTAACTCTGTGAGATGAATTCACAGAACACAGAGCAGTTTCTCAGAAAGCTTCTTTCCAGTTTTGAACGGAAGATATTTCCCTTTTCACCATAGCCCTCTATGGGCTTCTAAATATCCCTTTGCCAATTCCACAAGAACAGCCTTAGCGAAAGGCTTCTTGAAGGGAAAGATGTAACTCTGTGAGATGAATTGACAGAACACAGAGCAGTTTCTCAGAAAGCTTCTTTCCAGTTTTGAAGGGAAGATATTTCCTTTTTCACCATAGCCCTCTAAGGGCTTCCAAATATCCCTTTGTCAATTCCACAAGAACAGCCTTAGCCAAAGGCTTCTTGAAGGGAAAGATGTAACTCTGTGAGATGATTTAACAGAACACAGAGCAGTTTCTCACAAAGCTTCTTTCCAGTTTTGACGGAAGATATTTCCTTTTTCACCATAGCCCTCTATGGGCTTCCAAATATCCCTTTGCCAATTCCACAAGAACAGCCTTAGCGAAAGGCTTCTTGAACGGAAAGATGTAACTCTGTAAGATGAATTCACAGAACACAGAGCAGTTTCTCAGAAAGCTTCTTTCCAGTTTTGAACGGAAGATATTTCCTTTTTCACCATAGCCCTCTATGGGCTTCCAAATAGCGCTTTGCCAATTCCACAAGAACAGCCTTAGCGAAAGGCTTCTTGAAGGGAAAGATGTAACTCTGTGAGATGAATTCACAGAACACAGAGCAGTTTCTCAGAAAGCTTCTTTCCAGTTTTGAACGGAAGATATTTCCTTTTTCACCATAGCCGTCTATGGGCTTCCAAATATCCCTTTGCCAATTCCACAAGAACAGCCTTAGCGAAAGGCTTCTTGAAGGGAAAGATGTAACTCTGTGAGATGAATTCACAGAACACAGAGCAGTTTCTCAGAAAGCTTCTTTCCAGTTTTGAACGGAAGATATTTCCTTTTTCACCATAGCCCTCTATGGGCTTCCAAATATCGCTTTGCCAATTCCACAAGAACAGCCTTAGCGAAAGGCTTCAGAAGGGAAAGATGTAACTCTGTGAGATGAATTCACAGAACACAGAGCAGTTTCTCAGAAAGCTTCTTTCCAGTTTTGAACGGAAGATATTTCATTTTTCACCATAGCCGTCTAAGGGCTTCCAAATATCCCTTTGCCAATTCCACAAGAACAGCCTTAGCGAAAGGCTTCTTTAAGGGAAAGATGTAACTCTGTGAGATAAATTCACAGAACACAGAGCAGTTTCTCAGAAAGCTTCTTTCCAGTTTTGAACGGAAGATATTTCCCTTTTCACCATAGCCCTCTATGGGCTTCTAAATATCCCTTTGCCAATTCCACAAGAACAGCCTTAGCGAAAGGTTTCTTGAAGGGAAAGATGTAACTCTGTGAGATGAATTGACAGAACACAGAGCAGTTTCTCAGAAACCTTCTTTCCAGTTTTGAACGGAAGATATTTCCTTTTTCACCATCGCCCGCTATGGGCTTCCAAATATCCCTTTGCCAATTCCACAAGAACAGCTTTAGCGAAAGGCTTCTTGAAGGGAAAGATGTAACTCTGTGAGATGAATTCACAGAACACAGAGCAGTTTCTCAGAAAGCTTCTTTCCAGTGTTGAACGGAAGATATTTCCTTCTTCACCCTAGCCATCTAGGGGCTTGCAAATATCCCTTTGCCAATTCCACAAGAAAAGCCTTAGCGAAAGGCATCTTGAGGGGAAAGATGTAACACTGTGAGATGAATTCACAGAACACAGAGCAGTTTCTCAGAAAGCTTCTTTCCAGTTTTGAACGGAAGATATTCCTTTTTCACCATAGCCCTCTATGGGCTTCCAAATATCCCTTTGCCAATTCCACAAGAACAGCCTTAGCGAAAGGCTTCTTGAAGGGAAAGATGTAACTCTGTGAGATGAATTAACAGAACACAGAGCAGTTTCTCAGAAAGCTTCTTTCCAGTTTTGAACGGAAGGTATTTCCTTTTTCACCATAGCCCTCTATGGGCTTCCAAATATCCCTTTGTCAATTCCACAAGAACAGCCTTAGCCAAAGGCTTCTTGAAGGGAAAGATGTAACTCAGTGAGATGATTTAACAGAACACAGAGCAGTTTCTCACAAAACTTCTTTCCAGTTTTGACGGAAGATATTTCCTTTTTCACCATAGCCCTCTATGGGCTTCCAAATATCCCTTTGCCAATTCCACAAGAACAGCCTTAGCGAAAGGCTTCTTGAACGGAAAGATGTAACTCGGTAAGATGAATTCACAGAACACAGAGCAGTTTCTCAGAAAGCTTCTTTCCAGTTTTGAACGGAAGATATTTCCTTTTTCACCATAGCCCTCTATGGGCTTCCAAATATCGCTTTGCCAATTCCACAAGAACAGCCTTAGCGAAAGGCTTCTTGAGGGGAAAGATGTAACTCTGTGAGATGAATTAACAGAACACAGAGCAGTTTCTCAGAAAGCTTCTTTCCAGTTTTGAACGGAAGATATTTCCTTTTTCACAATAGCCCTCTATGGGCTTCCAAATATCCCTTTGCCAATTCCACAAGAACAGCCTTAGCGAAAGGCTTCTTGAAGGGAAAGATGTAACTCTGTGAGATGAATTCACAGAACACAGAGCAGTTTCTCAGAAAGCTTCTTTCCAGTTTTGAACGGAAGATATTTCCTTTTTCACCATAGCCCTCTATGGGCTTCCAAATATCCCTTTGCCAATTCCACAAGAACAGCCTTAGCGAAAGGCTTCTTGAAGGGAAAGATGTAACTCTGTGAGATGAATTCACAGAACACAGAGCAGTTTCTCAGAAAGCTTCTTTCCAGTTTTGAACGGAAGATATTTCCTTTTTCACCATAGCCGTCTATGGGCTTCCAAATATCCCTTTGCCAATTCCACAAGAACAGCCTTAGCGAAAGGCTTCTTGAAGGGAAAGATGTAACTCTGTGAGATGAATTCACAGAACACAGAGCAGTTTCTCAGAGAGCTTCATTCCTGTCTTGAACGGAAGATATTTCCTTTTTCACCATAGCCCTCTATGGGCTTCCAAATATCCCTTTGCCAATTCCACAAGAACAGCCTTAGCGAAAGGCTTCTTGAAGGGAAAGAAGTAACTCTGTGAGATGAATTAACAGAACACAGGGCAGTTTCTCAGAAAGCTTCTTCCCAGTCTTGAAGCGAAGATATTTCCTTTTTCACCATAGCCCTCTATGGGCTTCCAAATATCCCTTTGCCAATTCCTCAAGAACAGCCTTAGCGAAAGGCTTCTTGAAGGGAAAGATGTAACTCTGTGAGATGAATTAACAGAACACAGAGCAGTTTCTCAGAAAGCTTCTTTCCAGTTTTGAACGGAAGATATTTCCTTTTTCACCATAGCCCTCTATGGGCTTCCAAATATCCCATTGCCAATTCCACAAGAACAGCCTTAGCGAGAGGCTTCTTGAAGGGAAAGATGTAACTCTGTGAGATGAATTGACAGAACACAGAGCAGTTTCTCAGAAAGCTTCTTTCCAGTTTTGAACGGAAGATATTTCCTTTTTCACCATAGCCCTCTATGGGCTTCCAAATATCCCTTTGTCAATTCCACAAGAACAGCCTTAGCCAAAGGCTCCTTGAAGGGAAAGATGTAACTCTGTGAGATGATTTAACAGAACACAGAGCAGTTTCTCACAAAGCTTCTTTCCAGTTTTGACGGAAGATATTTCCTTTTTCACCGTAGACCTCTATGGGCTTCCAAATATCCCTTTGCCAATTCCACAAGAACAGCCTTAGCGAAAGGCTTCTTGAAGGGAAAGATGTAACTCTGTAAGATGAATTAACAGAACACAGAGCAGTTTCTCAGAAAGCTTCTTTCCAGTTTTGAACGGAAGATATTTCCTTTTTCACCATAGCCCTCTATGGGCTTCCAAATATCGCTTTGCCAATTCCACAAGAACAGCCTTAGCGAAAGGCTTCTTGAAGGGAAAGATGTAACTCTGTGAGATGAATTAACAGAACACAGAGCAGTTTCTCAGAAAGCTTCTTTCCAGTTTTGAACGGAAGATATTTCCTTTTTCACCATAGCCGTCTATGGGCTTCCAAATATCCCTTTGCCAATTCCACAAGAACAGCCTTAGCGAAAGGCTTCTTGAAGGGAAAGATGTAACTCTGTGAGATGAATTCACAGAACACAGAGCAGTTTCTCAGAAAGCTTCTTTCCAGTTTTGAACGGAAGATATTTCCTTTTTCACCATAGCCGTCTATGGGTTTGCAAATATCCCTTTGCCAATTCCACAAGAACAGCCTTACCGAAAGGCTTCTTGAAGGGAAAGATGTAACTCTGTGAGATGAATTCACAGAACACAGAGCAGTTCTCAGAAAGCTTCTTTCCAGTTTTGAACGGAAGATATTTCCTTCTTCACCATAGCCGTCTATGGGCTTGCAAATATCCCTTTGCCAATTCCACAAGAACAGCCTTAGCGAAAGGCTTCTTGAAGGTAAAGATGTAACTCTGTGAGATGAATTAACAGAACACAGAGCAGTTTCTCAGAAAGCTTCTTCCCAGTCTTGAAGCGAAGATATTTCCTTTTTCACCATAGCCCTCTATGGGCTTCCAAATATCCCTTTGCCAATTCCTCAAGAACAGCCTTAGCGAAAGGCTTCTTGAAGGGAAAGATGTAACTCTGTGAGATGAATTAACAGAACACAGAGCAGTTTCTCAGAAAGCTTCTTTCCAGTTTTGAACGGAAGATATTTCCTTTTTCACCATAGCCCTCTATGGGCTTCCAAATATCCCATTGCCAATTCCACAAGAACAGCCTTAGCGAGAGGCTTCTTGAAGGGAAAGATGTAACTCTGTGAGATGAATTGACAGAACACAGAGCAGTTTCTCAGAAAGCTTCTTTCCAGTTTTGAACGGAAGATATTTCCTTTTTCACCGTAGCCCTCTATGGGCTTCCAAATATCCCTTTGTCAATTCCACAAGAACAGCCTTAGCCAAAGGCTTCTTGAAGGGAAAGATGTAACTCTGTGAGATGATTTAACAGAACACAGAGCAGTTTCTCACAAAGCTTCTTTCCAGTTTTGACGGAAGATATTTCCTTTTTCACCGTAGACCTCTATGGGCTTCCAAATATCCCTTTGCCAATTCCACAAGAACAGCCTTAGCGAAAGGCTTCTTGAAGGGAAAGATGTAACTCTGTAAGATGAATTAACAGAACACAGAGCAGTTTCTCAGAAAGCTTCTTTCCAGTTTTGAACGGAAGATATTTCCTTTTTCACCATAGCCCTCTATGGGCTTCCAAATATCGCTTTGCCAATTCCACAAGAACAGCCTTAGCGAAAGGCTTCTTGAAGGGAAAGATGTAACTCTGTGAGATGAATTAACAGAACACAGAGCAGTTTCTCAGAAAGCTTCTTTCCAGTTTTGAACGGAAGATATTTCCTTTTTCACCATAGCCGTCTATGGGCTTCCAAATATCCCTTTGCCAATTCCACAAGAACAGCCTTAGCGAAAGGCTTCTTGAAGGGAAAGATGTAACTCTGTGAGATGAATTCACAGAACACAGAGCAGTTTCTCAGAAAGCTTCTTTCCAGTTTTGAACGGAAGATATTTCCTTTTTCACCATAGCCGTCTATGGGCTTGCAAATATCCCTTTGCCAATTCCACAAGAACAGCCTTACCGAAAGGCTTCTTGAAGGGAAAGGTGTAACTCTGTGAGATGAATTCACAGAACACAGAGCAGTTCTCAGAAAGCTTCTTTCCAGTTTTGAACGGAAGATATTTCTTTCTTCACCATAGCCGTCTATGGGCTTGCAAATATCCCTTTGCCAATTTCACAAGAACAGCCTTAGCGAAAGGCTTCTTGAAGGGAAAGATGTAACTCTGTGAGATGAATTCACAGAACACAGAGCAGTTTCTCAGAAAGCTTCTTTCCAGTTTTGAACGGAAGATATTTCCTTTTTCACCATAGCCCTCTATGGGCTTCCAAATATCCCTTTGCCAATTCCACAAGAACAGCCTTAGCGAAAGGCTTCTTGAAGGGAAAGATGTAACTCTGTGAGATGAATTAACAGAACACAGAGCAGTTTCTCAGAAAGCTTCTTTCCAGTTTTGAACGGAAGATATTTCCTTTTTCACCATAGATCTCTATGGGCTTCCAAATATCCCTTTGCCAATTCCACAAGAACAGCCTTAGCGAAAGGCTTCTTGAAGGGAAAGATGTAACTCTGTGAGATGAATTCAAAGAACACAGAGCAGTTTCTCAGAAAGCTTCTTTCCAGTTTTGAACGGAAGATATTTCCTTTTTCACCATAGCCCTCTATGGGCTTCCAAATATCCCTTTGCCAATTCCACAAGAACAGCCTTAGCGAAAGGCTTCTTGAAGGGAAAGATGTAAGTCTGTGAGATGAATTAAGAGAACACACAGCAGTTTCTCAGAAAGCTTCTTTCCAGTTTTGAACGGAAGATATTTCCTTTTTCACCATAGCCCTCTATGGGCTTCCAAATATCCCTTTGCCAATTCCACAAGAACAGCCTTAGCGAAAGGCTTCTTGAAGGGAAAGATGTAACTCCGTGAGATGAATTAACAGAACACAGAGCCGTTTCTCAGAAAGCTTCTTTCCAGTTTTGAACGGAAGATATTTCCTTATTCACCATAGCCCTCTATGGGCTTCCAAATATCCCTTTGCCAATTCCACAAGAACAGCCTTAGCGAAAGGATTCTTGAAGGGAAAGATGTAACTCTGTGAGATGAATTCACAGAACACAGAGCAGTTTCTCAGAAAGCTTCTTTCCAGTTTTGAACGGAAGATATTTCCTTTTTCACCATAGCCCTCTAAGGGCTTCCAAATATACCTTTGCCAATTCCACAAGAACAGTCTTAGCGAAACGCTTCTTGAAGGGAAAGATGTAACTCTGTGAGATGAATTCACAGAACACAGAGCAGTTTCTCAGAAAGCTTCTTTCCAGTTTTGAACGGAAGATATTTCCTTTTTCACCATAGCCCTCTATGGGCTTCCAAATATCCCTTTGCCAATTCCACAAGAACAGCCTTAGCGAAAGGATTCTTGAAGGGAAAGATGTAACTCTGTGAGATGAATTCACAGAACACAGAGCAGTTTCTCAGAAAGCTTCTTTCCAGTTTTGAACGGAAGATATTTCCTTTTTCACCATAGCCGTCTATGGGCTTCCAAATATCCCTTTGCCAATTCCACAAGAACAGCCTTAGCGAAAGGCTTCTTGAAGGGAAAGATGTAACTCTGTGAGATGAATTCACAGAACACAGAGCAGTTTCTCAGAAAGCTTCTTTCCAGTTTTGAACGGAAGATATTTCCGTTTTCACCATAGATCTCTATGGGCTTCCAAATATCCCTTTGCCAATTCCACAAGAACAGCCTTAGCGAAAGGCTTCTTGAAGGGAAAGATGTAACTCTGTGAGATGAATTCAAAGAACACAGAGCAGTTTCTCAGAAAGCTTCTTTCCAGTTTTGAACGGAAGATATTTCTTTTTCACCATAGCCCTCTATGGGCTTCCAAATATCCCTTTGCCAATTCCACAAGAACAGCCTTAGCGAAAGGCTTCTTGAAGGGAAAGATGTAACTCTGTGAGATGAATTCACATAACACAGAGGAGTTTCTCAGAAAGCTTCTTTCCAGTTTTGAACGGAAGATATTTCCTTTTTCACCATAGGCCTCTATGGGATTCCAAATATCCCTTTGCCAATTCCACAAGAACAGCCTTAGCGAAAGGCTTCTTGAAGGGAGAGATGTAACTCTGTGAGATGAATTAACAGAACACAGAGCAGTTTCTCAGAAAGCTTCTTTCCAGTTTTGAAAGGAAGATATTTACTTTTCCACCATAGCCCTCTATGGGCTTCCAAATATCCCTTTGCCAATTCCACAAGAACAGCCTTAGCGAAAGGCTTCTTGAAGGGAAAGATGTAACTCTGTGAGATGTGTTAACAGAACACAGAGCAGTTTCTCAGAAAGCTTCTTTCCAGTATTGAGCGGAAGATATTTCCTTTTTCACCTTAGCCCTCTATGGGTTTCCAAATATCCCTTTGCCAATTCCACAAGAACAGCCTCAGCGAAAGGCTTCTTGAAGGGAAAGATGTAACTCTGTGAGATGAATTAACAGAACACAGAGCAGTTTCTCAGAAAGCTTCTTTCCAGTCTTGAAAGGAAGATAATTCCTTTTTCACCATAGCCCTCTATGGGCTTCCAAATATCCCTTTGCCAATTCCACAAGAACAGCCTTAGCGAAAGGCTTCTTGAAGGGAAAGATGTAATTCTGTGAGATGAATTCACAGAACACAGAGCCGTTTCTCAGAAATCTTCTTTCCAGTTTTGAACGGAAGATATTTCCTTTTTTACCATAGCCCTCTATGGGTCTCCAAATATCCCTTTGCCAATTCCACAAGAACAGCCTTAGCGAAAGGCTTCTTGAAGGGAAAGATGTAACTCTGTGAGATGAATTCACAGAACACAGAGCAGTTTCTCAGAGAGCTTCATTCCTGTCTTGAACGGAAGATATTTCCTTTTTCACCATAGCCCTCTATGGGCTTCCAAATATCCCTTTGCCAATTCCACAAGAACAGCCTTAGCGAAAGGCTTCTTGAAGGGAAAGAAGTAACTCTGTGAGATGAATTAACAGAACACAGGGCAGTTTCTCAGAAAGCTTCTTTCCAGTTTTGAACGGAAGATATTTCCTTTTTCACCATAGCCTTCTATGGGCTTCCAAATATCCCTTTGCCAATTCCACAAGAACAGCCTTAGCGAAAGGCTTCTTGAAGGTAAAGATGTAACTCTGTGAGATGAATTAACAGAACACAGAGCAGTTTCTCAGAAAGCTTCTTCCCAGTCTTGAAGCGAAGATATTTCCTTTTTCACCATAGCCCTCTATGGGCTTCCAAATATCCCTTTGCCAATTCCTCAAGAACAGCCTTAGCGAAAGGCTTCTTGAAGGGAAAGATGTAACTCTGTGAGATGAATTAACAGAACACAGAGCAGTTTCTCAGAAAGCTTCTTTCCAGTTTTGAACGGAAGATATTTCCTTTTTCACCATAGCCCTCTATGGGCTTCCAAATATCCCATTGCCAATTCCACAAGAACAGCCTTAGCGAGAGGCTTCTTGAAGGGAAAGATGTAACTCTGTGAGATGAATTGACAGAACACAGAGCAGTTTCTCAGAAAGCTTCTTTCCAGTTTTGAACGGAAGATATTTCCTTTTTCACCGTAGCCCTCTATGGGCTTCCAAATATCCCTTTGTCAATTCCACAAGAACAGCCTTAGCCAAAGGCTTCTTGAAGGGAAAGATGTAACTCTGTGAGATGATTTAACAGAACACAGAGCAGTTTCTCACAAAGCTTCTTTCCAGTTTTGACGGAAGATATTTCCTTTTTCACCGTAGACCTCTATGGGCTTCCAAATATCCCTTTGCCAATTCCACAAGAACAGCCTTAGCGAAAGGCTTCTTGAAGGGAAAGATGTAACTCTGTAAGATGAATTAACAGAACACAGAGCAGTTTCTCAGAAAACTTCTTTCCAGTTTTGAACGGAAGATATTTCCTTTTTCACCATAGCCCTCTATGGGCTTCCAAATATCGCTTTGCCAATTCCACAAGAACAGCCTTAGCGAAAGGCTTCTTGAAGGGAAAGATGTAACTCTGTGAGATGAATTAACAGAACACAGAGCAGTTTCTCAGAAAGCTTCTTTCCAGTTTTGAACGGAAGATATTTCCTTTTTCACCATAGCCGTCTATGGGCTTCCAAATATCCCTTTGCCAATTCCACAAGAACAGCCTTAGCGAAAGGCTTCTTGAAGGGAAAGATGTAACTCTGTGAGATGAATTCACAGAACACAGAGCAGTTTCTCAGAAAGCTTCTTTCCAGTTTTGAACGGAAGATATTTCCTTTTTCACCATAGCCGTCTATGGGCTTGCAAATATCCCTTTGCCAATTCCACAAGAACAGCCTTACCGAAAGGCTTCTTGAAGGGAAAGATGTAACTCTGTGAGATGAATTCACAGAACACAGAGCAGTTCTCAGAAAGCTTCTTTCCAGTTTTGAACGGAAGATATTTCCTTCTTCACCATAGCCGTCTATGGGCTTGCAAATATCCCTTTGCCAATTCCACAAGAACAGCCTTAGCGAAAGGCTTCTTGAAGGTAAAGATGTAACTCTGTGAGATGAATTAACAGAACACAGAGCAGTTTCTCAGAAAGCTTCTTCCCAGTCTTGAAGCGAAGATATTTCCTTTTTCACCATAGCCCTCTATGGGCTTCCAAATATCCCTTTGCCAATTCCTCAAGAACAGCCTTAGCGAAAGGCTTCTTGAAGGGAAAGATGTAACTCTGTGAGATGAATTAACAGAACACAGAGCAGTTTCTCAGAAAGCTTCTTTCCAGTTTTGAACGGAAGATATTTCCTTTTTCACCATAGCCCTCTATGGGCTTCCAAATATCCCATTGCCAATTCCACAAGAACAGCCTTAGCGAGAGGCTTCTTGAAGGGAAAGATGTAACTCTGTGAGATGAATTGACAGAACACAGAGCAGTTTCTCAGAAAGCTTCTTTCCAGTTTTGAACGGAAGATATTTCCTTTTTCACCGTAGTCCTCTATGGGCTTCCAAATATCCCTTTGTCAATTCCACACGAACAGCCTTAGCCAAAGGCTTCTTGAAGGGAAAGATGTAACTCTGTGAGATGATTTAACAGAACACAGAGCAGTTTCTCACAAAGCTTCTTTCCAGTTTTGACGGAAGATATTTCCTTTTTCACCGTAGAACTCTATGGGCTTCCAAATATCCCTTTGCCAATTCCACAAGAACAGCCTTAGCGAAAGGCTTCTTGAAGGGAAAGATGTAACTCTGTAAGATGAATTAACAGAACACAGAGCAGTTTCTCAGAAAGCTTCTTTCCAGTTTTGAACGGAAGATATTTCCTTTTTCACCATAGCCCTCTATGGGCTTCCAAATATCGCTTTGCCAATTCCACAAGAACAGCCTTAGCGAAAGGATTCTTGAAGGGAAAGATGTAACTCTGTGAGATGAATTAACAGAACACAGAGCAGTTTCTCAGAAAGCTTCTTTCCAGTTTTGAACGGAAGATATTTCCTTTTTCACCATAGCCGTCTATGGGCTTCCAAATATCCCTTTGCCAATTCCACAAGAACAGCCTTAGCGAAAGGCTTCTTGAAGGGAAAGATGTAACTCTGTGAGATGAATTCACAGAACACAGAGCAGTTTCTCAGAAAGCTTCTTTCCAGTTTTGAACGGAAGATATTTCCTTTTTCACCATAGCCGTCTATGGGCTTGCAAATATCCCTTTGCCAATTCCACAAGAACAGCCTTACCGAAAGGCTTCTTGAAGGGAAAGATGTAACTCTGTGAGATGAATTCACAGAACACAGAGCAGTTCTCAGAAAGCTTCTTTCCAGTTTTGAACGGAAGATATTTCCTTCTTCACCATAGCCGTCTATGGGCTTGCAAATATCCCTTTGCCAATTTCACAAGAACAGCCTTAGCGAAAGGCTTCTTGAAGGGAAAGATGTAACTCTGTGAGATGAATTCACAGAACACAGAGCAGTTTCTCAGAAAGCTTCTTTCCAGTTTTGAACGGAAGATATTTCCTTTTTCACCATAGCCCTCTATGGGCTTCCAAATATCCCTTTGCCAATTCCACAAGAACAGCCTTAGCGAAAGGCTTCAGAAGGGAAAGATGTAACTTTGTGAGGTGAATTCACAGAACACAGAGCACTTTCTCAGAAAGCTTCTTTGCAGTTTTGAACGGAAGATATTTCATTTTTCACCATAGCCGTCTAAGGGCTTCCAAATATCCCTTTGCCAATTCCACAAGAACAGCCTCAGCGAAAGGCTTCTTTAAGGGAAAGATGTAACTCTGTGAGATGAATTCACAGAACACAGAGCAGTTTCTCAGAAAGCTTCTTTCCAGTTTTGAACGGAAGATATTTCCCTTTTCACCATAGCCCTCTATGGGCTTCTAAATATCCCTTTGCCAATTCCACAAGAACAGCCTTAGCGAAAGGCTTCTTGAAGGGAAAGATGTAACTCTGTGAGATGAATTGACAGAACACAGAGCAGTTTCTCAGAAAGCTTCTTTCCAGTTTTGAAGGGAAGATAATTCCTTTTTCACCATAGCCCTCTAAGGGCTTCCAAATATCCCTTTGTCAATTCCACAAGAACAGCCTTAGCCAAAGGCTTCTTGAAGGGAAAGATGTAACTCTGTGAGATGATTTAACAGAACACAGAGCAGTTTCTCACAAAGCTTCTTTCCAGTTTTGACGGAAGATATTTCCTTTTTCACCATAGCCCTCTATGGGCTTCCAAATATCCCTTTGCCAATTCCACAAGAACAGCCTTAGCGAAAGGCTTCTTGAACGGAAAGATGTAACTCTGTAAGATGAATTCACAGAACACAGAGCAGTTTCTCAGAAAGCTTCTTTCCAGTTTTGAACGGAAGATATTTCCTTTTTCACCATAGCCCTCTATGGGCTTCCAAATAGCGCTTTGCCAATTCCACAAGAACAGCCTTAGCGAAAGGCTTCTTGAAGGGAAAGATGTAACTCTGTGAGATGAATTCACAGAACACAGAGCAGTTTCTCAGAAAGCTTCTTTCCAGTTTTGAACGGAAGATATTTCCTTTTTCACCATAGCCGTCTATGGGCTTCCAAATATCCCTTTGCCAATTCCACAAGAACAGCCTTAGCGAAAGGCTTCTTGAAGGGAAAGATGTAACTCTGTGAGATGAATTCACAGAACACAGAGCAGTTTCTCAGAAAGCTTCTTTCCAGTTTTGAAGGGAAGATATTTCCTTTTTCACCATAGCCCTCTATGGGCTTCCAAATATCGCTTTGCCAATTCCACAAGAACAGCCTTAGCGAAAGGCTTCAGAAGGGAAAGATGTAACTCTGTGAGATGAATTCACAGAACACAGAGCAGTTTCTCAGAAAGCTTCTTTCCAGTTTTGAACGGAAGATATTTCATTTTTCACCATAGCCGTCTAAGGGCTTCCAAATATCCCTTTGCCAATTCCACAAGAACAGCCTTAGCGAAAGGCTTCTTTAAGGGAAAGATGTAACTCTGTGAGATAAATTCACAGAACACAGAGCAGTTTCTCAGAAAGCTTCTTTCCAGTTTTGAACGGAAGATATTTCCCTTTTCACCATAGCCCTCTATGGGCTTCTAAATATCCCTTTGCCAATTCCACAAGAACAGCCTTAGCGAAAGGCTTCTTGAAGGGAAAGATGTAACTCTGTGAGATGAATTGACAGAACACAGAGCAGTTTCTCAGAAACCTTCTTTCCAGTTTTGAACGGAAGATATTTCCTTTTTCACCATCGCCCGCTATGGGCTTCCAAATATCCCTTTGCCAATTCCACAAGAACAGCTTTAGCGAAAGGCTTCTTGAAGGGAAAGATGTAACTCTGTGAGATGAATTCACAGAACACAGAGCAGTTTCTCAGAAAGCTTCTTTCCAGTTTTGAACGGAAGATATTTCCTTCTTCACCCTAGCCATCTAGGGGCTTGCAAATATCCCTTTGCCAATTCCACAAGAAAAGCCTTAGCGAAAGGCATCTTGAGGGGAAAGATGTAACACTGTGAGATGAATTCACAGAACACAGAGCAGTTTCTCAGAAAGCTTCTTTCCAGTTTTGAACGGAAGATATTCCTTTTTCACCATAGCCCTCTATGGGCTTCCAAATATCCCTTTGCCAATTCCACAAGAACAGCCTTAGCGAAAGGCTTCTTGAAGGGAAAGATGTAACTCTGTGAGATGAATTAACAGAACACAGAGCAGTTTCTCAGAAAGCTTCTTTCCAGTTTTGAACGGAAGGTATTTCCTTTTTCACCATAGCCCTCTATGGGCTTCCAAATATCCCTTTGTCAATTCCACAAGAACAGCCTTAGCCAAAGGCTTCTTGAAGGGAAAGATGTAACTCAGTGAGATGATTTAACAGAACACAGAGCAGTTTCTCACAAAACTTCTTTCCAGTTTTGACGGAAGATATTTCCTTTTTCACCATAGCCCTCTATGGGCTTCCAAATATCCCTTTGCCAATTCCACAAGAACAGCCTTAGCGAAAGGCTTCTTGAACGGAAAGATGTAACTCGGTAAGATGAATTCACAGAACACAGAGCAGTTTCTCAGAAAGCTTCTTTCCAGTTTTGAACGGAAGATATTTCCTTTTTCACCATAGCCCTCTATGGGCTTCCAAATATCGCTTTGCCAATTCCACAAGAACAGCCTTAGCGAAAGGCTTCTTGAGGGGAAAGATGTAACTCTGTGAGATGAATTAACAGAACACAGAGCAGTTTCTCAGAAAGCTTCTTTCCAGTTTTGAACGGAAGATATTTCCTTTTTCACAATAGCCCTCTATGGGCTTCCAAATATCCCTTTGCCAATTCCACAAGAACAGCCTTAGCCAAAGGCTTCTTGAAGGGAAAGATGTAACTCTGTGAGATGATTTAACAGAACACAGAGCAGTTTCTCACAAAGCTTCTTTCCAGTTTTGACGGAAGATATTTCCTTTTTCACCGTAGACCTCTATGGGCTTCCAAATATCCCTTTGCCAATTCCACAAGAACAGCCTTAGCGAAAGGCTTCTTGAAGGGAAAGATGTAACTCTGTAAGATGAATTAACAGAACACAGAGCAGTTTCTCAGAAAACTTCTTTCCAGTTTTGAACGGAAGATATTTCCTTTTTCACCATAGCCCTCTATGGGCTTCCAAATATCGCTTTGCCAATTCCACAAGAACAGCCTTAGCGAAAGGCTTCTTGAAGGGAAAGATGTAACTCTGTGAGATGAATTAACAGAACACAGAGCAGTTTCTCAGAAAGCTTCTTTCCAGTTTTGAACGGAAGATATTTCCTTTTTCACCATAGCCGTCTATGGGCTTCCAAATATCCCTTTGCCAATTCCACAAGAACAGCCTTAGCGAAAGGCTTCTTGAAGGGAAAGATGTAACTCTGTGAGATGAATTCACAGAACACAGAGCAGTTTCTCAGAAAGCTTCTTTCCAGTTTTGAACGGAAGATATTTCCTTTTTCACCATTGCCGTCTATGGGCTTGCAAATATCCCTTTGCCAATTCCACAAGAACAGCCTTACCGAAAGGCTTCTTGAAGGGAAATATGTAACTCTGTGAGATGAATTCACAGAACACAGAGCAGTTCTCAGAAAGCTTCTTTCCAGTTTTGAACGGAAGATATTTCCTTCTTCACCATAGCCGTCTATGGGCTTGCAAATATCCCTTTGCCAATTCCACAAGAACAGCCTTAGCGAAAGGCTTCTTGAAGGTAAAGATGTAACTCTGTGAGATGAATTAACAGAACACAGAGCAGTTTCTCAGAAAGCTTCTTCCCAGTCTTGAAGCGAAGATATTTCCTTTTTCACCATAGCCCTCTATGGGCTTCCAAATATCCCTTTGCCAATTCCTCAAGAACAGCCTTAGCGAAAGGCTTCTTGAAGGGAAAGATGTAACTCTGTGAGATGAATTAACAGAACACAGAGCAGTTTCTCAGAAAGCTTCTTTCCAGTTTTGAACGGAAGATATTTCCTTTTTCACCATAGCCCTCTATGGGCTTCCAAATATCCCATTGCCAATTCCACAAGAACAGCCTTAGCGAGAGGCTTCTTGAAGGGAAAGATGTAACTCTGTGAGATGAATTGACAGAACACAGAGCAGTTTCTCAGAAAGCTTCTTTCCAGTTTTGAACGGAAGATATTTCCTTTTTCACCGTAGTCCTCTATGGGCTTCCAAATATCCCTTTGTCAATTCCACACGAACAGCCTTAGCCAAAGGCTTCTTGAAGGGAAAGATGTAACTCTGTGAGATGATTTAACAGAACACAGAGCAGTTTCTCACAAAGCTTCTTTCCAGTTTTGACGGAAGATATTTCCTTTTTCACCGTAGACCTCTATGGGCTTCCAAATATCCCTTTGCCAATTCCACAAGAACAGCCTTAGCGAAAGGCTTCTTGAAGGGAAAGATGTAACTCTGTAAGATGAATTAACAGAACACAGAGCAGTTTCTCAGAAAGCTTCTTTCCAGTTTTGAACGGAAGATATTTCCTTTTTCACCATAGCCCTCTATGGGCTTCCAAATATCGCTTTGCCAATTCCACAAGAACAGCCTTAGCGAAAGGCTTCTTGAAGGGAAAGATGTAACTCTGTGAGATGAATTAACAGAACACAGAGCAGTTTCTCAGAAAGCTTCTTTCCAGTTTTGAACGGAAGATATTTCCTTTTTCACCATAGCCGTCTATGGGCTTCCAAATATCCCTTTGCCAATTCCACAAGAACAGCCTTAGCGAAAGGCTTCTTGAAGGGAAAGATGTAACTCTGTGAGATGAATTCACAGAACACAGAGCAGTTTCTCAGAAAGCTTCTTTCCAGTTTTGAACGGAAGATATTTCCTTTTTCACCATAGCCGTCTATGGGCTTGCAAATATCCCTTTGCCAATTCCACAAGAACAGCCTTACCGAAAGGCTTCTTGAAGGGAAAGATGTAACTCTGTGAGATGAATTCACAGAACACAGAGCAGTTCTCAGAAAGCTTCTTTCCAGTTTTGAACGGAAGATATTTCCTTCTTCACCATAGCCGTCTATGGGCTTGCAAATATCCCTTTGCCAATTTCACAAGAACAGCCTTAGCGAAAGGCTTCTTGAAGGGAAAGATGTAACTCTGTGAGATGAATTCACAGAACACAGAGCAGTTTCTCAGAAAGCTTCTTTCCAGTTTTGAACGGAAGATATTTCCTTTTTCACCATAGCCCTCTATGGGCTTCCAAATATCCCTTTGCCAATTCCACAAGAACAGCCTTAGCGAAAGGCTTCTTGAAGGGAAAGATGTAACTCTGTGAGATGAATTAACAGAACACAGAGCAGTTTCTCAGAAAGCTTCTTTCCAGTTTTGAACGGAAGATATTTCCTTTTTCACCATAGATCTCTATGGGCTTCCAAATATCCCTTTGCCAATTCCACAAGAACAGCCTTAGCGAAAGGCTTCTTGAAGGGAAAGATGTAACTCTGTGAGATGAATTCAAAGAACACAGAGCAGTTTCTCAGAAAGCTTCTTTCCAGTTTTGAACGGAAGATATTTCCTTTTTCACCATAGCCCTCTATGGGCTTCCAAATATCCCTTTGCCAATTCCACAAGAACAGCCTTAGCGAAAGGCTTCTTGAAGGGAAAGATGTAAGTCTGTGAGATGAATTAAGAGAACACACAGCAGTTTCTCAGAAAACTTCTTTCCAGTTTTGAACGGAAGATATTTCCTTTTTCACCATAGCCCTCTATGGGCTTCCAAATATCCCTTTGCCAATTCCACAAGAACAGCCTTAGCGAAAGGCTTCTTGAAGGGAAAGATGTAACTCCGTGAGATGAATTAACAGAACACAGAGCCGTTTCTCAGAAAGCTTCTTTCCAGTTTTGAACGGAAGATATTTCCTTTTTCACCATAGCCCTCTATGGGCTTCCAAATATCCCTTTGCCAATTCCACAAGAACAGCCTTAGCGAAAGGATTCTTGAAGGGAAAGATGTAACTCTGTGAGATGACTTCACAGAACACAGAGCAGTTTCTCAGAAAGCTTCTTTCCAGTTTTGAACGGAAGATATTTCCTTTTTCACCATAGCCCTCTAAGGGCTTCCAAATATACCTTTGCCAATTCCACAAGAACAGTCTTAGCGAAACGCTTCTTGAAGGGAAAGATGTAACTCTGTGAGATGAATTCACAGAACACAGAGCAGTTTCTCAGAAAGCTTCTTTCCAGTTTTGAACGGAAGATATTTCCTTTTTCACCATAGCCCTCTATGGGCTTCCAAATATCCCTTTGCCAATTCCACAAGAACAGCCTTAGCGAAAGGATTCTTGAAGGGAAAGATGTAACTCTGTGAGATGAATTCACAGAACACAGAGCAGTTTCTCAGAAAGCTTCTTTCCAGTTTTGAACGGAAGATATTTCCTTTTTCACCATAGCCGTCTATGGGCTTCCAAATATCCCTTTGCCAATTCCACAAGAACAGCCTTAGCGAAAGGCTTCTTGAAGGGAAAGATGTAACTCTGTGAGATGAATTAACAGAACACAGAGCAGTTTCTCAGAAAGCTTCTTTCCAGTTTTGAACGGAAGATATTTCCGTTTTCACCATAGATCTCTATGGGCTTCCAAATATCCCTTTGCCAATTCCACAAGAACAGCCTTAGCGAAAGGCTTCTTGAAGGGAAAGATGTAACTCTGTGAGATGAATTCAAAGAACACAGAGCAGTTTCTCAGAAAGCTTCTTTCCAGTTTTGAACGGAAGATATTTCTTTTTCACCATAGCCCTCTATGGGCTTCCAAATATCCCTTTGCCAATTCCACAAGAACAGCCTTAGCGAAAGGCTTCTTGAAGGGAAAGATGTAACTCTGTGAGATGAATTCACATAACACAGAGGAGTTTCTCAGAAAGCTTCTTTCCAGTTTTGAACGGAAGATATTTCCTTTTTCACCATAGCCCTCTATGGGCTTCCAAATATCCCTTTGCCAATTCCACAAGAACAGCCTTAGCGAAAGGCTTCTTGAAGGGAAAGATGTAATTCTGTGAGATGAATTCACAGAACACAGAGCCGTTTCTCAGAAATCTTCTTTCCAGTTTTGAACGGAAGATATTTCCTTTTTTACCATAGCCCTCTATGGGTCTCCAAATATCCCTTTGCCAATTCCACAAGAACAGCCTTAGCGAAAGGCTTCTTGAAGGGAAAGATGTAACTCTGTGAGATGAATTCACAGAACACAGAGCAGTTTCTCAGAGAGCTTCATTCCTGTCTTGAACGGAAGATATTTCCTTTTTCACCATAGCCCTCTATGGGCTTCCAAATATCCCTTTGCCAATTCCACAAGAACAGCCTTAGCGAAAGGCTTCTTGAAGGGAAAGAAGTAACTCTGTGAGATGAATTAACAGAACACAGGGCAGTTTCTCAGAAAGCTTCTTTCCAGTTTTGAACGGAAGATATTTCCTTTTTCACCATAGCCTTCTATGGGCTTCCAAATATCCCTTTGCCAATTCCACAAGAACAGCCTTAGCGAAAGGCTTCTTGAAGGTAAAGATGTAACTCTGTGAGATGAATTAACAGAACACAGAGCAGTTTCTCAGAAAGCTTCTTCCCAGTCTTGAAGCGAAGATATTTCCTTTTTCACCATAGCCCTCTATGGGCTTCCAAATATCCCTTTGCCAATTCCTCAAGAACAGCCTTAGCGAAAGGCTTCTTGAAGGGAAAGATGTAACTCTGTGAGATGAATTAACAGAACACAGAGCAGTTTCTCAGAAAGCTTCTTTCCAGTTTTGAACGGAAGATATTTCCTTTTTCACCATAGCCCTCTATGGGCTTCCAAATATCCCATTGCCAATTCCACAAGAACAGCCTTAGCGAGAGGCTTCTTGAAGGGAAAGATGTAACTCTGTGAGATGAATTGACAGAACACAGAGCAGTTTCTCAGAAAGCTTCTTTCCAGTTTTGAACGGAAGATATTTCCTTTTTCACCATAGCCCTCTATGGGCTTCCAAATATCCCTTTGTCAATTCCACAAGAACAGCCTTAGCCAAAGGCTTCTTGAAGGGAAAGATGTAACTCTGTGAGATGATTTAACAGAACACAGAGCAGTTTCTCACAAAGCTTCTTTCCAGTTTTGACGGAAGATATTTCCTTTTTCACCGTAGACCTCTATGGGCTTCCAAATATCCCTTTGCCAATTCCACAAGAACAGCCTTAGCGAAAGGCTTCTTGAAGGGAAAGATGTAACTCTGTAAGATGAATTAACAGAACACAGAGCAGTTTCTCAGAAAGCTTCTTTCCAGTTTTGAACGGAAGATATTTCCTTTTTCACCATAGCCCTCTATGGGCTTCCAAATATCGCTTTGCCAATTCCACAAGAACAGCCTTAGCGAAAGGCTTCTTGAAGGGAAAGATGTAACTCTGTGAGATGAATTAACAGAACACAGAGCAGTTTCTCAGAAAGCTTCTTTCCAGTTTTGAACGGAAGATATTTCCTTTTTCACCATAGCCGTCTATGGGCTTCCAAATATCCCTTTGCCAATTCCACAAGAATAGCCTTAGCGAAAGGCTTCTTGAAGGGAAAGATGTAACTCTGTGAGATGAATTCACAGAACACAGAGCAGTTTCTCAGAAAGCTTCTTTCCAGTTTTGAACGGAAGATATTTCCTTTTTCACCATAGCCGTCTATGGGTTTGCAAATATCCCTTTGCCAATTCCACAAGAACAGCCTTACCGAAAGGCTTCTTGAAGGGAAAGATGTAACTCTGTGAGATGAATTCACAGAACACAGAGCAGTTCTCAGAAAGCTTCTTTCCAGTTTTGAACGGAAGATATTTCCTTCTTCACCATAGCCGTCTATGGGCTTGCAAATATCCCTTTGCCAATTCCACAAGAACAGCCTTAGCGAAAGGCTTCTTGAAGGTAAAGATGTAACTCTGTGAGATGAATTAACAGAACACAGAGCAGTTTCTCAGAAAGCTTCTTCCCAGTCTTGAAGCGAAGATATTTCCTTTTTCACCATAGCCCTCTATGGGCTTCCAAATATCCCTTTGCCAATTCCTCAAGAACAGCCTTAGCGAAAGGCTTCTTGAAGGGAAAGATGTAACTCTGTGAGATGAATTAACAGAACACAGAGCAGTTTCTCAGAAAGCTTCTTTCCAGTTTTGAACGGAAGATATTTCCTTTTTCACCATAGCCCTCTATGGGCTTCCAAATATCCCATTGCCAATTCCACAAGAACAGCCTTAGCGAGAGGCTTCTTGAAGGGAAAGATGTAACTCTGTGAGATGAATTGACAGAACACAGAGCAGTTTCTCAGAAAGCTTCTTTCCAGTTTTGAACGGAAGATATTTCCTTTTTCACCGTAGCCCTCTATGGGCTTCCAAATATCCCTTTGTCAATTCCACAAGAACAGCCTTAGCCAAAGGCTTCTTGAAGGGAAAGATGTAACTCTGTGAGATGATTTAACAGAACACAGAGCAGTTTCTCACAAAGCTTCTTTCCAGTTTTGACGGAAGATATTTCCTTTTTCACCGTAGACCTCTATGGGCTTCCAAATATCCCTTTGCCAATTCCACAAGAACAGCCTTAGCGAAAGGCTTCTTGAAGGGAAAGATGTAACTCTGTGAGATGAATTAACAGAACACAGAGCAGTTTCTCAGAAAGCTTCTTTCCAGTTTTGAACGGAAGATATTTCCTTTTTCACCATAGCCGTCTATGGGCTTCCAAATATCCCTTTGCCAATTCCACAAGAACAGCCTTAGCGAAAGGCTTCTTGAAGGGAAAGATGTAACTCTGTGAGATGAATTCACAGAACACAGAGCAGTTTCTCAGAAAGCTTCTTTCCAGTTTTGAACGGAAGATATTTCCTTTTTCACCATAGCCGTCTATGGGCTTGCAAATATCCCTTTGCCAATTCCACAAGAACAGCCTTACCGAAAGGCTTCTTGAAGGGAAAGATGTAACTCTGTGAGATGAATTCACAGAACACAGAGCAGTTCTCAGAAAGCTTCTTTCCAGTTTTGAACGGAAGATATTTCCTTCTTCACCATAGCCGTCTATGGGCTTGCAAATATCCCTTTGCCAATTTCTCAAGAACAGCCTTAGCGAAAGGCTTCTTGAAGGGAAAGATGTAACTCTGTGAGATGAATTCACAGAACACAGAGCAGTTTCTCAGAAAGCTTCTTTCCAGTTTTGAACGGAAGATATTTCCTTTTTCACCATAGCCCTCTATGGGCTTCCAAATATCCCTTTGCCAATTCCACAAGAACAGCCTTAGCGAAAGGCTTCTTGAAGGGAAAGATGTAACTCTGTGAGATGAATTAACAGAACACAGAGCAGTTTCTCAGAAAGCTTCTTTCCAGTTTTGAACGGAAGATATTTCCTTTTTCACCATAGATCTCTATGGGCTTCCAAATATCCCTTTGCCAATTCCACAAGAACAGCCTTAGCGAAAGGCTTCTTGAAGGGAAAGATGTAACTCTGTGAGATGAATTCAAAGAACACAGAGCAGTTTCTCAGAAAGCTTCTTTCCAGTTTTGAACGGAAGATATTTCCTTTTTCACCATAGCCCTCTATGGGCTTCCAAATATCCCTTTGCCAATTCCACAAGAACAGCCTTAGCGAAAGGCTTCTTGAAGGGAAAGATGTAAGTCTGTGAGATGAATTAAGAGAACACACAGCAGTTTCTCAGAAAGCTTCTTTCCAGTTTTGAACGGAAGATATTTCCTTTTTCACCATAGCCCTCTATGGGCTTCCAAATATCCCTTTGCCAATTCCACAAGAACAGCCTTAGCGAAAGGCTTCTTGAAGGGAAAGATGTAACTCCGTGAGATGAATTAACAGAACACAGAGCCGTTTCTCAGAAAGCTTCTTTCCAGTTTTGAACGGAAGATATTTCCTTTTTCACCATAGCCCTCTATGGGCTTCCAAATATCCCTTTGCCAATTCCACAAGAACAGCCTTAGCGAAAGGATTCTTGAAGGGAAAGATGTAACTCTGTGAGATGAATTCACAGAACACAGAGCAGTTTCTCAGAAAGCTTCTTTCCAGTTTTGAACGGAAGATATTTCCTTTTTCACCATAGCCCTCTAAGGGCTTCCAAATATACCTTTGCCAATTCCACAAGAACAGTCTTAGCGAAACGCTTCTTGAAGGGAAAGATGTAACTCTGTGAGATGAATTCACAGAACACAGAGCAGTTTCTCAGAAAGCTTCTTTCCAGTTTTGAACGGAAGATATTTCCTTTTTCACCATAGCCCTCTATGGGCTTCCAAATATCCCTTTGCCAATTCCACAAGAACAGCCTTAGCGAAAGGCTTCTTGAAGGGAAAGAAGTAACTCTGTGAGATGAATTAACAGAACACAGGGCAGTTTCTCAGAAAGCTTCTTTCCAGTTTTGAACGGAAGATATTTCCTTTTTCACCATAGCCTTCTATGGGCTTCCAAATATCCCTTTGCCAATTCCACAAGAACAGCCTTAGCGAAAGGCTTCTTGAAGGTAAAGATGTAACTCTGTGAGATGAATTAACAGAACACAGAGCAGTTTCTCAGAAAGCTTCTTCCCAGTCTTGAAGCGAAGATATTTCCTTTTTCACCATAGCCCTCTAAGGGCTTCCAAATATACCTTTGCCAATTCCACAAGAACAGTCTTAGCGAAACGCTTCTTGAAGGGAAAGATGTAACTCTGTGAGATGAATTCACAGAACACAGAGCAGTTTCTCAGAAAGCTTCTTTCCAGTTTTGAACGGAAGATATTTCCTTTTTCACCATAGCCCTCTATGGGCTTCCAAATATCCCTTTGCCAATTCCACAAGAACAGCCTTAGCGAAAGGATTCTTGAAGGGAAAGATGTAACTCTGTGAGATGAATTCACAGAACACAGAGCAGTTTCTCAGAAAGCTTCTTTCCAGTTTTGAACGGAAGATATTTCCTTTTTCACCATAGCCGTCTATGGGCTTCCAAATATCCCTTTGCCAATTCCACAAGAACAGCCTTAGCGAAAGGCTTCTTGAAGGGAAAGATGTAACTCTGTGAGATGAATTCACATAACACAGAGGAGTTTCTCAGAAAGCTTCTTTCCAGTTTTGAACGGAAGATATTTCCTTTTTCACCATAGGCCTCTATGGGATTCCAAATATCCCTTTGCCAATTCCACAAGAACAGCCTTAGCGAAAGGCTTCTTGAAGGGAGAGATGTAACTCTGTGAGATGAATTAACAGAACACAGAGCAGTTTCTCAGAAAGCTTCTTTCCAGTTTTGAAAGGAAGATATTTACTTTTCCACCATAGCCCTCTATGGGCTTCCAAATATCCCTTTGCCAATTCCACAAGAACAGCCTCAGCGAAAGGCTTCTTGAAGGGAAAGATGTAACTCTGTGAGATGAATTAACAGAACACAGAGCAGTTTCTCAGAAAGCTTCTTTCCAGTCTTGAAAGGAAGATAATTCCTTTTTCACCATAGCCCTCTATGGGCTTCCAAATATCCCTTTGCCAATTCCACAAGAACAGCCTTAGCGAAAGGCTTCTTGAAGGGAAAGATGTAATTCTGTGAGATGAATTCACAGAACACAGAGCCGTTTCTCAGAAATCTTCTTTCCAGTTTTGAACGGAAGATATTTCCTTTTTTACCATAGCCCTCTATGGGTCTCCAAATATCCCTTTGCCAATTCCACAAGAACAGCCTTAGCGAAAGGCTTCTTGAAGGGAAAGATGTAACTCTGTGAGATGAATTCACAGAACACAGAGCAGTTTCTCAGAGAGCTTCATTCCTGTCTTGAACGGAAGATATTTCCTTTTTCACCATAGCCCTCTATGGGCTTCCAAATATCCCTTTGCCAATTCCACAAGAACAGCCTTAGCGAAAGGCTTCTTGAAGGGAAAGAAGTAACTCTGTGAGATGAATTAACAGAACACAGGGCAGTTTCTCAGAAAGCTTCTTTCCAGTTTTGAACGGAAGATATTTCCTTTTTCACCATAGCCTTCTATGGGCTTCCAAATATCCCTTTGCCAATTCCACAAGAACAGCCTTAGCGAAAGGCTTCTTGAAGGTAAAGATGTAACTCTGTGAGATGAATTAACAGAACACAGAGCAGTTTCTCAGAAAGCTTCTTCCCAGTCTTGAAGCGAAGATATTTCCTTTTTCACCATAGCCCTCTATGGGCTTCCAAATATCCCTTTGCCAATTCCTCAAGAACAGCCTTAGCGAAAGGCTTCTTGAAGGGAAAGATGTAACTCTGTGAGATGAATTAACAGAACACAGAGCAGTTTCTCAGAAAGCTTCTTTCCAGTTTTGAACGGAAGATATTTCCTTTTTCACCATAGCCCTCTATGGGCTTCCAAATATCCCATTGCCAATTCCACAAGAACAGCCTTAGCGAGAGGCTTCTTGAAGGGAAAGATGTAACTCTGTGAGATGAATTGACAGAACACAGAGCAGTTTCTCAGAAAGCTTCTTTCCAGTTTTGAACGGAAGATATTTCCTTTTTCACCATAGTCCTCTATGGGCTTCCAAATATCCCTTTGTCAATTCCACAAGAACAGCCTTAGCCAAAGGCTTCTTGAAGGGAAAGATGTAACTCTGTGAGATGATTTAACAGAACACAGAGCAGTTTCTCACAAAGCTTCTTTCCAGTTTTGACGGAAGATATTTCCTTTTTCACCGTAGACCTCTATGGGCTTCCAAATATCCCTTTGCCAATTCCACAAGAACAGCCTTAGCGAAAGGCTTCTTGAAGGGAAAGATGTAACTCTGTAAGATGAATTAACAGAACACAGAGCAGTTTCTCAGAAAGCTTCTTTCCAGTTTTGAACGGAAGATATTTCCTTTTTCACCATAGCCCTCTATGGGCTTCCAAATATCGCTTTGCCAATTCCACAAGAACAGCCTTAGCGAAAGGCTTCTTGAAGGGAAAGATGTAACTCTGTGAGATGAATTAACAGAACACAGAGCAGTTTCTCAGAAAGCTTCTTTCCAGTTTTGAACGGAAGATATTTCCTTTTTCACCATAGCCGTCTATGGGCTTCCAAATATCCCTTTGCCAATTCCACAAGAACAGCCTTAGCGAAAGGCTTCTTGAAGGGAAAGATGTAACTCTGTGAGATGAATTCACAGAACACAGAGCAGTTTCTCAGAAAGCTTCTTTCCAGTTTTGAACGGAAGATATTTCCTTTTTCACCATAGCCGTCTATGGGTTTGCAAATATCCCTTTGCCAATTCCACAAGAACAGCCTTACCGAAAGGCTTCTTGAAGGGAAAGATGTAACTCTGTGAGATGAATTCACAGAACACAGAGCAGTTCTCAGAAAGCTTCTTTCCAGTTTTGAACGGAAGATATTTCCTTCTTCACCATAGCCGTCTATGGGCTTGCAAATATCCCTTTGCCAATTCCACAAGAACAGCCTTAGCGAAAGGCTTCTTGAAGGTAAAGATGTAACTCTGTGAGATGAATTAACAGAACACAGAGCAGTTTCTCAGAAAGCTTCTTCCCAGTCTTGAAGCGAAGATATTTCCTTTTTCACCATAGCCCTCTATGGGCTTCCAAATATCCCTTTGCCAATTCCTCAAGAACAGCCTTAGCGAAAGGCTTCTTGAAGGGAAAGATGTAACTCTGTGAGATGAATTAACAGAACACAGAGCAGTTTCTCAGAAAGCTTCTTTCCAGTTTTGAACGGAAGATATTTCCTTTTTCACCATAGCCCTCTATGGGCTTCCAAATATCCCATTGCCAATTCCACAAGAACAGCCTTAGCGAGAGGCTTCTTGAAGGGAAAGATGTAACTCTGTGAGATGAATTGACAGAACACAGAGCAGTTTCTCAGAAAGCTTCTTTCCAGTTTTGAACGGAAGATATTTCCTTTTTCACCGTAGCCCTCTATGGGCTTCCAAATATCCCTTTGTCAATTCCACAAGAACAGCCTTAGCCAAAGGCTTCTTGAAGGGAAAGATGTAACTCTGTGAGATGATTTAACAGAACACAGAGCAGTTTCTCACAAAGCTTCTTTCCAGTTTTGACGGAAGATATTTCCTTTTTCACCGTAGACCTCTATGGGCTTCCAAATATCCCTTTGCCAATTCCACAAGAACAGCCTTAGCGAAAGGCTTCTTGAAGGGAAAGATGTAACTCTGTAAGATGAATTAACAGAACACAGAGCAGTTTCTCAGAAAGCTTCTTTCCAGTTTTGAACGGAAGATATTTCCTTTTTCACCATAGCCCTCTATGGGCTTCCAAATATCGCTTTGCCAATTCCACAAGAACAGCCTTAGCGAAAGGCTTCTTGAAGGGAAAGATGTAACTCTGTGAGATGAATTAACAGAACACAGAGCAGTTTCTCAGAAAGCTTCTTTCCAGTTTTGAACGGAAGATATTTCCTTTTTCACCATAGCCGTCTATGGGCTTCCAAATATCCCTTTGCCAATTCCACAAGAACAGCCTTAGCGAAAGGCTTCTTGAAGGGAAAGATGTAACTCTGTGAGATGAATTCACAGAACACAGAGCAGTTTCTCAGAAAGCTTCTTTCCAGTTTTGAACGGAAGATATTTCCTTTTTCACCATAGCCCTCTATGGGCTTGCAAATATCCCTTTGCCAATTCCACAAGAACAGCCTTACCGAAAGGCTTCTTGAAGGGAAAGATGTAACTCTGTGAGATGAATTCACAGAACACAGAGCAGTTCTCAGAAAGCTTCTTTCCAGTTTTGAACGGAAGATATTTCCTTCTTCACCATAGCCGTCTATGGGCTTGCAAATATCCCTTTGCCAATTTCACAAGAACAGCCTTAGCGAAAGGCTTCTTGAAGGGAAAGATGTAACTCTGTGAGATGAATTCACAGAACACAGAGCAGTTTCTCAGAAAGCTTCTTTCCAGTTTTGAACGGAAGATATTTCCTTTTTCACCATAGCCCTCTATGGGCTTCCAAATATCCCTTTGCCAATTCCACAAGAACAGCCTTAGCGAAAGGCTTCTTGAAGGGAAAGATGTAACTCTGTGAGATGAATTAACAGAACACAGAGCAGTTTCTCAGAAAGCTTCTTTCCAGTTTTGAACGGAAGATATTTCCTTTTTCACCATAGATCTCTATGGGCTTCCAAATATCCCTTTGCCAATTCCACAAGAACAGCCTTAGCGAAAGGCTTCTTGAAGGGAAAGATGTAACTCTGTGAGATGAATTCAAAGAACACAGAGCAGTTTCTCAGAAAGCTTCTTTCCAGTTTTGAACGGAAGATATTTCCTTTTTCACCATAGCCCTCTATGGGCTTCCAAATATCCCTTTGCCAATTCCACAAGAACAGCCTTAGCGAAAGGCTTCTTGAAGGGAAAGATGTAAGTCTGTGAGATGAATTAAGAGAACACACAGCAGTTTCTCAGAAAGCTTCTTTCCAGTTTTGAACGGAAGATATTTCCTTTTTCACCATAGCCCTCTATGGGCTTCCAAATATCCCTTTGCCAATTCCACAAGAACAGCCTTAGCGAAAGGCTTCTTGAAGGGAAAGATGTAACTCCGTGAGATGAATTAACAGAACACAGAGCCGTTTCTCAGAAAGCTTCTTTCCAGTTTTGAACGGAAGATATTTCCTTTTTCACCATAGCCCTCTATGGGCTTCCAAATATCCCTTTGCCAATTCCACAAGAACAGCCTTAGCGAAAGGATTCTTGAAGGGAAAGATGTAACTCTGTGAGATGAATTCACAGAACACAGAGCAGTTTCTCAGAAAGCTTCTTTCCAGTTTTGAACGGAAGATATTTCCTTTTTCACCATAGCCCTCTAAGGGCTTCCAAATATACCTTTGCCAATTCCACAAGAACAGTCTTAGCGAAACGCTTCTTGAAGGGAAAGATGTAACTCTGTGAGATGAATTCACAGAACACAGAGCAGTTTCTCAGAAAGCTTCTTTCCAGTTTTGAACGGAAGATATTTCCTTTTTCACCATAGCCCTCTATGGGCTTCCAAATATCCCTTTGCCAATTCCACAAGAACAGCCTTAGCGAAAGGATTCTTGAAGGGAAAGATGTAACTCTGTGAGATGAATTCACAGAACACAGAGCAGTTTCTCAGAAAGCTTCTTTCCAGTTTTGAACGGAAGATATTTCCTTTTTCACCATAGCCGTCTATGGGCTTCCAAATATCCCTTTGCCAATTCCACAAGAACAGCCTTAGCGAAAGGCTTCTTGAAGGGAAAGATGTAACTCTGTGAGATGAATTAACAGAACACAGAGCAGTTTCTCAGAAAGCTTCTTTCCAGTTTTGAACGGAAGATATTTCCGTTTTCACCATAGATCTCTATGGGCTTCCAAATATCCCTTTGCCAATTCCACAAGAACAGCCTTAGCGAAAGGCTTCTTGAAGGGAAAGATGTAACTCTGTGAGATGAATTCAAAGAACACAGAGCAGTTTCTCAGAAAGCTTCTTTCCAGTTTTGAACGGAAGATATTTCTTTTTCACCATAGCCCTCTATGGGCTTCCAAATATCCCTTTGCCAATTCCACAAGAACAGCCTTAGCGAAAGGCTTCTTGAAGGGAAAGATGTAACTCTGTGAGATGAATTCACATAACACAGAGGAGTTTCTCAGAAAGCTTCTTTCCAGTTTTGAACGGAAGATATTTCCTTTTTCACCATAGGCCTCTATGGGATTCCAAATATCCCTTTGCCAATTCCACAAGAACAGCCTTAGCGAAAGGCTTCTTGAAGGGAGAGATGTAACTCTGTGAGATGAATTAACAGAACACAGAGCAGTTTCTCAGAAAGCTTCTTTCCAGTTTTGAAAGGAAGATATTTACTTTTCCACCATAGCCCTCTATGGGCTTCCAAATATCCCTTTGCCAATTCCACAAGAACAGCCTTAGCGAAAGGCTTCTTGAAGGGAAAGATGTAACTCTGTGAGATGTGTTAACAGAACACAGAGCAGTTTCTCAGAAAGCTTCTTTCCAGTATTGAACGGAAGATATTTCCTTTTTCACCTTAGCCCTCTATGGGTTTCCAAATATCCCTTTGCCAATTCCACAAGAACAGCCTCAGCGAAAGGCTTCTTGAAGGGAAAGATGTAACTCTGTGAGATGAATTAACAGAACACAGAGCAGTTTCTCAGAAAGCTTCTTTCCAGTCTTGAAAGGAAGATAATTCCTTTTTCACCATAGCCCTCTATGGGCTTCCAAATATCCCTTTGCCAATTCCACAAGAACAGCCTTAGCGAAAGGCTTCTTGAAGGGAAAGATGTAATTCTGTGAGATGAATTCACAGAACACAGAGCGGTTTCTCAGAAATCTTCTTTCCAGTTTTGAACGGAAGATATTTCCTTTTTTACCATAGCCCTCTATGGGTCTCCAAATATCCCTTTGCCAATTCCACAAGAACAGCCTTAGCGAAAGGCTTCTTGAAGGGAAAGATGTAACTCTGTGAGATGAATTCACAGAACACAGAGCAGTTTCTCAGAGAGCTTCATTCCTGTCTTGAACGGAAGATATTTCCTTTTTCACCATAGCCCTCTATGGGCTTCCAAATATCCCTTTGCCAATTCCACAAGAACAGCCTTAGCGAAAGGCTTCTTGAAGGGAAAGAAGTAACTCTGTGAGATGAATTAACAGAACACAGGGCAGTTTCTCAGAAAGCTTCTTTCCAGTTTTGAACGGAAGATATTTCCTTTTTCACCATAGCCTTCTATGGGCTTCCAAATATCCCTTTGCCAATTCCACAAGAACAGCCTTAGCGAAAGGCTTCTTGAAGGTAAAGATGTAACTCTGTGAGATGAATTAACAGAACACAGAGCAGTTTCTCAGAAAGCTTCTTCCCAGTCTTGAAGCGAAGATATTTCCTTTTTCACCATAGCCCTCTATGGGCTTCCAAATATCCCTTTGCCAATTCCTCAAGAACAGCCTTAGCGAAAGGCTTCTTGAAGGGAAAGATGTAACTCTGTGAGATGAATTAACAGAACACAGAGCAGTTTCTCAGAAAGCTTCTTTCCAGTTTTGAACGGAAGATATTTCCTTTTTCACCATAGCCCTCTATGGGCTTCCAAATATCCCATTGCCAATTCCACAAGAACAGCCTTAGCGAGAGGCTTCTTGAAGGGAAAGATGTAACTCTGTGAGATGAATTGACAGAACACAGAGCAGTTTCTCAGAAAGCTTCTTTCCAGTTTTGAACGGAAGATATTTCCTTTTTCACCATAGCCCTCTATGGGCTTCCAAATATCCCTTTGTCAATTCCACAAGAACAGCCTTAGCCAAAGGCTTCTTGAAGGGAAAGATGTAACTCTGTGAGATGATTTAACAGAACACAGAGCAGTTTCTCACAAAGCTTCTTTCCAGTTTTGACGGAAGATATTTCCTTTTTCACCGTAGACCTCTATGGGCTTCCAAATATCCCTTTGCCAATTCCACAAGAACAGCCTTAGCGAAAGGCTTCTTGAAGGGAAAGATGTAACTCTGTAAGATGAATTAACAGAACACAGAGCAGTTTCTCAGAAAGCTTCTTTCCAGTTTTGAACGGAAGATATTTCCTTTTTCACCATAGCCCTCTATGGGCTTCCAAATATCGCTTTGCCAATTCCACAAGAACAGCCTTAGCGAAAGGCTTCTTGAAGGGAAAGATGTAACTCTGTGAGATGAATTAACAGAACACAGAGCAGTTTCTCAGAAAGCTTCTTTCCAGTTTTGAACGGAAGATATTTCCTTTTTCACCATAGCCGTCTATGGGCTTCCAAATATCCCTTTGCCAATTCCACAAGAACAGCCTTAGCGAAAGGCTTCTTGAAGGGAAAGATGTAACTCTGTGAGATGAATTCACAGAACACAGAGCAGTTTCTCAGAAAGCTTCTTTCCAGTTTTGAACGGAAGATATTTCCTTTTTCACCATAGCCGTCTATGGGTTTGCAAATATCCCTTTGCCAATTCCACAAGAACAGCCTTACCGAAAGGCTTCTTGAAGGGAAAGATGTAACTCTGTGAGATGAATTCACAGAACACAGAGCAGTTCTCAGAAAGCTTCTTTCCAGTTTTGAACGGAAGATATTTCCTTCTTCACCATAGCCGTCTATGGGCTTGCAAATATCCCTTTGCCAATTCCACAAGAACAGCCTTAGCGAAAGGCTTCTTGAAGGTAAAGATGTAACTCTGTGAGATGAATTAACAGAACACAGAGCAGTTTCTCAGAAAGCTTCTTCCCAGTCTTGAAGCGAAGATATTTCCTTTTTCACCATAGCCCTCTATGGGCTTCCAAATATCCCTTTGCCAATTCCTCAAGAACAGCCTTAGCGAAAGGCTTCTTGAAGGGAAAGATGTAACTCTGTGAGATGAATTAACAGAACACAGAGCAGTTTCTCAGAAAGCTTCTTTCCAGTTTTGAACGGAAGATATTTCCTTTTTCACCATAGCCCTCTATGGGCTTCCAAATATCCCATTGCCAATTCCACAAGAACAGCCTTAGCGAGAGGCTTCTTGAAGGGAAAGATGTAACTCTGTGAGATGAATTGACAGAACACAGAGCAGTTTCTCAGAAAGCTTCTTTCCAGTTTTGAACGGAAGATATTTCCTTTTTCAC